>NC_022029.1:36069896-36083621 GCF_000317375.1 Microtus ochrogaster
TGTGGTGAAAAGGGACATTATGCTTATGATTGTCATCGCTATAGCCGTCGAAGAAGAAGCAGGTATTTAATTAATAAAGGAATGGTTGGTATTCTAGTTAATCAAAGTAATTCTTTTATTAGCAAGGCAGAAATTAGTGTTTTTCTATAAACTTGAATGTTAATTGTACAGGTGTATTTTACAGTTTTTTTTTTGTTTAATTAAAATGTTAATATATTAATAATCAACCTGGTCAAAACCTTTCAGGTTTCTTCGTTTGAGTCAGTCGCCTTGATTCAGAATGTCACGAGCCTTATGATATCATGCTGAGGCGCCTTGCAAATCCGACAATTAAGATCCTCCTAGACCTTGAGGTGATCAGCATAAGAGGCCAGATCCCCTCGAGCCATCTACACCTAGCTTCACCTTATTCTTTAAAGGGCAGAAAATTTGAGTCGGTGATCGCCGTAACAGTAAATTTGGCTTACAATTGGGGCCCCCTCCGCTTTAGAAAGAGGAACACCAGATTGACCACATTCCCAACTAGAAAAATCTTCTTGCGTCAATCAAGCCTCACCTGGCTCTTTTGGCTGTCAGTTTGATCGTCGTTAGATTGAAGAAAACATCTAGATGCAGCGATCGGCTATAGATACTTCTAGATCGTCTAGATCTACTAGACCTACTACTAGACCATGGGCCAAAGAGGGTCGACCTGCAAACTTGCAAGGTTTATTTTAAACGCATTATGGTGTTTTATATTTTGTAATTCTAAGTTGTAATTCAGCTTTTAACAAATCTTTTTTTAGGTAGTAAAAAAAAAAAACTTATAGGCCCAGAGTTTTTCCAAATGAGATACTAAATTTTAAATAGTTTGAGATTTGATTTCAGCAGAGGTACACAAACACTAAAACTGAGTTATCATCTAATATTTTATATTTTTCTAACTTGAAAAATAGGTCACGGTCTAGATCACATTCCCGTTCCAGGGGAAGGCGATACTCTCGCTCACGCAGCAGGAGTCGGGGAAGGAGGTGAGAAATCTAGAAAAATTCAAGGGTTTGTTTTGGGTTTTTGAGAGACAGGGTTTCTCTGTAAGAGCTCTGGCTATCCTGGAACTCTGTAGACCAGGCTGGCTTCAAACTCTCTTTGCCTCCTGAATGCTGGGATTAAATAAATTTAAGTTTTAGGGGGAGAAAAGAGATGGACTTAGAACTTCTTTTAATTTTTAGGTCAAGATCAGCATCTCCTCGAAGATCAAGGTCTGTGTCTCTTCGTAGATCAAGATCAGCTTCACTCAGAAGATCTAGGTCTGGTTCTATAAAAGGATCGAGGTATTTCCAGTATGTAACACATTTTTCCTGCTTACTTGTAGATGGATTGTCACATCTTAGTGACACAGTGAAGTATCTTAATTGAGATGCTTCAGAATATTTGAGGTGTAAAGGTTTTTATTAAGTGTAGTGATGTACACCTGTAGTCCTAGAACTTAGACTGAGACCAGGATACTTGGGCCTGAGAATTTGAGGATAGAAGGGGAGCTAGTGAGGTTTACAACCCACCTCAGAACAGTGAATAATCTGGGTGGGCATGATGCTAGTTGGCTGAAGAAAATGGCTACAGAGCTTGCCATCAAGCCTGTTAACATGACTTTGATTCTAGAACTCACATAAAGGGAGGAGAGAACCAAGTCCCACAAGTGGCTCTCTGAGTTCTGGAAGGTTATGGCATTCACCTACTCAAAACATACACTCTCAGTAAATGAAATGTAAGATTTAAAACAGTTTGGGAATGAGTGCATTTGAGACCCTAGAAGATAGACAGGCTCTGTCTGCCTCTTGAGTGCTGGGATTAAAGGTGTAGGCCGCCATAAGAGCTGAATAGGGGAAAACCTTACATTTGGATGCAAATTTCATAAAAATTTTGCATTACAGATGAAAAAGCAGTTGTATATAAAAGTTGTAAAAAGCAGTGTATATAAAAACACTGGCATTTACTGTTGTTGAATACGAATTCTTGAGTTAACAATTTGAGAAAATTATTGTACCATTTCTATATCAGTTTATAATATTTCAAGGTTTTTAAAAGATATAGTCAGCCTAAATTGGTTTAACAAATTAAGGTCCTTCAACCATGGTAACAAGAATAAAAAGTCAAATCATAGCAATTTTCTCAGATGGGACCCCCAGTTAACTTGGTTATTAGTGTTTGAAAATGGGATTATTGTGCCTGTACCAGAAAGGAGTAGTGACCAATTGTGTATGACAAGTGGGAATTTGAAATGGTGGGTTTTGTTGTATTTGAAATTTCTCTGTTTGATCATTTGTACTACATTGGATCAATATATGTAAGTCAAGTAGCCAGTTGTCTTAGCTCTTCTGTCCTGTCTCTTCTACCTGGAAGGGTGCTCAGTTATAAAGGAATTTTTGTGTGATTGTGTCCCTTTTTCTTTTTATTAAGATCCCGTTCAAGGTCGAGATCAAGATCCAGGTCTATTTCACGGCCAAGAAGCAGGTAGGATATAAAACTGATTTTTAGTGTTCTTAATTATATAGCACCAATATCCAAAGAGTTCAAAGTCTTGTAAATTATTGAAACTTGGGTGTTGGCCCAAAACCTGAATGTTAGGTAGAAATAACTACTACCTTCCTTATTGGTAGCCCAAATGAGAACTTTATTTATACATGGCCTATTAATTGGCTGATTCGTGGAGAAGTTAATGTTATGTGACTTAACATTACTTAGGGAAATTAAGAGGCCTTAAGTTATAGGTGCATAGAGAAACATTCTGAGAAATGTACTTTATACAGAATGTAAAAGATGAACTGTAATAATGCTGCAGTTCAATTTTATGTCGGTATAGGCCATTTTAAGATTCCTTTTTAAGGAAATGTGATAGGCACTGAAATTTTAGCTGTAATGACATTTTAATTGTAAGATAGTTTGGGGGTTTGTTTTATAGTAGGGCTGTAAGGAAGAGAGAGATTCGTGCCTTTTCTTACTAGAATTTTTCGTATTTTGACAGCCGATCAAAATCCAGATCTCCGTCACCTAAAAGAAGGTAAGCAAAATAAAATATTTTGTTGCCAAATCTTGTCAAAGTTATGGCCTCTTAGGAGAACTTAAGTTCCTACTTAGTGGTCTTTGAACTCTTTGGAGAATTGGTGCTGTATAGATTGGATTTTAAAAACATTTTTAAATGATGACTTTATTCAGTATTAGTTATAACTTTAGTTGGAAATAACCATTAAGTGTTGGAGAAATTTAAGGTGCTTTTAGCCTTTTGTCCAAGTTGTCAGAATGTTATACTTAAGAAACATGTTTTTTTCCTTCTGTGTGTAGAATAGCTAAAAAGGAAATGTCCAAATAAAAACATAAATCTTAAATAGTTGCTCTCCATTCCTTTCCAATAACCCTTAATGATTCACCCCTAAAACTTCAAATAGTTGTCTTATTGTTTAATGTAACCTTACAATTTTGACTGGTTCTTAAATGCTTAATACTGGGGCTGGAGAGATGGCCCAGTGGTTAAGACCACCTGCAGTTCTTTCCAGAAGATATAGTACAATTCTTAATACCCATATCAGAAGTCTGATACCTCTGACCTTTCCAGGCATTTGTATTCAGTGCACACAACCCACACAGGTAATTAAGAACTTTAAGAATTAATACCAGGGGCTGGAGAAATGGCTCAGAGGTTAAGAGCACCTCCTGCTCTTATCCAGAGGTCTTCAGTTCAATTCCCAGTAACTACATGGTGGCTCACAGCCATCTGTAATGAGATTTGGTGCCCTCTTCTGGCCTGCAGAAGAACACCATACATAATAAATATTAAATAGTAAGAAAAAAAATGCTATAAAGAGTTAATGCCAAGTGAGGTAAAAGGGATATATAAATTTATGTTAGGCCTTGTCCATAGGAATTTGATCCCTATAAATAAAATGTATTGAAATACTGAATTACTCTGACTTGTGCATAAAAAGAGGAAGTTTTATAACACTAATTGGTTCCATACTTAATGTTTTTCTTTTCAGTCGTTCCCCATCAGGAAGTCCACGAAGAAGTGCAAGTCCTGAAAGAATGGACTGAAGTTCTCAAGTTCACCCTTTAGGGAAAAGTTATTTTGTTTACATTATTATAAGGGATTTGTTATGTCTGTAAAATGTAACCTAGGAAGGATCATCAACCATCTAATCAAAATGGATCTGGGTTAATGCTCTGTAAAATTCATAGCAGTTAAGTAATTGTTTTTGTTGAATGTATTAACATCTTTTGGTCTGAAGATGTGGGTTTTTATTTGGCACATTTAAATAAAATGTTTCTAACTAGATTTTTGATTCGTGTTCAATATTAATACTTTTCAATTTGGTAACATCAGGTGTCAAGACAATTGTTAATTGGACTATATCGGCCTGTGAGGTTAAATGGTGTTAGAATATTAAGAACATCATTAACTGTTCTATACATAACACTATTCAGGATTTTAAAGGACTTGGAAAATTCCATTTTACCCTTGTACCTATGGGTTAAATGATCTGTCCTGTTAATAGCATGAATGCATCATGGCAGATCCCTAAGAATTGGTGTTAACTAGAAGTCAAGCTAACAGTCTCAAATTTTCAAGCTAGAGGGACCACTGATTTAGCCTATAAATGGGTGCATGACAGGAACTTAGTGTAAATGTCATATTAAGAAGTAGGAAGAAAATGATTTCTAGAGGCTGAGATTTTAGTAGCTTGTGGTTTTTTTTCAGACTATTAAGTTGAGATGATTTCTGTTCAATGTACTTTTTCTTTCAAACAGCCAATTTAATACAAAAAAATTGCATGTTTAAAGAATTGTCTGAATTTGGAACAAAACCCTGTAAACCAGCTTTGCAAAATTATTCAGCCTCAATACTCTTCCTTTGAATGGATTGCCTTATCCTGTGCAAAACCCTGTTAATATCTGAGCTAGATTTTTGCAGTCTGACAACATTGTTCTATTTTGCCAAGCTGGTATAAAGAGATGTTAAGAAAAAATGTTAATGAGACAGCAGTTTTGTAAACCTTAAATATTTAGCAGCATTTCATGTTTTTTTTTTTTTGTTGTTTTTTAATAGTATCTGGTAGACCTTAGAATGGTATAGCCAGTAGATTCTTATTCAAACTTTAAGTATACTAAACACAAGGGCAGTAACAGTCATTTTTGAGTGTTTTTTGGACAAACTTTTTACTATATTTCTTAGCCTTGAGTGTAAAAAAAGTAGCACAGGAGTCTGTCCTTGTCCATTTTAGGCTTTTTCAACAAAGTTGTCTGGTATCGCAACTTTAATACCGTATTGGTCTGCCTCAAATTTATTTGGCTGAGTGGAAGTCATTTGGAGTCTTTGTTTTTCAAATTTGACTGGTTGAATACATGGTATGAAGCTATGTGAGTATCGGGCAGACTTATCTGTTGCACTTGGTTAGCTTTAATTCTGTATTTGAAAATTTAAGTTTGTTCAACAATAAATATGCAGAGATTGAACAAATAATCCTGATACTTGATTTTTGAAAGTATGGTATCTGAGTCAAAAGTTATACTCAAACCTGTAGCTTTTTAAGATTAACTAGTAGCATTCTAGATGTGGTAGCCTGATGGGATGGGATGGAATAAAAAAACCCATAGACAGTCATTCTGCCTTTACAAGAGCACTGGCTGTGTAGGCCAGTAGGCTTCTCTTCTGCAATTCTACCACTACTAGATAGGAAAAGTGCTGATCCAGTTCCATTCACTTTTCAGCATAACAGTAGTTCAGGCCCTGTTTTGAAAGTTTACTTTGGGGAATAATGGTGCCAAAAGGAGCCCCAGGGTCATTATAGTAGGCTATATAGTAAGTTTAAGATCAGGTATAGTGATATCTGTATTGGCATTTTTGGAGAATCTTGAGATAGAGTCAGACCTGAACTATGGAGATTTTCTTTTTTTTCTCCCTCCACCAGATGGTTTCACTATGTAGTCTTGGCTGTGCTGGAACTCAGTAGACTAGATTGGTCTTGACCTCAGAGATCACCTGCCTCTGCTGAGATAAAAGGTGTGTGCCACTGCTGCTGACTCAGCCTGAGACTTAAAAAAACATGGACTTTTTTTCCTTGGATGTAGAAGAATAGGGATGCACAGAGCTCCCCCATCAGGCTTTGAACTATATCAAATTTTTCTTTTCCCTACAGATTTTTTTTAAGGTACAGTACAGATGTCCAGAGAAGAGAGTATTACTGGATTCCTTGAAACTGTGAGCCACCCAATAATGCTGGGAACTCAACATGTATCTTCTGAGCAATAATGAGCCCCTTTGATTTTTCAAGTTGAGAAGGAAGGTCCAAATATCAGATTGGCAGTTGGCACAAAGTCAAAATGAAAGAAAAAAAATGACATGTATGAATATATTTAGTTGGAAGGACAAAGATTAATAAATACTAGACCTGGCTGTGGAGTTATTTGGAGGATGAAGATGGGAAAAACCAAAGAAAATGGCTAATGACTAGTTTTATAGTATTATAGAGATCTAAATACAGAATTTTTTTTTTTTACTATAACTTTTTTTTTTAAAGATTTATTTGTTGGGCCGGGCGATGGCGCACGCCTTTAATCCCAGCACTCGGGAGGCAGAGGCAGGCGGATCTCTGTGAGTTCGAGACCAGCCTGGTCTACAGAGCTAGTTCCAGGACAGGCTCCAAAACCACAGAGAAACCCTGTCTCGAAAAACCAAAAAAATAAAAATAAAAAATAAAAAAAAGGTTTATTTGTTATGTATACAACATTCTGCCTCTGCCCGCATGCCAGAGGAGGGCACCAGATGTCAATACAGATGGTTGTGAGCCACCATATGGTTGCTGGGAATTGAACTCAGGACCTCTGGAAGAGCAGGCAGTGCTCTTAACCTCTGAGCCATCTCTCCAGCCCCCAGAATTTTGTTTTTGAGACAGGGTTTTTCTCTAGCTTTGGGGCCTGTCCTGGAACTAGCTCTTGTAGATCAGGCTGGCCTTGATGCTGGATTAAAAGTGCATGCTCTGACTGTCTTGGAACTTTGTAGACCAGGCTGACTTTGAGTTGAAGAGATCTCCCTGCCTCTGCCTCAGTGCTGGAACCAAAGACTTGATGCCACCAGGCAGCTTTTAATGAAGGGAAGAAGTAACAGGTAGGCTGAACAATTGGAGAAAGTTACTTTTAACTCAGCAAAAGGGGAGGTTTTTACACTTGGTCATTTTACTGTGATTATTGAAGGAAATCGGAAATTGGTCTCCCCAAAATTACTGTTACCCCCATTTCTCTGGGTTTAGAAGTTAGTACTTTATTCTGGTTTATTTATCTGGTAGGAGATACGAATTTAATTCTTGTGGATTTGAACCCTCTTAAATTGTGGCTGGGCTCAAGTGATCCTGCGGCTGGCTGCCTGCAACTTGAGTAGCTGGAACTATAGATCTACTAAATCCCAGCAACTTTTTTTTTTATTTATATTCATTGGTCTGTGTAAGGGTGTCCAGTACCTAGGAACTAAAGTTACAGTATGCTGCCTGTAACTTTGGGTGCTGAGAATTGAACCCAGGAACTTTGGAAGAGCAGCCAGTGCTCTTAACCACTAAACCTTTCCAGCCCCCAGCAATGTTGTTTTCTTTGTCCTTAGACAAAGTATTAAGCATTTTAACTTTTAACCTCCCGCTTTTTTTATGTCTTGATAACTCATTTCTCTTTAGTGCTGAGTAATGTTCCAGTTCCTTTGCCTGCTAGATGATGTCTTTGTTCCTTCCTAGTTTAGGTAATTGAGAATAAAGCTACTCTACCATTAAAGTGGTGTCTTTTTTTGTAGACATTTAAATTTAACACCTTTGGGTAAATGTCAAGGAGCATGATTATGTTTACTTTTGGATGTGATGGTGAACTCTCACCCAGTTGAACCCCAGCATTAATATGACTGATAATCCTCTTCCTCCTTCACACCATGTATGTCTCTTTCAAAGGTGCGTGCTCTGTCAAAGAGGATGTCTTTTCAGTCAACAGAATACAAGTAGCCATGCTCCCCTACTAGGGCTTCAGTAGAACTCTCAATATGGTTTATAAGAACTGCCAGCTTTTCAAGAGACAGCCCAAGCAGTAGACTAGCTGATGTTGCTCCCTATTGTCCATCAGCGTTCTGGATTTCTGCCAGTGTCTAGTGGTGGCTTGTTAGAGCTTTCATTTCTCTGTCCACAGTTTGTGTATTCAGTATGTTCTTCAGTGAAAGATCTATTAAGGGACTTTAGTTTTTTGTTTTTAAATATGTATGAGTGTTTGTCTGCATGTATGTATGTGTACCACATGTGCCTAGTGCCCAGAGAGATCAGTAGAGGGCGCTGGTGAACTGGAGTTAGAGGCAGCTGTGAGCCACCTTGTGGATGCCAGGAACAGAAATCAGGTCTTTATTAAGAGTAACAGCTCTTAGCCAGTAAAATATCTCCAGCACTCCTTTTTTGTTTGTGTTTGAAACAAGAATTTCACAATATAACTCACTGGCCTGGAATTTGTTAGTACACCAGGCTGACCTTAAACTTGGATTGGTCACATGCCCCTGCTAGGATTAGCTAGGATTAAAGGTGCATACCACCAAGCTTGGATGTGGCCAAAAAAAATTTTTTTTTTTTTGAGATGGTTTCTCTGTGTATCTCTGGCTGTCCTGGGACTTCCTCTGTAGACCAGGCTGTCCTCGAACTCAGATCCTCCTGCCTCTGCTTCCCTGAGTGTTGGGATTAAAGGTGTGCCACCACCACCTGGCGTGGCCAATTTTTTTTTAATGGAGTTGTTTTTTTGTTGTTTGTTTGAGACAGGGTCCTGAATAGACCAGGTTGGCCTCAGATTCAGAGATCTGGCTGCCTCTTCCCCCTGTGCTCTAGGATTAAAGGTTTGTGCACCACACCTGGCTTTCCTAGAGGGTTTTTGAGGAGACTAGTGACAGAAATCCAGTTCCCTATGGGTGGACTTGAGTGGTTTCTAATTACTATTATCACATATAAGTGAATGTCATCAACCAGTTTAGCTTGGGTGAGCATGCATATCTTGGATAATGTCTAAGTTTCTGGGTCAAGAATATGCGTACTTTTTTTTTTTTCGAGACAGGGTTTCTCTGTGGCTTTGGAGCCTGTCCTGGCACTAGCTCTTGTAGACCAGGCTGGTCTCGAACTCACAGAGGTCTGCCTGCCTCTGCCTCCCAAGTGCTGGGATTAAAGGCGTGCGCCACTACCGCCCGGCTTTATGCGTACATTTTTATTTTTGGTGAATGTTCGTTTTCCTGGTAGTAATGTGTAGGCATGCTTGAGTCTCTATATTGCCTCTTTGATGGGCTTTTAAACTTGAGATTTTTACAAATTTTGTCTTGAAAACTGATACTTTTTTCTTTTGAATTATCACATTTTAGTTACACAAAATAATAGGCTTAGGACATTTTCATACATTTAACAAAATGCTTTAATTTCCTTAG
The DNA here is from genome assembly GCF_000317375.1 of Microtus ochrogaster. Taxonomy (NCBI): domain Eukaryota; kingdom Metazoa; phylum Chordata; class Mammalia; order Rodentia; family Cricetidae; genus Microtus; species Microtus ochrogaster. The sequence goes on from NC_022029.1 coordinate 36,079,345, forward strand.
AAACTTTGAACTTTGCCAGTGGAACTCTTTATTATATATTTATTATGTATACAGTATTCTGTCTACATGTTTGCCTGCAGGCCAGAAGAGGAAACCAGATTTCATTTCAGATGGTTGTGAGCTTCCATGTGCCTCTGGAAGAGCAGTCATTGCTCTTAACCTGAGCCATTTCTCCAGCTTTTTTTTTTTTTTTTTTTTTTTAATTTAAGCCGGGTGGTGGTGGTGCGCACCTTTAATCTCAGTACTTGGGAGGCAGAGGCAGGTGAATCTCTGTGAGTTTGAGGCCAGCCTGGTCTACAAGAGCTAGTTCCACAGAGAAACTGGGCAGTGGTGGCACACGCCTTTAATCCCAGCACGCGGGAGACAGAGGCAGGTGGATCTCTGTGAGTATGAGGTTGAAGCCAGCCTGGTCTACAAGAGTTAGTTCCAGTACAGGCTCCAAGCTACAGAGAAACTCTCTCTTGAAACCTCCCCCCCCCAAAAAATTTTATTAATTACCTAAACAGTATTCTGCCTGCTACCAGAAGGCAATACCAGGTGGTTGCTGGGAATTGAACTCACTCAGGACCTCTGGAAGAGAAGTCAGTGCTCTTAACCTCTGAACAATCCCTCTAGCCCTGCTAGTGGGACTCTTAATTATATATAATCAGTTTATTTGTCTGCATATAAGCCACCACAAAACGTGACAGCAGATCATTTGTGTGTGTGTATGCATATATACATATATAGGAGATATATGTGTATATGTATGTATGTGTATCTATATTTGTTGTTTTTCAAGACAGGGTTTTTCTGTGAAACAGTCCTGGCTGCCCTGGAACTTAATCTGTAGACCAGGCTGGCCTGGAACCCAGAGATTTGCCTGCCTCCGCTTCTCGAGGGCTCACTGCCTATTTTATTTCATTGTGTATATACTGGTTAGCAGATACCTGAGTGAAAATGTTAATGGGTGAATGAATAAATTTAATTACTTGGATTCTAATTTTTATAAGCTAAGCATATGAAGTTGAAGTCACTATATTAATTTTTATTTTGTTTTAGGTATCTATGAGACTGACTTTGTCTTTTGGCTGTATTTAATATCTCTATTTTGTATTTTGTAACTCTAGCATGGATTCTTCTCATCTGGGGGCCTGGAGAGATGGCTCAGCAGTTGAGAGTACTGGCTACTCTTGTAGAGAGCCCAGGTTTGACTAACAGCACCCAAATAGTGGCTCATAACCATCTGTAACTCTAGTCTTGGGATCTGATGGCCTTTGTGGACAGTTCATGTTCATGGTACATATACATACAGACGGACAAAATACCCCACACAAAAGATTCTCACCAGGGCTAAATTCTGAATTCTGGTCTAAAAGATACTGCTCAGAAAGGGTCTGGGAATTGTTTTTAACAGAGGTATGTGCAGAAAGTCTATGGAGCTGGTGCGCCAGGTGAGCCTGAGAGCCTGGCCTAAAGTTAAGTGACTGGTGGTTGGAGAGATGGCTCACAGGTTAAGAACACTGGCTACTCTTCCAGAGGTCCCGAGTTCAATTCCCAGCAACCACATGGTGGATCACAACCATCTATAATGGAATCTGATGCCCTCTTCAAAAAGAAAAGTTAAGTGGCTGGCCTGAGAGTTCCCATTTCGACTGAGCTGCCTCCTATCATGCAGGAGGCCCTTGGTTGTGCTTCACTAAAGCAAGGTTTGAAAGTATCTGGATCAAGTCCTATCAAGATCAAGGACTCTGTTAATAACATTTTTAAAGATTTATTATATAGACACGTATGCCTGCAGGCCAGGAGGAGGCTCCAGATCTCATTACAAATGGGTGTGAGCCACCATGTGGTTGCTGAGAATTGAAACAAATTCAACAAAAAAAGAATTCTAGACAACAATAAGGTTTCAAGACATTAAAAAAAAAAAACAAAACAAAACAGGGGCTGGAGAGATGGCTCAGTGGTTAAGAGCATTGCCTGCCTGCTCTTCCAAAGGTCCTGAGTTCAATTCCCAGCAACAACATGGTGGCTCACAACCATCTGTAGAGAGGTCTGGCGCCCTCTTCTGGTCTTCAGGCATACACACAGACAGAATATTGTATACATAATAAATAAATAAATATTTAAAAAAAAAAACCTGCACATCCCAGCATTTGGGAGGCAGAAGGATCTCTGAAGTCAAGATCAGCTTGATCTACATAGTGAATTCCAGCCAGCCAGGGCTACATGGTGAGACCCGGTCTCAAATCTATCTTCAGGAATAAAACTATGTACAGCTGAGGAAAAGGAAAATGGTTAGTTACCTCATTGTGTGTGGGAAGGACCATCAGCACAGTCCCAGAGACCACTGACAGCTCACTCTTCCTTTTCCAACTAAGATACAATTTAGGTCACTGTCATTTTGAAATAGTTTTCTTCCATATCCTGGCACAAATCTAAAACCTTTCCAAACCCCTTGAAATCTCCAAAAATGATGTTTTTGTTTTGTATCTTTTAATGCATGATAAATTGACTTCTGGCTAGAGACCCTTAGATAGGCTTCAAGATGAATGCTGGTCACCTGAAAGATGAATAAATAATTACAGGGTTGGGATTTCCTTACCATCCTCCCACAGTCCAGGGAAGGAAGAGGAGCAGAAGATTGTATTGATGACCACCAATGGCCAATGAGTTTAATCATGGCCTATGTTAATGAGACCTCCCAATAAGCCCAAAAGGAGGCCAATAAGATGGCTCCTTGGGTAGAGATGCTTGCTCAAAGGATTGACACCAGAGTTTGATCCTAGGACCCCACAGGTGACAGACCTGGCATATCTGAGGGACTTTGTAGAATGGGTTTGACTTGAGAAGACTCACACCAAATAGGCAACCATTCTATAGTACTGGGTCTAACTTAACAGTTTTCCTGTGATACACTGCTTCAGAGTTCCTGAAAGATAACGTTTAGGGTTTTTTTTTTTTCCCAGTTTATTTCTTTTAGCACAGTGACCTCTACTGGTACAGATGTAAATTAACACATTCTATAGGTTGTCCTGAATACAAAGGACAAGTAAATGACGCCCCAGAATTTATGGGTTTCCTGTCTGTCACCTATCCATCCCCAGTGTGAAGGACTGTACCCTCCAACTAAACCAAAGTCAGCCCTCCCCTTTCAACATTGCACTAACACAACTGGCGTGGGTCCAACAAAATTTCTTCCCAGCTGGGGCAAGGGCTCCACAGGTGAAGACACCTGCTGCCACGCCAGATGGCCAGTGTTCAATCCCGCAGAATCCAGGAGGTGGAAGGAGAGTGCCAGGCTCTTCCGCTGTCTCCTGATCTCCATGTGACCTCCGCATGCTCATCCACACCTCGAGGAAATAGTGACAGCCTGGGTTACCTTCAAGTCAAATTCAACCTGCTTCCAATTTGTAGAAAGTTTAACAGTTTGAAGTGGTTGAACACTCGGAAGTGTCAACGTTTGTGACAGATTAGTGAAATTCAAACTGTCAAATCCTCAAAGGTCTATTGGAATATACTCATGGTCTCATTTACCAACTGTCTATGACTTAAAAGATGATCCAGTTACATGAGGTCACTGTTGTGTCTGCCCGTGACTTTGTGCTGAAGAGGCAGGGCTGGAGGCATTATCACATAAACCAACTCGTGTTGATTTAACAGAGCATTTGTCAACCCCCGCTTTAGACATTTATAACTTTCCAGATTTTAAAACGAGTATCTGTGAAGAGGTAGAGTGCCAGGACTATTGGTAGAGTTGCCACTGCCAGTTTCCCTTGTGTACTGGTCGGTTTCATGTCAGTCTGACCCAAGCCAGGGCCGTAAGAGAGAAGGGAGCCTCGACTGAGAAAATGCCTCAAGATTTGGCTGCAGGGAAGCCTATAGGGCATTTTCTTAGTGAGTGACAGATGTGGGCAGGCGCAGCACACTGTGGGTAGTACCATCCCTGGGTTCTGTAAGAAAGTAGACTGTAAACGGGCCATCTCCTGTAGTCAGATTGGTAACTACCCCAATAGTCATCAGAGAGCCTTTATCCAGTAACTGATGGAAACAGATGTAGAGATAGATCTACAACCAAGCACTGGGACCAGCCCAGGGAACCTTGAGGAGAGGGAGGAAGGATTGTACGAGCCAGGGGGGTCAGGATCATCATAATCTGCTCATGGGCGCTCACAGACTATGGACCAACATCTAGGGAGCCCGTGTGGGACAGGCCTAGGCCCTTTGCATGTGTGTGATGGTTGTGTGGCTTGTTCTACTTGTGGGAGTGGGCCCTGTTCCCAACGCTTCGGCTGGCT
>NC_022029.1:36084151-36091798 GCF_000317375.1 Microtus ochrogaster
ATGAGCCAAACAAACCTTTTCCTCTTTGAGTTGCTTTAGCTCATGGTGTTTCATCACAGCAGTAGTGACCCTGACCGGAACAACAAGATAATGCTTCTGCACTGGAAGACTGTTGTCTGTGGCTTACTCATAAAGACAGTGCGTGTGAATTAGAGAGCAAATACATTGAACACTTGGTATCTGCAATACTGGTGGCTACACTGAGACGCGTAAGGAAAACTGGTAGGGCAATTGCTCTTAACCCTGTGTGCAATAGGATCATTTAGGGACCTTGCAAAGATTCTCCCTTAAAACCCAATGGGTTAGTGCAAAAGCCTCTCAGTTATATTAACAACTGAAAGCTACTGCCCTGGCCCTCTCCTCTGTTTCCTAACCGGGAACCCATATTAACCTGGTGGAACCCAGAGAAGCTAAGGGGCTGACTTAGATTTCTCTAGCCCAAGCACCGGTCTGTGAAACAGCAGAAACCATGTGTTAATTTACATCTGTACCAGTAGAGGTCACTGTGCTAAAAGAAATAATAAACGGAAAAAAAAAAAAACCCTAAATGTTATCTTTCAGGAACTCTGAAGCAGTGTATCACAGGAAAACTGTTAAGTTAGACCCAGTACTAAGGCGACTCATGCCTCTAGCCGTGATTATTGAATCAAAGCGTCCAAAGGCTTTGTTGTTAGGTACTATAGATTTTTATGATTGTTATGCTGATGTGTGTGTGTGTATGTGTGTGTGTGTGTGTGTGTGTGTGTGTACAAGCACACGCGGGAGGGTCCCAGTGCAGCTCTCCTATGGCCTTGTTTGAGACAAACTCTTTGCTGCTGCATGCACCAGGCTAGCTGACTCACAAGCTTCTGGGGATTCTGTACTGGGATTACAGGGGCGTACTACTGCACGGGGCATTCTGGGAATCCTAGAGATTCAAACTCGGGCCCTCACACGTAATAGTCTAGCAGTTTTTTTCTCAAGAGGTGAATGTGGGGTACAGGGGTATAAATTGGAAGCCCCACCTTGTTTAACATTATACTATGTAGTCATGCTCCATGAGCTATCTGTCTTATCTTGGGAACTGCCGTTAGGCTGTCACGCAGCTTCTCTCCTCGAGAAGATTCAGTGGGGGCTGGCACAGACGCAAGTCCTGTTTGCTGCTTAATGTGGCTCCCCAGCACTGATGGGCTCTTAGCTGGTGGCTAGGTCTGCTGCCTCTATCAGACATGCCTTGGCCTTAATGTATAATTATTTCCATCTTCGGTACACGTTCATTTTTTTTTGTTTTTTTTGTTTTTTTGTTTTTGTTTTTCGAGACAGGGTTTCTCTGTGGCTTTGGAGCCTGTCCTGGAACTCCCTTGGTAGACCAGGCTGGCCTCGAACTCACAGAGATCCGCCTACCTCTGCCTCCCGAGTGCTGGGATTAAAGGCGTGCGCCACCACTGCCCGGCTTCGGTACACGTTCTTGCAGGAGAGAAAAGTGCACAGGTTATTCTGGAGGGATGGGTAACCGCCCATCCCATCCCTGGGATAAACTTTGCCTTTTTCATTGTGTTCTCTTCCCTGCATGAATGGTTCTCAGGCTTTCACTGAACTGAGCTTTCTGTCAATTTTTTTTTCTTCTGTAGCCCTACACAAATGTTGCCACATTTTGCATTCAGGTGACCCTGACATTGCTTGCTTCTTTTCTCCCCTCTCTCCTTGTGATTGTTCTAGCACTGTATGAATCTGATTTATACGCCACTCTGAGTCACCTAGGTTCACCAGAGCCTCTTACCTTTTAAAGCTCATGACCCACCGTGGGGCTCAGCAAAGCTATTAAAGCCCCACTCCGGTGCCCGTGCGTGCTAAGCAAGCACCCTACCAATGGAGCCCCATACCCACCCTTATTCTGCTGACCACAATATATTCAAATCGCAGGCGCAAGGCATCTCTCAGGCAGCTCAACTGGCAGGAGTCCTCTCTCCTGGGATTCTCCACTGCCTGTGATGGCCGCCCTCAGCTGGCAACTCGACTCTACCTGGAATGAACTAAACCCGTAGGGAGGGCACACCTGGGAGGCAGTTTTGCTTAATTTGAAGTAGGAGCTCTGAGCAATGATGTGTTCGGCTTGTGTCTGTTCAAGTGCAGTGCAGAAGAGGAACAAGGCCACAGCTCTGTTTTTGTTCCTTAGGGCTCTGGTCAACTTGAGCATTTGCTGTCCACCCTTTCCTCACGCTCCACCATCATTGGAGGGTCCCAGGCCGGAAGGAAAAGAACTAGATTCCTCTCTCGACTTTAGGTCTTCCGTGCAGGCGTGTATCCATCTTGTCCCTTTGTACCACAGGTGAGACGATGAAGGCTGGGAACATGGCTCAGGGAGTAACCGTGCTTGTGGTGCCACATAACGAGGCTGGGTACGGTCGTGCACACCTGTAACCTGTGAGGACAGACAAGGCTTTCTGGCAGCCAGCCAAGCTGAAAAACAGTGAGCTCAGGGTCAGGGAGAGGAATGACCCGAGGGAATGGATGGAGAGGGAACACGAAGATGTTCCAAATCCTCCTCAGCCTCCACACAGGAGTGTACAAACATGTGCATACGCACGCGCGTGCGCGCGCGCGCGCGCACACACACACACAAGCACACACAAGCACACACACACACACACACACACACACACACACACACGAATAAGAGTCTCCTGAAGGTGAAATTCTGGTTTTATTTCAACTGCCTGTAGCAGATAATAGCATAAACTATATATATATTTTTTTTCAGAATCAGCGCTCCTAAGCCCATCACCGATGATGCAATCGTTGAGGAAAAGAGGAGTCTCCAGCCATTTCATCTCTACGTGGCCTCTGCTCCTCGTGCCAAGTTTAATCCTCCAGGCACTGTTAGTGTGAGGTGTTCTCCCTCATCTGCTGCCCTCCAGGCCTGTGTATCTTCTCACACACTAGCTGGGCTTCTAGTTAACCCCAAAGGCTGAAAATCTAAATCCTTCTGGATATTTGGATCTTACGATTTCAGTCACACCATAGAAAGATAGCTCAACTCGCTCTAGTGGTTCTAAAGTGAATCTTTTTTAATCTCTACGATTTACTTTTACTCTTTTCCCGCTGCTCTTTTGAAGAGGTAGGCAAGTCCTTCCTCCTCTTCCTCTCTGTATCTCTTTCTCTCTTCCCTCCCTTTTAACCTACTCTCAATAAACTCCTCACTTAAGAAGAAAAAAAGGACTCACTTTGAGTTGTGTGCATGTGGGTGTGTGCACCTGAGTGTGGGTGCTCGTGCAGGCTGGAAGAGGGCACCCGATCCCCTGGAGCTAGAGGTAGAGGCCACTGTGAGCCTGATCTGGGTGCTGGGAGCTAAACTGGTCCTCCTGCAGAGTGTGTTCTTCACTGCTGAGTCACCCCTGACGCCCCTAAAGTAAGTCTGAGACGAAAGGCTATGACAGAGCAGGCTCCAAACCCCTCCTTGCCCTTCACTGACCCTAGGAATGTTTAGGCAGACGGAGGTAGAGAGAGGCAGAAAGGAGATGAATTCTCATAGCTTGAACTCAAGTTGGGGTTAAAACTGTTTTACTAACTTCTGGAGGGTAGTCTGAGGTGAAAGAGGAGACAGAAAAACAAAGAGCTCCATCGAAGAAAGGAAGGCTTAAAGACAACAGCGGGAGAGATGGAGGCTACAAGAGTCTAGAGGGCCACTTTTCCACTAAGGTCGGGCCTAATTTGTCCTCCGACCTAGACAGAGAACACAGCTGGTCCTGAGACATGGCCTGAAGCCAGCTGTTGGAAAAGGAAATCAGTATTCGAGCTGACTATTATGGTAGCGACTTAACACGCAGGATCACTTTTAATGCTTCTCTGTCTTCACCGGGATGGGAGGGAGCGGGTGGCATCTTCAGCCTTCTTTAAGCAACAGAGAACTTGAAGCAGGTGGTGTGGTTGTACTCCTCCCCAGGACGCAGCAGCACAGGGGGGAACTGGGGCTGTGGAGGAAATCAACACTTAGACCTGGCCAGCCATCATGGCCGTACCAACAGTGACATGGGGACAGCACTTAGACCTGGCCAGCCATCAGGGCTGTACCAACAGTGACATGGGGACAGCACTTAGACCTGGCCAGCCATCAGGGCTGTACCAACAGTTACTTGGGGACAGCACTTAGACCTTGCAAGCCATCATGGCCGTACCAACAGTCACATGGGGTGTGCCCCTGCACTAAGCCCTGAAGCCACGTTTGTGGACTGGTGCCAGTGAGGACAGAGTGTTGCTGATTTGCAGTGAAATGAACGAAGATCTACCTCAGCACGTCTACTTTGTCAAAGCACGATCTGGCTACAGGAAGCAATGCCTTGACATATATTCTGAAGTAAGACACAAGCTCCTTCCCATGACTGACAGTCTGAGCAGCAGTGCTCTAAGTAGCAAGAAGAGAGGAAATGAGAAGAAAGGCTTTGGAGGTCTCGTAGCTGGTGTGGGCTGGCAAGATGGTTCAGCGGGTAAAGGAGCTTGAGGCCCAGGCTGACAGCCTGAGTCTTACCACTGGAGCCCACGCGGAGGAAGAGAACTGACCCCTAAAAGTCGTCCTCTGACCTTCATGGCATGAGCCTGTCCAAACACCCCTCCCCCAGAAAGTGCAGATTTTTGTTTGTTTGTTTTTGTTTTTAGTTTTTCGAGACAGGGTTTCTCTGTCTAGGAACTAGCTCTGTAGACCAGGCTGGCCTCAAACTCACAGAGATTCGTCTGCCTCTGCCTCCCCAAGTGCTGGGATTAAAGGGGAACACCATCACTGCCCAGTCAAAAATTGAGCTTTTAACAACAGTTCCTTGGCTGTGGGCTTTTTTGTGGTTGTATAAAATGAAAAACAGAAACGTGGACTTGAGTGCTGGGATCTGCCACACTGTGTGACATCAGATCAGCGCGACCCTGACAAACCAGCCTGCGGCTTTACCTGATTGACCGCATCAGGCCAGTTCTGGGTCTCCAGGCAGAAGCCAGAGTGCTTGGGGTAGACTGCTCCATTCTTGCCCCTCAGAGTGCCATCCAGGAAGTTGGCAGTGTAAAACTGGACACCAGGCTGGGTGGTGTATACTTCCAGGATCCGCCCACTTCCGGCATGACGCACCCTGGGGATAAAGACAAGCCATATTTCAGTGGGGAAGGAAAAGGCCTAGAACTAGCTTTGGGATGGGAATCAGATCTGGCTACACATCGGAGCAAGAAGGATGCGGGAGAGAAGAGCGAAGATTCTGGAAACATCACAGGGGAGGCATGAGCTGTTGGCTTCAGAAACAGCTTCGCAGATGATCTTGGCCTCTCTGGGGTATAGTAACAGGATGACGGCAGCATCATGGGAGTCAGGGAGGAGCAATGAGGCTGGAGAGAGGCAACTCTGGGGTCCTGAGATTCTGTTGTGATGCCGGAGACAGCACCCAGGACCTTGTACTCACTGGCGAGCACTCCGCCACACTACTGAGATATACTCCTAAGGGTGTGGGCCGGCTGCACTGGAACTCATGAACTCCACCTGCCTCTCCTTCTGGAGTGCTGGGATTAAAGGTTTGTGCTCCCATGTCCGGCCATGGGGCTCTGAAAGATTTGTTTGTTTGTTTATTTATTTATTTGAGACAGAGTTTTTCAGTGTCAATGCCCTGGCTGTCCTGGAACTCACTCTGTAGACCAGGCTGGTTTCGAACTCACAGAGACCTGCTTGTCTCTGCCTCCCATCACCTGGCCTGGGTCTGTACTTCTTGCCAAGGGGAAACAAGGAAAGGCCTGTGTCACACAGTCTTGCCAGGAGGCAAATCATACAAGAACTCACTCAAACAAAGAATGCTGGTGTGCTGGCGTTTGGTGTACAAGCTTGACCCTGAGAGTTGTAGGCCCATATTTCTGTACGGTGTAGCAGCCAGGCATAAAAGCCATAGTCCCGGTCTGAGCTGATCACGTAGTGCTGCAGACAAGCTCTCTCTGCCTAACAATGGTCAGGATGTTTGGAGGATGTCTTATAGAGATGCTAATTTATGGCCTATGTGCGGATGTGACTAAAGCCCATTCACCTGGTTGCCTAGGAAACAGCCTAATGTGTTTTCCTGCTCAATTTATATGTGATGATATATAAGGTGTTTGGATAAAAAACAGGAGGACATCTTCGAGAGATTTTGCCCTTCCACGACGACTGTGTAAGTTGTGTCTGATTATTCCTCACGACTCCGTTTCAGTCCAGTTAGGGAAGATAATTATCTGTGTTGGACCCACACGGGCTTCAACAGAGAGTCAACTTCAGAAAGATACCCCCTCCTCCCCCCATCCCCCGCCCCAGCGCATACTAATAATAATAGAATTTAAAACATTTAAATGCATCAGGACAAAGTTGGTCAAAAAATAATTTAAATGCAAAATACAAATACGTTGTCAACCAAGAGGCTGGAAAAAAAAATGTTTGACAAGAAGGGTCCAGGATTTGAATCAATGGGGAGAAGGCAGGAAGGGCTCTTTGCGTAGAGACACTGAGGAGAGGAACAGAATAGGTATGTAGTAGGAAGATGTCCTGAGCAGGCGGAACCCAAGAGGCCCTGGTCCCTAGAGATTTGGGGAGTTCTTTTTGTCCCTATCTGGGGTCTGAGTTACCTTCCCCCCTAGACTCCTTTGAGTCGTTTGTGCCAAGCATGTTATTAGGTTGTCAGCATTCCCAAACAAAATGACCCTAAGGACTGGATTCACGTTGACAGAGCGTGTGCCCTCACTTGTCTATCAAACTGGAGGTGGGCATGGTAGGAGCTGCAAGAGAGGCGTGGCCTCCAGCTCTGTCCCACAGACTAGGACAGTCAGTGAAGGCACAGGTGACCAGAACAGGAGAATCAGGGTCTCTGACAGAAAAGGGGCTTAGAGGTCAGGCAGGGGTAAAGGGCCAGAGAGGATGCTGGGTAGGGGGTCAGGGAGGATGCACAGTTGGGGAGGCTACCTTCTAGAGAATTCACTCGTGGCAGAGGACTTTACAAAGCTATGGCAGGTCGGGCGGTGGTGGCGCATGCCTTTAATCCCAGCACTCGGGAGGCAGAGGCAGGCGGATCTCTGTGAGTTCGAGACCAGCCTGGTCTACAAGAGCTAGTTCCAGGACAGGCTCCAAAACCACAGAGAAACCCTGTCTCAAAAAACCAAAAGAAAAGGCAGGTGGCGTTTAACCCCTGCTCCTATGAGGTGCTGTTGAAACTGTCCTAGGGAATGCTCCTCATAAGAACCCGCTGTCTCTTCTCTGCAGAGGCGGAAAGGACAAACCTGGCACAAAAATGCTTTTCTTTGGATCCCTGAAGACAGAAGTTGTGGTCGAAACCAGGGATGTGAAAATCCTGCAGGTGTTTTCCAAGCTCCACTGGCTTTCTCAGGTCGAATGCAGTTCCTTCCACTGGAGCAATGACTCCTGGGAAGAGATAGGAGACAACAGAGGTGGTCAGGACTAAGACAAAGCTCATACACACAGTCCTAAAGACCTACGGCTTCTAGTCTCTCAGCCTTCATGTCAATGTGGAGGAGAAGGGAACCTGGATCCCGAGGAGGAGAATCGGTTGCTGGGTTCCCGGGATCAGAATATGCAACTGATTGCCAAATGCAGAGTCTAAAACAATGTGAAGGGGACAAAGGTGGGATGCAGCTGTAGAGGCTTCCAGAGCGTGCAAGAAATCC
>NC_022029.1:36092108-36093316 GCF_000317375.1 Microtus ochrogaster
CCAATCATTCCTGTGACAGGATGGGACGCAGAGACGGGAGAATTCTGGGATGCTTGTGGGCCAGCTCTCCTAGTATATGCAGCGGGGACAAGAGAGACTAAAACTCAAACACGGGGAAAAGCGAGGGCCAGAACATGGTCCAAGAACGCAGCTGGATGAGGAGTGCATCTAACTCCGAGTGCTCGTGAGAAAACTCCAAGAAAATAAGAGTCTTGGGACCTCAGTTCTTCAAAACTGTTTTTGGAATGTGCTTTTACGCCCCTCCCAGGTGTAGCAGATAGGAGCGAATTTACTCACAACTGGCAACTGTTATGTGTTTATGTGCCTCTATGGAAAACATGATTTGCCATGTGCAGTCTGTCTGCCACGTGCCTTTGTGATTGTAGCGTTACTCATGTGTCTCCTGTTAACCTTCAGTGTGTAAATTGCCCGACGCTCTTGCTGTTGGCCGTGCCAGAGGAGCAGCGAGGGGTAACTGAGGTTCCAGGTGTCAGCCCAGCAGAAGGGAATACTCTCCGGGCCGATCCCGTTTAGGCAAGGCCACGGGAGGGACTGCGGATCCCCAGTGCCTTCTGCTTCTGCTGTGCCTTTCCTTTCCATGTTTGCTGCAGCTCTCTTCCTCTGGTATCAAGCATGGTGCGAGTGGACGTGGGGAGATTTCCACTGCTGTAAGACGGTGTGTTTATCTCTTGGAAACAACCCATTCTACTGGGCATCTTTACCTGTGGGCTGTCAAGATGACCCCTCCATAAGCAGTATTCATTTGGTAATAATGAGAGCCTATTCAGAGTTTTGATGACTAAGAAAAACTGTGTGTGCGGTTCACAGCTAAGGCCATGAGCTCCACCTCAGGAGCAGCTCGGGTTAGTGATTAGAAGGACAGCATCCGAGTCCAGGAGCCAGGCTGGCTCTAATTCTCTTAATGCTGAAAATAGGAAGTCGTGTACCATTAGCTAAGACAAAGCTCCAAATAACTTCAGGTTAGAGCGGACGCCTTGCTAATAATTTTAAGATAAATTACCCTGGAAAACAAGCTGGAGTTCACAAGGACACATGGCTGAGCTGTCTGACTCATTAGGCTAGGGTCGAAAATACAAAATGGCGCCGGGCAGTGGTGGCGCATGCCTTTAATCCCAGCACTCGGGAGGCAGAGGCAGGCGGATCTCTGTGAGTTCGAGGCCAGCCTGGTCTACAAGAGCTAGTTCCAG
>NC_022029.1:36093611-36095324 GCF_000317375.1 Microtus ochrogaster
CAGTTTGCAGCCCGCAACGCAAGAGCTGACTGAGAACAAAGCCTCTTGCTCGCTCATGATCTAGATGTGCTGTACGGAGGTCACTGGGACGACTCGGTTTTTCACCCTCTAAGGGGAAGGAAAAACATGCTTTTACCTGTAATCATTCACTTGAGAAATGGAATGCAATATTTCTGACTCTTGTACTGCCTGGAAGACTCTGCTGGGGAATAAAAGCTGTAGAAAAACACGAGAGACGAGAGAATGAAGAAGGAAGCCATCAAGAGAGTGTGTGTTTATTCTCTTACAATGCCTTCAGATAGGAGAGTCTAGTTTATGCCACCTCTGTTGGATTCCTTTCAAAGCCCTGAGCTGCTGGAGGCTGCCCCCTGGACAGCAGTACTTCTGAATAAAGTTGGTTATTGTATGGGACTTTAGTCTGCCTCGTTTATTGGCTCCATTCTCCCAGGGGAGTGAACAAGGTGAGGGCTGACACATGAAGTCATGTCACATAGTCCACACACGCACACACTGTGGCAGGCATGTACCTGCACTTACACACACATGCACACCTGTTTATACATACACAAATATTTTTTTCGGAAAGCTTGTATGTACACATGAGTGCAGATGTCTGAAGTTCAGAAGAAGGTGTTAGACAGTGTTAGATCTCCTGGAGTTGGAGTTACAAGTGGTTAGGAGCCACCTGACATGGATGCTGGGAATCAAACTTAGGTCCTCTGCTGAGCCATCCTGCAGCCCCTGAAATTTTTTTTTTTTTGATTTTTCGAGACAGGGTTTCTCTGTAGTTTTTGGTGCCTGTCCTGAAACTAGCTCTTGCAGACCAGGCTGGCCTCGAACTCATGGAGATCTGCCTGCCTCTGCCTCCCTAGTGCTGGGATTAAAGGCGTGCGCCACCACTGCCCGGCCTGAAAATTTTTTTTAAGAGCAAGAAAAGAAAAAATAATCAAGGAAACACACACTTTTCATTAAGAATTGTGATGGTCGCTGGGTGGTGGTGGCACACACCTTTAATCCCGGCACTTGGGAAGCAGAGGCCGGCTGATCTCTATGAGTTCAAGACTAGCCTGGTCTACAAAGTAAGTTCCAGGACAGTCAGGGGTGTTACACAGAGAAAGCCTGTCTTGAAAAACAACAACAAAAACACAAAAAAACAAGCAAATAAAAAAAACCAACTGTGATGGTTATCCATCTTGCCAACACCATAGGATTTAGAATCCTCTAGAAGACACCCGGCATGTCTGTCAAGCCGTTTCCAGAGAGTTCAAAGAGGAAAGCCCCTGCATATGGGTGCCTGTCTCACTGGCAGGAGTCTCTGAATAAAAAGGGGGAAGGGAGCAGGTGCTGAGCACTGTAATCACTGTCCTGTGAGGAACGCCGCTGCCTCGGGCTCCAGCTGCCACAACCTGGAGCCGCACAGTAATTAACCATGTCGTCTTAAACCAGGAGCCAAAACAGAGCCTCTCCCCTTAGGCTGTTTTCTGCCAGGTGTTTATTACAGTGATGAGGAGAATAATGGCTGGAAGGGTTCATAGGATAAAGGGTGATTATTGTTCTATGCTAGAGCTCATAATGATGACCAGACACTAATATAAATTCTGAGAGTAGTGATCCTCCATCCCCTGCCCCAGACAGGGTTTCTCTGTGCAGCCCTGACAGTCCTGGAGCTCACTGTAGACCAGACTGGCCTCAAACTCACAGAAATCCTCCTGC
>NC_022029.1:36095782-36098271 GCF_000317375.1 Microtus ochrogaster
TCCCCACCAGCCTGTAGACACTTCCCAAGTGGTGTTGAAAACAGCTAATGTCACCGGAACAAATGAGCTGACTGGGTCAGTCGAGAGAAAGCTGGAAAATATGGCCATTCTAAAGTCTGCCACTCAGGGAGTTACGCTCTGGTGAGCACAGCTTCCCTGTATGCAAGCCAGCTCCCCCGCCTTATCACAATGCCACAGATGAGCGGCCAGTCCCATCCGAGGACACTGCTGTGTGGGGACCAAGAGCAAAGCGGAGAAGAGATATGGCGGTCATCATACAACCAACGCCAAGTCCAGAGCATCCCAAGCTCAGCCTTAGAGAGGTCAGGAGAGCATTAAAATAATTAAAGCTGGACAGGTGCATACACCTTTATTTGTTGGAATACACCTTTAATTCCAACACTCAGAGTAGGAGGATTCCTGTGGGTTCAAGGCCAGGCTGGTCTCCATGACAAGATCCAAGCCAGTCAGGGCACCATGATACTATTTCAAAAACAAAACAAGTGCCCGGCGGTGGTGGCGCACGCCTTTAATCCCAGCACTTGGGAGGCAGAGGCAGGCGGATCTCTGTGAATTCGAGACCAGCCTGGTCTACAAGAGCTAGTTCCAGGACAGGCTCCAAAACCACAGAGAAACCTTGTCTCAAAAAACAAACAAACAAACAAACAAAAAACAAATATAAAACATAACCATTGAAATAATTATATAAGTGAAAAGAGAACCAACTTGGTTATTAACGTCCTTAGTTCTGCTTTTGTGGGTTCCAACATGCTGAGAGAAAATGGAACCTTTGGAGAAAAGAGAACGCTCCTTTTTAAACTCCAGAATTGCTCCTGATGCAGGAGCAAGACACTGTCACCCAGGCAAGACCATCCTGGTACTGGGTTCTCCACTTGGGGATCAGGGAAGCACCACAGTCTTAGAAGGCGAGAAAGGCAGCGGCTGGGGAAATGCAAAACCACCTACGTCTTTCTCTAAAAATGAATTCTGACAAGGTAATTGCCCACGTGACGAACCTCCACGGTGATGTATGTAGATGGCACAAAACACCATATGATGATTCCTCACGCAGCCATTTCCTTCCACAGCAGCCTCTGTCGCTTAGGCCTCACGCTCCTTCAGGAGCCCTCACGAGCTCTTCACGAGGTGGGGTGTGCACACGGCACCCTCACATCGGGTAGTCTTCTGTACTATCTTTGCACTCCGTGTGTGTTAGTGGATGTTTCTAAATTTATCCCTAGACATTTTAAAAGATAACTCTCTGCACTGATTCTTCTTTTTCTCTATGGTAATTGGTCTATTGAAGATTTCTTGCGCTGGGGCTGGAGAGATGGCTCAGTGGTTAAGAGCACCGGCCGCTCTTCCCGAGGTTCTGAGTTCAGTTCCCAGCAACCACATGGTGGCTCACAACCATCTGTAATGAGATCTGCCACCCTCTGGCGTGTGGACATACATGGAGGTAGAATGTTGTATACATAATAAATAAATAAATCTTAAAAAATAGATTTCTTGCGCTGGGGAGATGACCCAGTCGGTAAGGCAATTTGCTGAGCAAGCGTGGGGACCTGAGTTCAAATCCTCAGCAGTCACATAAAAAGCCAGGTGTGGCTGTGCACACAAGAGCCTATGGCACTGCAGGTGTGGAATCGGGAATAAAGCAGAGACTGACATCCGACATCTCCTCTGGCTTCTGAACGTGCGCATGGCTCCATGCACACACAGACACGCATGTTCAAAGGGATCGTTATAGTCTTTTTGATCCCTCAGTGTTTGTTTCTTGTTTTGTGTATTGAACAAGAACACACGGAGCTGTTAATGCTTTCTCCCCACCCCCACTCCCAGTGTCAGAGATTGAAGTGGGAACTGCACAAATACCAGGCAGTCTAACACTGAACTACATTCCTAGCCCTGCTTTGTCTACTGTTTCTCCTTCTCGCCAATGAAGTAGCTCCTCTTTTTAAAACCACAATACCTGCTGCCATTGTTGTTGCTGTTTAGAGACGGCCTTTCTGTTTAGAGACAGCCTCTCTGTTTAGAGACGGCCTCTCTGTTTAGAGACGGCCTCTCTGTTTAGAGACAGCCTCTCTGTTTAGCCCCAGAAGGCCTGGAAATGATTATATAGTCAATACTGGCCTCAAATTCACCACCTTCCCACCTCAGCTTCACAAACGTTGTGATTACATATGTGTGTCACTGTGTCTGGGTCTTTATTATTATTATTATTTTTTTATTTCCCATGCTTTTTTTTCCCCCTGAGACAGGGTTTTTCTGTGTAACAGTCCTAGCTGTCCTGGAATTCACTTTGAAGACCAGGCTGGCCTCGAACTCACAGAGATCCACCTGCCTCTGCCTCCCGAGTGCTGGGATTAAAGGCGTGCGCCACCACTGCCCGGCTAGACTTTAATAAATATAATAAAGTCAGTTTGTGGAAAAGCTGACAAAGATACATAAAATAGGAGACACAGTGGTCAATCTAAAGTTTCTGTATT
>NC_022029.1:36098371-36100125 GCF_000317375.1 Microtus ochrogaster
AAAAAAAAAAAAAAAAGATTTACTCTTTTACTCTCTCTCCCCCTCTGTTGTGTATGTCTGTGCCTGTGTTGGGGTATGTGCACGTGAGTGCAGGGGCCCAAGGAGATCAGAAGGCAGATTCCCTGGGGTCAGAGTGGTTATGAACCACGTGACTAAGGGTGCTGGGAAGCAAACTCATGTCCTCTGCACAAACAGTATGCACTCTATCCACGGAGCCGTCTCTACTGCTTGTACCAGACCCTAAGCCACTCCTCTTTTGCGCTTCCTTGGATCGTATAAATAGTAGGGCAGGATTTTCTTCTGAGCAGCTTTTCAGCTATCACAGATGCGAAGACTTCTTCTCATTGTAAACAAATTTACATTTGCACCACATTTACATTGTTTTATGTTCTGATGCACTGTAAGATTTTGTTATGTGCGATGATAATGTGTAGACATTATAATTTAGTAGACAGTAGAGGTGTTAGGGGACCTACACTTCCTGATCCATGCTGGCTATGTTTCTTCTATCTTAGGAAACTTCTGAGGCCTTTTCATGGTAAAATTTTTGGCTTGTTTTGTTTTGTTTTTGAGACGGCCTCACCACACCAGGCTGGCCTCTGCTTCTCATGCAGGGACTAAAGGCGTGACCACCATGCCTTCCCACCCACATTATTTTTTGAAGCAGTGTCTCTCATTGGCCTGGAACTTATTACTCTAGACTGGCTGGCTCCCCAGTCTGTGCTACCATGCCTGGCTTTTTTCTGTATGTTGTGGGGATTGAGCTCAGGTCCTTATGCTTGTAGGGCTCCCACTTGTACAGACTGTTATTTCCCCTGCAGAGACACTACTCCCCAGGAGGTGGCGCTACAAACACGAGAGCAAGAGCATGCACTGTGTCTGCACCGTTATGTAGCACAAATAATAAAAACCCAGAGACAGATATTGGTTCAACTTGAAGATCAGAAAAGCAAAAGCAGTCAGCCACTAGAGAGACTCTTACCTCTCTGAAATCTTCAGACTGAAAAGGAGAAAGTTTTTGTCTCATTCTGCCTTATATTCCTCTCTAGTGCTGACAAGAGGCGTGTCTCATCACCACCACCCAGCCTCTGTGGCTACCTAGTGTGGCTGCTGGGATTAAAGGTGTGTGCCACCACTGCCTGGCCTATGGCTGACTAGTGAGGCTGTTTTGCACTGACCTTCAGGCAAGCTTTATTAAAACACAAATAATATACCACTATACTGTTATCTAGAGAATTAGTAGCTAATTTTGGCTCTCTAAGGCAAATCCTAGATGGTGGGGATCTCCTGGGTGCATTTTGTTTTTAACATTTAAAACTGTAGACTTTAATAAATATAATAAAGTCAGTTTGTGGAAAAGCTGACAAAGATACATAAAATAGGAGACACAGTGGTCAATCTAAAGTTTCTGTATTTCATTCCTCTTGCAAAATATTTATGAAAATTGTTCCCTATACATTTTTTCAAATGTAATTTTGGTTTTGGAAGTCCTTTATTATAAATGCATATATGTACAGACATACACATATTTGTTTTGATTTGTTTTTGTCCAGACAGGGTTTCTCTGTGTTGCTCTGGCTATCATGGAACTCACTTTGTAGACCAGACTGGCCTCAAACTCACAGAGATTGGCCTGCCTCTGCCTCCTGAGTGCTCAGATTAAAGGCATGCGCCACCATGGTCTGGCCACTTAGATCTTTCTTAAAGTCATACTTGACTCACAGTCTAAACTTTGTGACTGTCCTAAGGATTAT
>NC_022029.1:36101470-36104910 GCF_000317375.1 Microtus ochrogaster
GAAAAATAAATACCCATATACACAAAATCAAAAAAGAGTACTCTCTGAGTCATGCATGGTGATAGATACTTGTGATCTCAGCATTATAAGGTTGAGGCTGGAGCATCACCCTGAGTTTCAGCCCACACTGGGGTACACAGTAATACCCTATTTTAGGACAACAGCAACAATAATAGAAAAAAGTGTAATCTATAGCCAAGCATGATGCTGCATGTAATACTGGGCAGAAATATCACAAGTTTGAGATCAGCCTGAGAGACATAGTGAAACCCTATGAAAAATGAAAAGCTGAGTAGTGGATCTCTGTGAGTTCGAGGCCAGTCTACATAGTGAGTTCAGCACAACTGGAGCTACATAACAAAGAGCCTGTCTCAAAAAAGCAGAAACTAATAAAAAAATAAATAAGTAAAACCCAAAGTCAGAATATTCTGTAGCCTGTCTAGTAGCTTTTTCTTGGGGAGAACTTTCAAGGTCAGACAAACTCCTTCTCTGCTTTGTTGCCATCAGACAAGGAACAGACTTTCAACCGCTCACCACACTGGCAAAACTAGTACAGTATGGCGAGCTCTCCACCTCTGACGAAGGTCGGTTCTGAAAGAGCCCTGTCCTCCATAGTTACCGCCATGAACTAGAGTCTTTGCTTGATGGCAAAGCTGAGGATGCCTGAGCCAGTGCAGGAAAACAGGAGCCCTTACGGAGGTGGCAGCGTTCAGTGACAGTCAGAAAGCAAGTCCGGAAAGGCCCGTGTGAGCTGCCTCATCCAGATCCCTCACTTTGCACTGTCCCAGGTGCAAAGGGACATCTCCAGAGTCTCAAAGTCTCCAAATGTCCTCGAAGGCCCTCTGTGACTCGCTATGATATGTCGTCTGCCTTGGTGACAGCACCTTCCACCCTAAGCCCCCAAGTCCTCTTGGCTTTTCTGAGACGCTGGAAAATGAACGAGTTCTTTTAAGTTGCTAATCTGCATATATGAGTTTCTGCTTTGTGCTAAGAATAGAGACATCAATCATGCTTTGAAGGCTGAGTGTACAGACAACGAAAAGGAAACGGAAAGTGTGTCCACAGAGAGGGTGCCATATCATGGTTCTAGTTTAGAAGTCACTGCATCCCTCCCTTCTTCCCTCCCTGTCCATCTGTCCATCTGTCCATCCACCCATCCCTCACGTGTGCAGCAAAACCTAAAGCCTGCAGTTGGTAACCTCTGACCGGAAGATGAAGATGTGACCGGACAGCTCAAGGGCTCAGGAATTGACTTGACTGCACCTGCTTCCTCATTCCAGCAAAGCCTAGGGACACACAGTGGTGACGATCCCTTGCATGCTGTTCACATGGCCACAGCCATGACCTAAAGCTGCGGGGAAGCATCTGGGAAGCAGCTGTGGTGAGCGTGGGCTGGAGTTAACAGTGCGGAGCTTGCTTGCAGAATCCAGAGGAGGGAGCGAGGCAAGAGAGTTAAGAAGATCCGCAAAGAGGCGTTTTTCCGTGATGGGCTCCTGACCTAAGCTGGGCTGGGGTAGAGCGGAAAGTGAGGTCACGAGTGGGTGGGTGAGAACAGAAGGATGAAAGGACTAGGGGTCCCTGTGGTCCTGAAGAGTGATGGTATCTCAAAGACACATCCTGAAGAGCGCTCACGGCAGGCCGCAATGGGAGGAAAACAGTCAAACCCGAGACAGTAGCCCTGAGCAGGTAAGGACACACGAAGGACAGGCATCCGAAGACAGCACAGCTAAGGGGCTAGGAGGTCAGGGCACCACCCAAAGGCCAAGCATTAGGACAGGAGCGGTGCTGGAGGGACAGTGACCCAGAAGGGAGGGAAGGCAGGAGAAGGGTGCGTGCAGAGGACAACAGAGGCCACAAGCACGTCGTCGCGCTAGCTGTAACAGCTGCATCCCTTCTGCCAGATGAAGTGGATCTGGTCACTGAAGACAGAACTTTCTAAGGCTACATCTCTGTCACCAGGGGTTAGTCTATGTCGTTCTGTGTGCATCCTTGACAGAGTGGTACTTACTCTCTGAAAGTGAGAACTCCCAGCCCTTTAGCAAACCCCCTGCCTTGACTTCTCTTCTCGCACCGAGGGCCTTACTGCCACATGTTATCAAGAGGAATGTGGCCTTTCTTCGGGTCTGTGGCAGACTGCACCCTAGTCTACATCCCACCCCCATGTCCCTTTTCTGACGTGGTACTGACACTCCCTCACTGACAGCTGGCATCTTCCTTTTCCCCTTGAACTTCGATGCACCTCAACAACGGCCTCAAACAAAGAGATGCTAGGTCTGAGTCCTGAGATGAAGTTAGGAAATATAAAGTGGCTTCAGCCTGGGCTGCTCTATCAGGACATGTGCGCTGGACGCCTGGCCACCACACCACCAGGAAGCCTAAGTCACAAGGAGGAGTGTGTACAGTCAGGGTGACAGGCAAACACAGAAGAGGACTCAGCAAATGTCCCAGAAGCTGCTCTGGTCTTTGCTGGAGGCCCTGGAGGAAGACTTGCCCTGAAGAAAAGAAACAATGGGACCCAGAACGACTGGGCGACTGGGTTCTAGGGGTTTGTTTGTAGCAGCAGCTCCAGTGTAGCAGCTCAGGATGTTTCTGCCTCTCAGAACTTACTGACAAGTCCCTCGGAGCCCACTCTCCATCCTCCTCCCCTTTGCACGATGTTTTTAGCTGCCTTCAGGAGAGCCTACATCAAGAGCACGGATCCTTAAATTACTTTTGGATGGCGAAAAACCAAACATAGGTACTGGGGATTTCTCAAAGAGCTGAGTTTATTCCACAAAACCTACAGTAAAAAAATTAATAATTTTAAACTTTAAAAGGCCAGACATAATGGCATGTAATCCCAGCTCCAGGCAGATGCAGAAGGCAGCTGCTTGGGGCTCACTGGCCAGCAAGCCGAGCTTACTTATTAAGCTCTAGGCCAGGGAGAGATCTCAAAGGACAGGCTGGATGGGCACCCAGGGAACCACAACTGAGGTTGTCCTGTGACACACAAACAGGAGTTTGTGAGTTCAATATTTTTTCAAGTATTATCTGTGTCAGTGGTTAAACTGACTCCAGGAAGCCTAAAACAACATGGCAGACACAGACTTACAATATAAAGTTTTACAGGATTGTGAAAATGCCACAGCTGGGGGATTCAGGTGGGCTGGCAACGGTTTTTCAGAGCTGTGACAGGAGCCTAGTTTTATGAGTCAGAATTGGCTACTGTGATGAGGGGGTGGAGATGACAACACGGGAATAGACTTCTGCTTCCTGTGAACTTTTGCTTGGGACACAAGCTGGACATAGTTATACAACATTACACAGATACTATGGGTTCTGAGCTCTGACAATTAGGGCATGCGGTTGAAAGATGTAAGAAACGGGGTAGATGGCGAGCTCAGTGAGCTGCTGCTTATGAACCCTTGATCAAAAATAGTGTGTGAGCCGGGCGGTGGTGG
>NC_022029.1:36106544-36113405 GCF_000317375.1 Microtus ochrogaster
ACTGTGCCTTTTGAAGATTGCTTTTTGGGTTTGGGATGTAGTTCAGTTGGTAGAGTGGTGGCCTAGGATACACAAAACCCTGGGTTTTACCGCCAGTACTGCATAAACTGGATGCTGTTTGTCTACAACCCTGGCACTTGTGCAGTGGAAGCAGGACGGCCAGAAATTAAAGGTTATCCTTTGACTAGAGTCTCAGGACAGTCTAGAAAACATGAGAGTCTTTCTCGTGTGTGCATGTGTGTATGGTCCCAGGGATTAAACCTGGGGCTTTAGGCAACCACTCTACCACTAACCCATATACCAAGGATTCCTTCTGCTTTTTATTTTAAGGTAGGGTTTCACGAAGTTGCCCAAACAGACCTTGATTTGAAATTCTCCTTCCTCGGCCTCTCAAGCAGCTGGGATTACAGGCCTCTGTCATCAGCACAATTTAGAAAAAAAGGTTCTGTATTCCTTGTATTTTGGTTTGTAAGACTATGTAAAATATCTTTGGATTCAGATGAATTTCCTAACCGATCTTGGATAAGTTCAGTGTCTTTGTAGGATTTAATTTCCCTGCTTTTTAAGACAGAGCTAATACTGACATCTGCTTGGCACACAATTAGCTTGTTTTGATTGTTACACACGTGCACGCACACGTGTATGTGGTAAGAGAAGAGTGTTGGAGCACGGCCAGTTCCATTTAAGAATAGGATATTCCTGCCGGGCGGTGGTGGCGCATGCCTTTAATCCCAGCACTCGGGAGGCAGAGGCAGGCGGTTTTCTGTAAGTTCGAGGCCAGCCTGGTCTACAAGAGCTAGTTCCAGGACAGGAACCAAAAAGCTATGGAGAAACCCTGTCTCAAAAAAAAAAAAAAAAATCCAAAAAAAAAAAAAAAAGAATAGGATATTCCTGTTTTGTTTTTCACTTTCCACTGTTAATTATTTAAAGATTTAGAATAACGGGTTTAAAACTTTGTGTGGAGTCAGGAGTTCCCTTGAGAATCCTGAAAGTTATAGACTTTCTCTCCCTCTCTCGAGGAAAAGTACACATGCACACACAGAAGGTTCCTAGAACTTCCTAGTTCAGTCACGCCTATACCGTAAGAATCACAGAGCCTGATGTTTCCCTAACTGCAGGCCCAAATCCACAGGCGCAGTGCTGCAGTGACATCACCAGGGATTTGGTCAGTGAGCCAGTCAGGGGTCTGCTGGCTGATAGCCACTTAGAGCATCACAGCACAGACTCCAGGTAACACAAAGGGCCTCCCCTGCAGCATTTATAATCTCTTCCTTTTCTTTTTTCTCCTTTTTTGTTTTTTTCGAGTCAGGGTTTGTCTATGAAACAGTCCTGGCTGTCCTGAAACTTGCTTTGCAGACCAGGCTGGCCTCGAACTCACAGAGATCTACCTGCCTCTGCCTCCTAAGTGCTGGGATTAAAGGTGTGCGCCACCACCGCCCAGCTTCCCTCTATTTTCTTGCAGCACATACAACAAACCCAGGAAGGCAAAGATGCGTGACTCAGTGTGAGCAAATCAAGAGATGAAGCATTAAAGAAAGCAGGACTCGTTCCTAATGCAACCTCCAAAGTGCAGCTGCAGAGATCAAGTGTCTACCCAGGATTTTGGTGGGTATCAGAAGTCATGACCACCAGCATCCATAATGTCACTTCTCTGGAGCATCCTGTTCACCTGTTTGGCAATCGACTCCATAGAATGATTGGTTTAAAAATCTTTTTTTTTTTTTTAAAAAAAAAACATTTTTATTTACTTTATTTTATGAATGCTTTCCTTGTACAAATATGTGTGTACCACATGTGTGCCTGGTACTGATGGAGGTAAAAAGAGGGATTGGATCCCCTGGCATTGGAGTTACAGATAGCTATAAACCATCCATCATGTGGGTACTGAAAATCAAACCCAGGTCTTCTGCAAGAGCAATGAGTGCTCTTAATCACTGGGCCATTTCACTACAACCTTGATTTTTTTTTTTTAAGAGACAGGGTTTCTCTGTAGCTTTGGAGCCTGTCCTGGACCTGAAACTAGCTCTTGTAGACCAGGCTGGCCTCGAACTCACAGAGATCCACCTGCCTCTGCCTCCCGAGTGCTGGGATTAAAGGCATGCGCCACCACTGCCCAGCTTCAATTTTATTTTTATGTGTATGAATTTTTATCTGTTTGTCTGTCTGTCATCACATGTATGCCTCTCCAGTCATTAAAGGCAATGATCTTTAACAATATGACCACCAGCTGGGTGGTGGTAGCACACACCTTTAATCCCAGCACTCGGGAGGCAGAGGCAGGTGGATCTCTGTAAGTTCAAGGCCAGCCTGGTTTACGGTGTGAGTTCCAGGACAGCCAAGGCTACACAGAGAAATGGTACCTCGTGGAAGGAAGAAAGGAAGGAAGGAAGGAAGGAAGAAAGGAAGGAAGGAAGGAAGGAAGGAAGGAAGGAAGGAAGGAAGGAAAGAAGGAGAGAAAGGAAAGCCTTTCCAATGTGTGACCCCGGTGGGTAATGAACAGCATTCTAACCCAGAGGCACCCCGCTGCTGTCCAGCTCTGCGACCCAGATGCGGGACAGATAGATGATTTCCAATTACAACACTGCAAGATTTTTGTCACACTCATGAGACAAAAACAGCGAAGCTGGTTGTTAAATTGTGGGAACACTCCACGACACTTGAGACAGAGCCTCCCACAGCCCAGGATGGCCTTGAACTTGCACAGCGGAGACGACTTTGGACTTCTGATCCTCCTGCCACTGTTGCTCCAGTGCCGAGATTACAGGTGTGGCTCCCACACGGTTTTATACTGACAACGAACCCCAGGCCTCATACATGCTAGACAGGCACTCTGGCAAGTGAGCCTCATCCTAGTCATTTTTATCATTTTTCTTGTTTGGTTTTCTGAGACAGGTTCCACTCTGTGGAACAGGTTGGCTTCGAACTCACAGATATCCACCTGCCTCTCAGTCATTTGTTTGTTTGTTTGTTTGTTTGTTTTTTAATAGAATCTTCAGCTTGTCTTATCCAAGGACACCACTGGCTGAATGCAACTTGCTGAAGAGGGATCTGAAAGATGCAAATTTTATGACAGAAAGCCCAAAGTCCAGGAATGGAGGGCTCTAGGAAGGAGAGGAGGATATAGGGATAAGGGTCACTGGAGACCATCGGGGAGCTAGGGAGGGCACGAAAGCGGAGAAATGGTGCCAAAATGAGAAAAGCAACACGGGCTCCTGCAGGATAGCTGGAGCTTTGTAGAGGCCCTGCTTGGAGTGAGATCCAAGGACTGTAAGACTTTAAGACAATCCTGAAGCCATTTTTGTCAATTCTGAATCCTCTCAGCCTCTGTGCCATAGTGCTTCCCCTCCTCCCCTGGGAACCAAGGACCTAACAGCTACACTCACACGTACTCAGTTCCTGAACAATCACCCATATACGTATGCTTTGGTTTGGTCCCCTGGGAAACGGGGTCAAAATGATCTCTTACCTCATCTGATCTGGCAAACAGCTCTCCAACCAATTATTGATAATAACCCTTTCGAATAAGCCAATCAGAATAGTCAAAGAACAACCCCCCCTTACTTCTGTGGCCCCTTTAAAAGTAGACTGTACCAGCTAGCTATTCAACGTCTCTCGGCTTCCCGAATGCTGGGGGACCCTGTCATGACAGAATTAATAAAATCCTCATGCTTTTGCATCGGCTGTGGTGTGTGAGGTGGTCTCTGGGGGCGACTCCTCCTCGGTGTTTGGACGCTAAAGTCCAACAGGACCACCACCAGTACGTGCCTCATCTAGGGGCTTGTGAGAATCATGGACCCACTCGCTCAACTGGGGACCACGGAGGCAGGACCTGTAGTTCAGGTTACTCCCCAGTGACTGGTATGCACGTTGAAGCTGAAAAGCACAGGTCTGGGCTCAGATGGGCTGCTGCACGATCTTTGAAAAAAGAGCGAGGAAGAAAGCTGGAGCAACAGGAAGTGCTCCGTGCTGGAGTATGGTCGCCATGGGGACGGCCCAGCTGTGCCTGCAGCCCAGCTGCTCCAATTATGTTTATCTCTTTAGCTATCAGGCTGGGGACAGTCAGAGAGATTTGCATGAGGAGGCCTACAGTACCAAGCTTGTGGGCACAGGTACCCGCCTGCGGCCTAATTAAGCTATCTCGGTAAATCATCTCCAGAACGGCAGTTATTATTTTAGGTAGCAACATAAAGAGAATGACAATGAAAAGTAACACCCTGGGTGGGAATTTTTACTTTGTTCCAGCAGTTGGCAAATAAAACACCTTGAGCTTTTCCTCTAAAGGCAGTGTTTGGATACATCTTCACAGGTCCCGTAACCTCAAAGCCCGCCTGCACTGTGCGGTCTAGTTGTGTTTGTGGCTTCATTCTGCCACTGTGTGGGTGGGGCCCACCCCTCCCTGGGGCCCACCCCTCCCGCACCCCTCCCGCCCCACCCCTCCCTCACCCCTCCCGCCCTCTCCCACCCCTTTCCATTCTTCTGAGTACTTTCTGAATTATCTATGACTTGCAGTGCAGGAGGGTACGGCTTCCAGATATGACGTGACATCCCCAGCAGGAAAAGCCAAGCTGAACTGCGGGTCACTTTTGGGTGAGAAGGCAGTTTCTCGTGGTTAACCCCACACGAGGCATTTACATAACCGTGTTTTCCCATCTTAGGTCCCTGTCGGCTCTGCACACGTGGGTTCGCCTTAAGTAAAAGGTTTATCCTGCAGGCGCGCTCTGCCCAGCTGTGGCGTCCAGGCCTTCCCACTCTGCTGCAGGCATGAGGTCCCTGACAGGTCTGATCTCCAGGGACTGCCAGGTCCCTGGCGTCACCATGTTTTCTGACTGTGCATCCTCCCGTCCTTTGCAGCTTCAATCCTTATGAATTAGCCTTTGTCTACGGCCTGAGCTAAGGGCTCAGTGACATTCGTGGACCTGTCTTACACTCTGACCTCCAGCCCTTTCATCTGACAAAAGCCTAACTGTGGGCCAATCCACCTTCTCTGTCCTGACGTCTAAAAGAAGCAGGAGAAAATTCACAGAAGTCCTGACGGAGGCTACACAAATACGGGGTCTCAGTCTTCAGTAGCTGGATTCCCTGAGTTCTCTCATAACCATTTTACTCGGCAAGCCAGTTTTCCTCTTGATTAAAACCTAACTTCACTGGTACCCATGCCTCTTGGAGATGCCCTCGCTCCCCCTCCCTGCCTCTTCCATTTCTCATGCAGGCTGTTGAGGACAGACAGACTCCCTAGGCTATCAGCAGAACAAACAAAGCAGAAATTCGGGGAGGAGGCCCAGGGCTCTGTTTTCAAGTCACCTTAGTTGAGAGGCCCCCACTCTGTGACTCCTCACTTCCTGTCTTTCCTCCATGTCACAAACCGGCTTCTGCCCCATCATGCTGTTCCGTGGGGTTAGCAGGGTCACCCTTTTCCCCTCTGCTCTCTACCTGGCCATCTTCCCGGCACCCTTTGCACGGATCTTTCTGATACCTAAAATCTTAGTGGTGGTTTCCTTGGGCCCCCTTGGGTTTGGGTTTCACTTTGCTGTTCTCCTCAGTTTGTTTCCTCCTGGGACCGCACAAGGTTTATTCTACAAAGTGCACGTGAAAATAGTGTCTCCAAGCCTCCTTTCTCCCTAACAGCACACTCATCTGCTCAGTCGCGCGTGCGACGGGACTTGCTCTGCCTGGATGCATGGCAGGCACCTGCATCTCACAGCTCCCAAGGCTAATCCATCAGGCTTTTAGCTGCTCGCAAAGGCTGCCCTCTGCACTGTAAACCCCGCCCCTCATCACTGTTTAATATCTTTGTTTCTGCTGCCCAGGGCCCACTGGAGAAACAGTCTCGGGGGTCGTTCCTCAGGAGACAGGGTCTCTCCCTGGCCTGGAGCTTACAGATTTGGAGAGGATGGCTGGCCAGAGAGCGCCAGGGATCCTCTTGTCTCTACCTCTTTGTCAGATCTGGGATTATAGGCATGTTCTAAGACACTTAGTCTTTTTTATTCTGGGGCTGGAACTCAAGTCTGCAAGTACTCACTGGGCGGTGTTTCCCAGCTCCAGCCTCCTGATTTTATCTCCTAAATATCTCTTTGACTACTCAAGCTACATCAGATTCTCCCCATCCCTGGGAGCTTCTCCATGGCTTCTCTAGTGTTCTACTCTCTCTCTAGGTATAGTCAAACTTCACGTAGTGTGGAAGTCATTAGACTCTGTATGGATGTTGCTCTGGGAACTCGCTCAAGTCAGCCTCTGATGCATTATTCAAAGCCCCATTAACCTTCAGCCTCTTTGGGATAGAAGGACCCTAAGAGCTCTACGCACCCTCGTTGGACCTGCGGGAGGGGGAGGTATGAGTGGTAATCAGATCTCTAAGGGCAGTGATCAGAACGCTGGCAAATGACTTCCACTATGACAGATTCACTTGACCTGAGCCCACAGTTCACGGGGATTCCACGGAGCCTGGCCGAGTGCTCACTCCTGAGCTATCTTCCTGCTAAATCTGCAGCAGGCAGGCTCATGTTTGCCATTCTTGTAGCAGTGGGTGATGTGTTTCCTAGCAGGGAACACAAGTAGCTCAGGGAGGCTGGCAAGCAGCTCAGGGAAGCTTTCAAAGCTGCTCTCGGAATCACTTGGTGGAGAGGTCCTCAGAAATGTGTCCCCTGGGAAGCATCAGTGCCATCAGGAGGGTCTGGGGAGCCTGCAGCGATCCCCTTGCATGCTGTTTAGGCAGGACCTCTTCTAGAACAAGCAGCTTAATGCCACGGGCCTAATCTTTTAGTGCTACTTCTTCCTTCCTTCCTTCCTTCCTTCCTTCCTTCCTTCCTTCCTTCCTTCCTTCCTTCCGTGTGTGATGCATGTGTACAAGTGTGGACACGTGTG
>NC_022029.1:36114025-36119985 GCF_000317375.1 Microtus ochrogaster
TAAAATATTTATTTATTATGCATATAGTGTTCTGTCTACATGTATGCCTGCTGGGCAGGAGAGAGTGCCAAATCTTATTACCGATGGTTGTGAGTGACCATGTGGTTGCTGGGAATTGAGCTCAGGACCTCCGGAAGAGTAAGCAGTGCTCTTAACCACTGCGCCAACTCTCTAGCCTGTGTACTTTATTTTTTTATTTTGTGTATATGTTGTTTTTTATTTTGTTTTTTGTCTTTTTTTTTTTTGCCTGCTTGCATGTCTGTGAACCATATCTGTGCAGTGTCTTCAGGAGTCAGAAAGGGGCAATCGATCCCCTAGCACTGGAGTTACTGCTGGTTGTTAGCTGGGGATCGAACCTGAGTCCTCTGGAAGAACAGGCAGAACTCTTAGCCTCTGAACCATCTCCCCAGCACCTCCTGTACTTCTTTAACTACAGCCTTTCTGTGCCGTGGGCACTGCTGTATGCTCCCAGTGTAGGCAGAGCTTACCCAGTATTACCCCGCCGGAACTGACACAGTGCCTGGCACACAGTCAATACTGGAGATAGAAACTGGGAAGAGGAGGAGTGGGAGGCAGACATGGAACTGGAGGGGCCTGACACATGGGTCTGTTTCTACTTGCAGTGTATTTGCCGGCTCTATCCTTTGTGTCCAAGGGTCCAGGCCTGAATCCTGACATGAGCTGATGAGCATCAGCTCAAGCAGAAACAGCAGCCGGCTGTTTCTTTATATATATAATGTATACAATATATACAATGTATAATATATATAATGTATACAATATTCTGTCTGTGTGTATGCCTGCTGGGCAGGAGAGAGTGCCAAATCTTATTACCGATGGTTGTGAGCCACCATGTGGTTGCTGGGAATTGAACTCAGGACCTTTGGAAGAACAGGCAATGCTCTTAACCTCTGAGCCATCTCTCCAGCCCCCAGCAGCCGGCTGTTTCAAGACCTTCACTGCGGCTGCTTCTCTGGTGGAACGTGGTGATATGGCTTTGCTTGGTGTGCACCTCCCTCCTTTAGCTCACCTTCCGGTTCCCTTCAGGAAGTGCAGCTGTGATGAACTGGGCAAAGGGAAACAAAACACCCAACCCTGCCTGAAACTCCTCAGCAGGAAAGCCCTCCTACTAGTGGTGCACAACTACCCAACAAGGCAGCCACAGACTGTTATTACCGAGAGCGCGGAAAGGGAAGAAAAGCCCTGTGCAGACCCAGATGGCTCGGCCAGCTCACGCGAGATCTGCCACAGGCTCTCAGGAGCTTCCGGATCCCTTCAGTTCTTTCCTCAGATTTCTAGACACGAGGTCATCAGTCAGGAACACCTTGGCTAACACGTGGTCTTGGGGGCAGAGTTTTAGACCTGGGACAGGATGTCAGAGTTCAACTCAGATTTTCCATATTTGGTTCATAAAGACCAGAGTTCTCTTGGCTGACTTGAGGGCATGGCTCATGGGGCTAGAATCTGGTTTTCCGAATCCCAGTTCTCACACCATACTGCATAAAACACTGTTTACCACACTGCAAGGATTGGGGTGTAGTGGCGCACGTCTTTAATTCCAGCACTTGGGAGGCAGGGGCAGGAAGATCTCTGTGAGTGCAAGGTCAGCCTGGTCTATATAGTGAGTACACACACCTTTGATCCCAGCACTCAGGAGGCAGAAGCAGGAAGATCTCTCTCAGTTTGAAGCCAGCTGGATCTATAATAGTGAGGGCTGCATAGTGAGCCCCTATATTAAATGTGTATATATATATAAATTTTATTACATTGATTTTAACATTTTATTTATTTTGTATGTGCCTTTGTGTATTCATGCACACATGTGAGTGCCACAGCCTACATGTAGAGGTCAGAGGACAATTGTGGGAGCTGGCTTTCTCCTTTCACCACGTGAAACCCAGGGACTGGACTCAGGTGGCGGTGTCTTTTAGCTGCGCCACCATCTCACCAGCCTTATGTTAGTTTTCCAGCTTTAAACCGAAGACATCAAGTCCTTCTTTGGTTTTACAACTATCCTGGCAGATAGATGTCTGAGGAACATCCTCGGCTGCAGACGGACAGAGAGAAGGGTTTGGACAGTAAGAAACTCTTCAGGGGGCCAGACATGACCAAAACCATGTACAGGAAACAAAGTTGCTCTGGAGAAGATCAGGAAGGACAGGCAAGAAGAAAATGAGGACCTTGAAGGGTGAGAGGGGGGTCTGTGAAGGCCCCGAAGGACGGGGGTGGGGGTGTTCAGAGACCCGCAAGGTGTGAGCGGCATGGCGAGAGCAGCCTGGGAAGCAGCCAGCGTCTGGCTGGGAGCAATGTAAAAAAGGTGTGTGTGGGGGGGTGGTTTTTGTTTTGTTTTGTTTTGGTTTTGGTTTTTCGAGACAGGGTTTCTCTGTAGTTTTGGAGCCTGTCCTGGAACTAGCTCTTGTAGACCAGGCTGGTCTCGAACTCACAGAGATCTGCTGGTTTTTGTTTTGAGAAGAAGTGTCATGTAGCCCAGGCTAACCTCAGACTTCCTATGTAGTCAAGTGTGACCTAGAACTTATAATGACCCTACCACATCTCCTGAGTGCTAGGATGAGAGGCATGTACCACTACACCCAGTTCATACAGTGCTGGGGAGAACGCAGAACTTTCACAATGCTAGCCAAGTAATCTGCCAACTGAGCTACAGGCCCAAATACAAAGGTATTTCAAAGAAGGAATTAGCGAAGACTTGTATTTTAGGTGCATTTAGGAACCAGATGGAGAAAAAAAAAATATTTACAGTTTTATTTTCAGTTAGAAAGTAATCATCTAGATTCGCTTGTCCATTCATTTATTGATCAAAATTTATTTGCCCATAATGTAAGGCAGGAACTGATTAGATCGAAGGAGAAGTCACTAAACCAGGAGAGCACCGACGAAGATGGGGCTGTAGAACTAACGTGAAAGAGTACAGGGACAGACTCGAGGCACACCAGGAGCTAAAAACCAGCAGGACCCAATGACTAGGGACATGTGGGAGACAGGAAGGAAAGAGAAACATCTCTGTGGATGATGGAAATAAATACCTCAGGCATTATTTTAGGAGTATGTGGAGACTTGAGGAAATTTCTGTGAGAAGCTCTAGAAAGATTAAAGCCCACGTGCGGGCACTAGAACACCCACGTGCGGCACTAGAACACCCATGTGCTGGCACTTGAACACCCACGTGCGGGCACTAGAACATCAGTCGTCACCTGCTGCGTTTTGGAAACAAGAGGCAACCTTGGAACTTGTTATTTCTTTGGAGGATAAACAGAGCCACCCCAGAGAAGTAATTAGATCATCGACGGGATTGTAGGTTGAACAGAGAGAGGTTGAAAGAAAATAGAATCGTCTTGCTGGGCCTCCCTGGACAGCCTTGTGGTAAGCCTTTCCGACCAGAACTCTAATTTGATCAAAATGGGGCTGCTGTCACGTGATTTTATAAAGAGTTTTCAAAAACACAGGGCAGCAAGAACAGCAGGTGAATGCATATGGGGTGGGGGACAGAGCAGGCTGAGTAAAACTTTTTAAAAATAAGAGTTATATTTTTTTCACGGAAAGAAATTTTAAACATTTTTTTT
This sequence comes from Microtus ochrogaster, assembly GCF_000317375.1. Taxonomy (NCBI): domain Eukaryota; kingdom Metazoa; phylum Chordata; class Mammalia; order Rodentia; family Cricetidae; genus Microtus; species Microtus ochrogaster. The sequence continues at coordinate 36,117,607 of NC_022029.1, forward strand.
TTAAACTAATGTTACTGTAAGAAGCAGATGAGTGGGCTAGAGCATCTCTTTCTGGTTTCTTATTCCTTATACACTACCACAGATACAGCACAGCACAAACACAGTTGTGCACGGTGACTCTTGGCTGGGTAGCTTGCCTCCTAGTCCCTCCATTCTGGGCAAGGGTAGAATTTAGGGTTACAAATCTGGGGGTGAATTCATGGCTGGGTCTGACTCTCTTGTGCTACCTGAGTAGGGTCCCAGCTTTCTCTTGCTGTTGGAGGACGGGGCACTAGAATCAGGCTCTGAAGTCAACCTGCTAACAAGATTCTGACGATACTGGAGGCAGGGAGGTGGCTCAGCAGTCAAAGTGCTTGCTAGACAAGCAGGAGGACCCAGGTTTGAACCCTCAGGCCCATGAGTTTGCTGGGCAGAGGAGGTGGCTTCTCTGTGAGCCTTGGAAGGAGGAGCTAGAAGTACCTCCGGGAGAGCTGGCTAGGGAGACTGGACTAATCTGTGAGCTCTGGCTTTGCCTGAGCAACTGTACCTCAAAGAATAAGGTAGAAGAGAGATTGAGAAAGATTCCAGGCACCCATTTAAGGCTTCCTCATGCACACACACACAAACACAGATACCAATACACACATAAACATGGAAAAAGAAAACTGGAGCTCTCTCTATTCCTGACATTGTTATACTATCTGCCCTTTCTGTAAATGGCCTCTAGGGGTTTCATTTCAGGGCTCGATCTGACTCCAATACAGGAAGGAAGCACGCTCACTCAAAGGGACCCACGATGCATGATGAAAGCAGGCTCCCAATGTCGTACTGAGAGTAAATGTTTCATAAGCAGTAAGGGTTTGGGGCTGGTTTAAGTAGCTAGAAACGATCGCTCTGGAGAAACAAAGCTCACTGCCAACATGCAATCGATCGCAGCTGAAGGCTCAGCTGCAAACCTGAGCAGTGGGTTCACAGGGAGCTCTCAGCCTCACAGAGGCCTTCCGCAAGAGCAGCCCACCAAGGTGCAAGAGGGGTCCCAGCAAGCTCAGAAGTGCCAAAAATGTCATCCCGAGGAGTAGCTTTGGCAGCTAGGCAATGGATTTTATACAAAATATTTGTCTTATTTAATGTCTGTTCTTTTCCTTCTTTTGTCTTATTTTCTTTCGACATGGGGTCTAGGTTTCCTTTGGTTGATCTTGAACTCGTGGGTTCAAGTAATTCTCCTGCCTCAGCCTCCCAAGAAGTTGGAACTCCAGAGTACACCACTCCACCTGGCTTCTTGTTTGTTTTCAGGTGGAAAGGGAAAGATGGCAGAGCCTTTGAACTGAACAGTGAACCAGAAGGGATATTGCTTGGTTGTGCTATAAACCCCTGGGCTGGTAAGAAGGAATTTCTATGGAGAGAGCAAGGTGATGTGCCCATTGGATTGGGCCCCTGTGAAGGCTGCACATGCCCCTACTGTGCAGAGACTTGGGAAGAAGAACCGCCTCTTCAAAGGACAAAGGAGAAAACAGAGAAGCCAGACCCCATAGGCTGTTGTCTTCTATTCTTCATTGGACCAAAGGGCTGAAGACATTTTTTATGTCCCCTATAATTACCAGAGGGAGTGAAATAGCCCAAGTGTAAAATGTCCCACGGGTGCCTGGGGTAAAGATCATGGGAGCTTGATATCTAACGGGAGTCATTTCATCTGTTGCCCTGTGCACCAGCCCCTTGGTATCCAATGGTGATGGAGGAGGGTCATCTATCTATGTGTTAATTTCATTGGTTAATAAAGAAACTGCCTTGGCCTTTGATAGGACAGCAGCTTAGATAGGCGGAGTAGACAGAACAGAGTGCTGGGAAGAAGGGAAGTGAGGTAGATGCCATGCCTTTCCTCTCTGAGACGGAAGCAGGTTAAGAATCTTCCTGGTAAGCCACCACCTCGTGGTGCTACACAGATTACGAAATATGGGTTAAAGCAAGATGTAAGAGTTAGCCAGTAAGAGGCTGGAACTAATGGGCCAGGCAGTGTTTAAAAGAATACAGTTTCCGTGTAATTATTTTGGGTAAAGCTAGCCGGTGGCCAGGAGCTGGGAGGCGGGAAGCAGTCCGCCGCTCTTTCTACACAACGGCACTCAGTAAAGAAGCAGGAGACAAGCAAGTGGAAGACAGGACTTGGCTCTGCCCGAACACACAGGGGAACTGCCATAGCCAGCCACAATGTTGCAGTTACAGTAAAATACACCTACAGTAAAATACAGCTACTGTCTCAGGTGTAAGTTTTCCCATCACCTGAAAAGCTGTTTACTATGTCTAACCAGAGTGAAAGATACCCCAACTTTAGATCTGCATCACCCTCAGCATCTCCCTAACTAAAACAGCTTAGATTACAGGTCAGAAGTTCAAACGTAAATGTGA
>NC_022029.1:36120591-36130756 GCF_000317375.1 Microtus ochrogaster
GAGTGCTGGGATTAAAGGCGTGCGCCACCACCGCCCGGCTAAAAGTCTTTTTAAAGAAAGGAAATTATAACTAAACACCTAGGACAAACCCACAAAATTCAAGGAATGCATATGATCAGATAAAAACTTGGTTAAAATGTTGCCTTAGCATCTCCCCAGTGCCTAGTCCACTTACAGACTCTTCTGCAGGAGCCACTTTTTCAGACAGGCTTGGTTATCAGCTAAAAGGTTCTTGGTGCTTGGCTTAGTTCCTCTACAATGATGGAAATAGAGCTCTCCCTAGATGTGGTGGTTTGAAAGAAAATGGCCCCCAAAGGGAGTGGCACTATTAGGAGGTGTGGCCTTGGCATAGGTGTGGTCTTGTTGGAAGAGTCACTGTGGAGGCAGGCTTTGAGGTATCACATATGCTCAAGCCACACCCAGTGTCTCAGACCACTTCCTGTTGCCAGGGAATCAAGAGGTAGAATTCTTAGCTCCTTCTCCAGCACCATGTCTGCCTGCATGCTGCTATGTGCCACCATGAAGATAATGGACTTATCCTCTGAACTGTAAGCCACTCAATTAAACGTTTTCCTTTGTAAGAATTGCTATGGTCATGATGTCTCTTCACAGCAACAGAAACCCTAACTAGGACACATACACTCAAATTTTTCTTGGGCTGGAGACATGCCTCGGCCATTAGAGCACCAGCTGCTCCTCCAGAGGATCAGGATTTGGTTTCTAGCACCCAAATGGTAGCTCACAACCATTTATACCTCCGGTACCAGGGGATCTGATACCCTCTTCTGGCTTCTATGGGTACTTCATGCAAACAGTGCACAAACACACAGGCAAAACACCCACATGCAAAATATTTAAAAATTGAAAAAAAAAAAGAAAGTCCAATGTTGTGGCCATATTTGTTTGGCTCCTGGTGAGTGATCCTCAGCTATAACACAACAAAGTGGAGAAATGGAAGGGAAATGTCACATGGGCAAGAGGCCACACACATGAGATGGCCCCCTTTGGACAGCCCATTTTCAAGAGAACTTACCCCGAGACTGGCATAAATTCCTTCTAAGTGTAATGTACCATGATGGTCTTGTACTAGGCCCCCACCTCTTAAATCCTGCCACCCGGTAACCAAGCTTCCAACATATGTGTCCAGGGGACCCAAATCACATCCAAACAAGTTCCTTAAACTTGTGCATGGTTTCTACGTCTGATAAATAAGAAAGTATTAAGAGAATCTACCTTCTAGTATTTACAGTTTGGGTTATCCATAGTTTCCTATGATATTTCTCTGTGGTTTTGGAGCCTGTCCTGGAACTAGCTCTTGTAGACCAGGCTGGTCTCGAACTCACAGAGATCCGCCTGCCTCTGCTTCCTGAGTGCTGGGATTAAAGGCGTGCGCCACCACCGCCCGGCTCCTATGATATTTCTGTCATAAACTTTCACCTCATCTTACAGGTTGATCAAACAACAACACTACAAACTCTAGTTACTGCACATCAATCCCCGCCCAGGTCTCAATGGAGTGGGGCCTGTCTACAAGTTTCTTAGAACACAATGAAGGGAAGTAATCCAGGCCACTTCTAGATGAATGGTGTGAATATATCTTATTATCATTGATTAATAAAAAAGTTGATTTGGCAAATAGCCAGGCAGAATATAGCTAGGTGACAGGGAAAGAAGACAGAGTCAAAGAGACACCACCGGCCACTGGGGAAGCAAGAAAAGAGGTAACAAGTCACGAGTCTATGGTAAAATATAGAATAATAGAAATGGGTTATTTTAAGATATAAAAGCCAGTTAGTAATAAGCCTGAGCTAACAGGCCAAACAGTTTGTAATTAATATTAAGCCTTGGAGTGGATATTGGGAACTGGTGGGCAGGAGAGAAACCTCCAGTTATAGTGGAATACCTAGAAATTTGAAGCTGGACTCAGGTGCACCTGTGAGTCTGCTCTGGTTGCATTTTCCTTGAGCTCCTTCAGGGCGAATCCAGGGCTTGACAATACACTGAGCTCAGTGTAAACCTGACGCGACCCATCTAACTTCTCCAGGCCACATAGTCCCGGTGCAATCTTGGCGCTTCCAGAACACAGCACTTCTCTGGGGCTGGTCCTGATGCTTCAGGTTCTATTCAGGATGCTCAGCTTCATCCTCCTACCCTCCCCACCTAACAAACTCCCGCTTGTCTTTGCAGTTCTATTTAACCTCATTTCCATTACTTGAGAACCTCCAGGCTGTGCTGTCTCTCTGCATCAACTCCTGGTCCTAGTTCTCTCTCTCCATATGTGTGTGCCATCCTGACGTTGTCCATATTCATGGACTAACTGTTTTGCTGCCTCTTCTATTAGATGGCTAACTAACTCCTGGAATGCCTTGCAATACTGGGTATGTGGGGGCATTTCTAGATGATGGAATGATGGGTGGGCCCTCTGGGCTGGTTTAGAATTAAGTCATCTGCTATGGAGCCTTGGTTAAGAGCCATGGAGACTGGAGAGATGGCTTAGCAGTTAAGAGCACTTACTACTCTTACAAAGGACCCAGGTTCAGTTCCCAGCATCCACATGGTAGCTCACAATCCAATGCCTTCTTCTGATCTCCTCAGGCACCAGGCACACACATGGTGCACAAACACAGATACAGGCAAACACAGGCACACATAAACAAGTCTATAAAAGTCAGAGGAAGTCCAGGGCTCCTACAGATCTGTTCTTGATAGAAACTGGGCCAGGCAAATGGATTTTTCTACCTCTGAGATACAAAGCAGCAGTGGTTAGCACCCGCTTTTGGAGAAACTAACTTCCAAAAGAATGATACGGCTTTTGCTTGAATGTTATGTAGAACAGTGGCAGCATCTAGGACTGATGAATGAATGGGCAAATGGAAGAGAACCATGAATTTCTCAAGAGTTCTGCTGGTGTCCTATAGATCGCAAGAGTGCGGAACAGTGGTTGCATGCCTGCATCTTCACAGAGACACAGGAAGGAAGAGCTTCAAGTGGCCTTCCAGACCAGTTACTGATGTAGCTTACAATGACTGTCTCCTTGGTAGACAGAAAACTGAGATTCGCTGGGTCAATCTGCTATCATAGTTCTTTACAAAGTGAACTGTTGGGCTAGTGAGTTAGCTCACCGGTACAAGAACCTCTTGCCATGCCTGACAACCTGAGTTCAATCCCCAGGACTGACATGGTGGAAGGACAAACCTGAAAATTAACCTCTGACCTCCACACGCCCACCATGGCACCCATGCACCCCTCCACACACTCCACAATAAGTAAATAAAACATAATAAAAAATTTAAAGCTAAATGTTCTTCATTTTGAAATTAAAGATTTCCCACTTCTGTGGTATTAAGATTTTTTTTTTCTTAGTTTGGGGATGTAGTTCAGTAGGAGATTATGTTGTCTGAGTTTGCATGAGGTCTTTGGATTCAATTCTCAATACACACACACAATCTTATTTGAAAGAATAGTGATTATAAATAGTAGCTACGTATATTCTTGTTTTGAAAAATGTATTTATCTCTGTTCATTATTATTCAAATTAGGTTTTTTTTCCAAAAAATTTTCATTAAGATACAGTTGGTCCTTATATCTATAAACACCACAGTTGTGGACTGATCTATCCTGGACATTTTGTACTGACTTCTCTTTTAATTCTCCTTAAACAGCACAGCACAACAGCTGTTCACACAGCACCTGAAATATGCTAGGAATATGCCACATACTCTAGAGATGATGTCCACAACCAGGAAGGGAGGCTGGTCATGCTGATAAACACCTGGTCCCATCACCCAGGAAGCTGATGCAGGAGGATTGTGAATTCAAGGCCAGTGTGAGCGACATTGTGAGTTCCAGCCCAGCCAGGACTATGATGTAATATTCTATCTCAAACCAAACAAATAAAAACAAGATATAAGGGAGGATGCAGGTATGTATTTGCAAACACTATGCCATTTTATATAATGGACTTAAGCAGATGAAGATTTTAATATCCACAGAGGGTTCCAGAACAGAGCCCCACAGTCACACATAGACAACTGCTTAACATATACATTCCCAATTCATTTTTTTTTGTGTGTGTGGGGGGGGGAGGTTCAAGACAGGGCTTCTCTGTGTAGCCCTGGTTGTTCTGCAACTCTGTAGACCAGGCTGGCCTCGAACTCAGAGATCCACCTACCTCTGCCTCCCGAGTGCTGGAATTAAAGGCATGTGCCACCACCACCTGACTTCTAATTTTCTTAAAAATATTTTTATCTGCCGGGCGGTGGTGGCGCACGCCTTTAATCCCAGCACTTGGGAGGCAGAGGCAGGCGGATCTCTGTGAGTTCGAGACCAGCCTGGTCTACAAGAGCTAGTTCCAGGACAGGAACCAAAACCACAGAGAAACCCTGTCTCGAAAAACCAAAAAAAAAAATTTTTTTTTATCTTATTGTTACTTATGTGCATGGGTTGGGGGTACATGCACATGAGTGTGGGTGCCAGTGGAGGCCAGAGGTTTTGAATTCTCTGGAGCTGGTGTTTTAGCAGTTGTGAGCCACCCAGTGTGGGTGCTGGGACTTGAACTCCAGTCCTCTGGAACAACAGTGTGGACTCTTAGATGCTGAACCTTCTCTCTAGCCACTCCCCCCCACCTCACCCTCTTTCTTGAGATACTGTCTTGAAGTAGGCCAAGCTTATTAGACTTCCTATTTTCTGCCTATTTGTAAAAGAGGAAATGGGAACCTGTGCAGTTAAATGTTAGAGCATTACTCAAACACGAATGGCCTTTATCCTGAGAAAGAACAAGTGAGGGCTGGGCGTGGTGGTGTGCACGCCTGTGATCCCAGATGCCAGCACTCAGTCCCAGGCCAGTGCGGGTTACACAAAGAAGCAGACAGAACAAAGTGAAGACTAGGATGGGTCTCCTGCTGCCAGAGCTTGAAACTCTTAGCTCTCTTTCACCAAGTTCCGAATGCTAACAAGGTGCAGACCCTCACCCTAAAGGCACTTGTGGTGCAGAACTGAGGCGAAGGAGCCTTTTCTGTGTTTCACTACACTGCAGGTTAGGCTCCACTGTCCTCTGCCCTTACATCATGACACACGTCAGACGCCAGGTGTGCACCCTCGTGATTTTCAGTAGATTAAAACCCAACGGCATGGTATAAGATGATTCATAAATGCATATACAGGTAAACATGTTATTTCATTTACATGCTTACCTCCTCCCTTATCAGTCACAGGCAGGAGCCACTACTTTAATGTTGTAATGCAATAATTCTGCATCTAGGACAAGATGGGCCGGCTTATTCCTGCTCATCTGTTGAGTCACATAAATATCAGGAGACGACACATGTTAGTGAGACAGACAGAAAAGCCTTTAAATCCAGCTCAGCAACCAGGAAAATATTCAAGGCTGAGGTAATGAAATTTTTAGTCCATTTATTTCAACTTCTCATTATTATTCTATTAAAAAAAACCTTGGGGACTATTTAACTCAAGTTTGAGAGAAAAACAGGGCTGGCAAGCTGTAACTCTCGTCAGCTGCCAGGAAGAGGGAGATGGAGGAGAGGGCTAGAGAAAGCCATATCCTTCTCCATGGAGGCTAGCACAGCTGCGTGGTGCACAGCTGCATGGTGCACAGCTGCATGGCAGCACAGCTGCATGGTGCACAGCTGCATGGCAGCACAGCTTCATGGCAGTACATGGGGCTTTAGAAAAAGCATGAGAATATGCCCAGAGTGCCAGAGAAATCATGTATAGGCTTTGACCAGTATCTGGGAAGACAGAAAGGGAGAGAGACAGACAGACAGACAGACTCCTAGCTGGCCTGCAACACACAGAGATCTGTCTGCCTCTGCCTTCTGCGTGCTGAGATCAAATGTGTGTGCCCATATACCATCTCCAACAAATTTTATAGCCACTACATTTATGAAAGTTTCTAATTCCTGCTGTTAATGCTGTTCAGTGTGCAGGCCCAGATACTTACCTTTTTTCTTTGTAAAGTAATTTAGCTTTATTATTGTTTATGTGTGTATGACATGTGTACAGATGAGCTTGTACCATGGCCTGTGTGTGAAGGGCAGAGAATAACTTTGTGGAATCAGATCTCTCCTTCTATGTTTATATGAGTTCCCTCAGGTCAAGCCTGTACAGTAAGTACCTTTACCCACCAAGCCATCTCACTGGCCTCTCCCCTCCCTGTAACGGGTTGAACAAGAACGGTCCCCATAAGTTCATGAAGCCTTGATTCCCAGTCAGTGGAACTGGTTAGGAAGGATTAGGAGCTGTGGCCTTGTTGGAGAAGGTGTGTCACAGGGGGTGGGCTTTGAGGTTCCAAAAGCCCATGCCAGATCCAATCTCTCTCTCTGTCTGTCTCTGTCTCTCTCTCTCTGCTATTTTGTTCATGTTCTGACAAATAACGCTTGCTTGGAGTCAGAGGGCAGAGTTAGCCACTAGTTAACCATAGAGGTTTGGAGGACTGTAGAAAGAGGACAGGAAGTGGTAAGGCAGGGCTGAGACAGGACTCTGCCCTTCTGGATGGAGGAATGCAAGAGGTAGGAAGTCACTGGTGGCTGCTCCACACTACTCTGATCCTTTTATCCCGACATCTGACTCCTGATTTTTATTGATAAGATTAATGAAATTTATGCTTCATATATATGTATGTGCGTGTGTGTATGTGTGTGGACACCTGCTCTGGGTGATCAAGCGTAATCTCTCAGCTACTGCTCTGGCACCATGTCTACCTGCTGCCACACTCCCCACCACCCCATCATGGTGATCATGGATTAACCCTCTGAAACTGTAAGCAAATACCCAATTAAATGCTTTTTTAAAAAAATTATTAGCCTTTTTCTTAATGGGTTCATAATATATTTTGGTTATAATTCTTTCATATTTTGGATCGATCTGTGGTTATCTTTGTATTTTTGTTTTAAGAATTATTTATTTATCATGTACACAGTGTTCTGTCTGCATGTATACCTGCAGGACAGAAAAGGGCACCAGATCTCATTACAGGTGGTTGTGAGTCACCATGTGGGAATTGAACTTTTAACCTCTAGAAGAGCAGCCAGTGCTCCTAACCTCTGAACCATCTCTCCAGCCCTAAATGCTTTCTTTTATAAGTTGCCTTGGTCATGGTGCCTCCTCATAGCAACAGAACGGTAACTAGGACAGCCTGGACCATACCCAGTACTCTGTAAAAACTTTAAATTTGCAGCAGTAAACACAAACCCACTGTGTTAAAGAGACCAAACACTAAAACAAACCCTTTCCTAGTATAAGACAGGTGCTGGGTAAAAATGAAGTCATTGCTCATACAATTTTTTCACTTTGAATTTTTGAGGTGATTTCAGATTTACAGAACTGTGGATAAAAGCAGGACATCTGTGCTATCCTTTCCACCCACTTCCCTCAGTGTTGTCGTCTGGTATGAGCGCAATGCACACATCCAGATGCAAAGTCTGACATCAGTATGCTAGTTAACTCCGCCAGCACTTCTGCTGTAAGGTGAGCATGGTAACGGTTCACACGGTAACAGTTCACACGGTAATGATCTTCCTCTGGCTGTGAACCGTGGTCTAAATGACATTGTAGTTTACAGTCACTGACCTGTAGGAATCAGCGTTTCATCCACGGGCAAATACGCCTCTGCTGCAATGGTGACTTCGTGGTCATATATGTCTGGGGAGCCCTGAGAAGGAAGAGAGAAAGAGAGAGAAATGTACTGCCTGGGTCTTTTTGGGGAGAGTGGGGGTTGAGACAGGGTGTCTCTGTGTAGTCCGGGAACTTGCTATGTAGACTAGAGTGGCCTCGAACTCACAAAGATCCACCTGCCTCTGCCTCCCGAGTGCTGGGATTAAAAGTGTTAGATACCACATCCGGCTACAGGGTTTTATTTTAGGTATTCACTTTTTAATGTTTGCAAAAATGTCTACAAGTGGGGCTGGAGAGATGGCTCAGTGGTTAAGAACACTGACTCTTCCAAAGGACGGACCCAAGTTCAAATCCCAGCACCCACTGGCAGCTCATGGCTGTCTGTAACTCCTGTTCCAGGGGACCTGACACACTCACACAGATAGCTATGTGGGCAAAACACCAATGAACATAAAATACAAATAAATAAATTATTAAAATGTCTACCAGCATTGACAGTTAACTGATGACCATGACTAATAAGATCACTTAAGGATAGGTAGAAGGAGTCACCATATGGTCACCGAAAGTTTGGAAAAAACTATCAGATGTGATTGCAGGGTGGGCAAGGTGGCTCAACATATAAAGGGACTTGTTGCCAGCCCTATCCCCACAGGGTAGAGAAGATAATCAACTCCTATAAGTTGTCCTTGGACCTCCATAAATAATTCACAGTAAGCATGTATGTATATGTGCATGGATAAATACAATCTCCAAAAAAAAAAAAAATGGCCCTAGCAAGCAACTCTCTGACATAAAAGATAAAAAGAAGGGGGTGGGGTTGACCTATAACACACAAGTCTTGGATAGCCAGGGACCACTTTCAGGTTCACCAGAGAAGGTCACCTGTCACTCTTCTCTGGCTTAGCTCCTACCCACAGGACACATTCCCTGTCACGCAACAGAAGTCAGAACCACAGTCCCTGCCTCTGAGAATAAGTTATCTGGGGGAGAGGCAAAGGCTGGTCTAGGAAGCCCAGTCAGTGGTCAGAAGTCCCAGGGTTCTGCCTCTTGCTCGGTGTCCCCAGGAAAGATGCAAAGTCTTCTGGAAAATTATTTGTTTTAGGAGAAAACTGGGATATGCTTTTCCCAGGGTCCTTATGAAGTACAGGTTAGTTAGGGGATTTGCTGCTTGTAGATTGGAAGTCATTTTTTATTCATATGAAAACATTTAAGCACTGTTTCTTATTTTCAGTATCTTAAAGCCACACCACAGAAAATGGGAAGCGAGGTGGTGGTGGGCTGCTCAGAAATCAACTGAAGTGAAGTTTCTTGGCCAGGGGGGATTTTTGCCCTCAGAAAGACATGTGCAAAGTCTGGACACACAGAGCTGCTGCCTTCTAAACCGGAAGGGGTCAAGGACACCACCAAACATCCTAACTGCAGAGAAGCCCCCACTGCCACCAAGAATTGCCTCACGCAAAATGTCAGTGCCAGTCTTGAGAAACCCTGGTGAAGCTCCGCAGAAGCCAGACTCCAGGGAAGAGTAGGAGCTGGGTGAACGCTATCTTTTTTGTTTTCCAAGACAGGGTTTCTCTGTGTAGCCCTGGCTGTCCTGGAACTTGCTTTGTAGACCAGGCTGGCCTCAAACTCAGAGGGATTCGCTGCCCCTGCCTCTAGAGTGCTGGGATTAAAGGCGTGCACCACCACCACCCGGCTTGGACATTGGTCTTTATAGTTAGAAAGACTCAGGCTGCATGATCAAAGGAGTCATTCTGAAAAGAGGTCAAAGTTCAGAGACACGTGAGTCCCTGTCTAAACACAGCAGGAAAGGACTCATTACACGGCCTGGAGGCTCTGCTCTGAATTAGCGTGGGAGATTGGACCCCTTGGTCAGGAGCGACGGTCTACCCAGAGAGCAGCAGAGAGCAGGAGCCCATGCCTCCTCCACTTTCCTCTGCACAGGAGTCTTGAAAGACACAACCCTGCTACCATCATCCAGAGAGGGAAGCCTGGTGGCGATGAGCGTTCCCTACCCTCCCAGCCCAGCCTGCGTCCAGGTCTCACTCTCCTTCCCCAGGAGTCTGCCTTCTCGCTGCCATTCCTCTGTAAAGGATAAATACCTACTTAGAACCAGAGTGCTGTTCCGGTTTCTATGGCTACCGACTGATTCTTCTGTTCTGGAATTTCACATAAATGACCCTACAGTAGCATTCAGTCTCTCCCATCTACTTCACAATACACAATGCTCTTGGATGTGTCCAAGTCACGGGACCAGTGGTTTGGTCCATTGTACTACTGGTCTAGTATTGTCGGGCTTTATACAACCCTCCCGGAGATAAACATGTGGCTTGCTTCTTCCAGTGCCTTCACAATAGGAACAAGGCTGCTAAGGAATTTCCTTGGCTGTTTTTTCTTTAAAAAAAAAAAAAAAAAGGAGCCGGGCGATGGTGGCGCAGGCCTTTAATCGCAGCACTCGGGAGGCAGAGACAGGCGGATCTCTGTGAGTTCGAGACCAGCCTGGTCTACAAGAGCTAGTTCCAGGACAGGCTCC
>NC_022029.1:36130856-36138786 GCF_000317375.1 Microtus ochrogaster
CCTTTACTCCCAGCACTCAGGAGGCAGAGGCAGGTGAACCTTTGAGGCCAGCCTGGTCTACAAGAGCTTGTTCCAGGACAGCTAGGACTGTTACACAGAGAAACCCTGTCTCTTGAAAAACAAACAAAACAAAACAAAATGTTTTAAGCACTAAGGCAGGAAGAAAATAAAACAGCATGAAAACCAAACGACAAATACACGGATGTGTATAAGGTATTAGGAAGGGCGAGGGAAGCAATGTGTATCGGGAGCCCGTGCTCTGAACAGCCCAGGCATTTCTGCACTGAAGAAGCAAACGTATTTTCCATTTTCCGTATCTTCTGGTCTGGAAAATGCAGTGGGCTACGTTGGTGGAAGATTACTGTCAGACGCACTTCCTTTCCAGACCGATGAAAACTTGACACGAAACACTGGTTCCCACATAGACCTTGAGGCCCCTCTCCAAGTTCAGTGTTTCCTTCTGATAATTTCCCTTGACTGACGCTTGTTGTAACCACACTGCTTTCACGCACAGTCGGTTATGAGCGGCCCAGGTCGTAAAGACCTGCTTGTGCGTTGCCATGACTACTGCCTTGCAGGAGGTGAAGGACATTTGTACTCAAAGGCTGCAGCAACTCCTCTGCCTTTAGCTCCCTTTCCCCTGGAAGGAATCAGACTTGCTGGCTCATGTAGAGGGAAGAGAACCCTGCTGCAGCCTCCAAAAACAATAATTCTGTTTTAATCTTCTCACTGGTGATTGGGTTAGGTAGAGCGTGGGTCACGCTTTTGGCTGATGAAACATGAGACAAAGCTGTTTCTGAACACTGTCCTTATTGTTCTTTTTTTTTTTCCTTTTTTTTTTATGATTTTTCGAGACAGGGTTTCTCTGTGGTTTCTCATTGTTCTTAGAAAAGGAAGAAATCCTGTTTTATCTCTGGAGACGAGTGTAGGAGAATGAGACTCCGAGCTACAGAAGCCATTCTGTGACTACGAGGGGGACAAGTTTGAAGACAAAAGCCCCAAGACCAAGGAAGGTGTGGTTTGAATGACATGGTCCCCATAGGTTCAACTTGGTCCCCAGTTGGTGGAACTGTTTGGGAGGAGGCATGTCACTATGGTGGGCTCTGAGGTTTCCAAAGCCCAAGCCATTCCCAAGTAGTTCTCTCTCTCTGCTTCATGAAGATGGGTCAGCGCCATGTCCACCTGCCTGTTGCCATGTTCCCAGTCATGATGGTCATGGACTAATCTTCTGAAACTGGCCCCCTAAATAAACTCTTCTAGAAGTTGCTTTGGTCACGTGTCTTATCACAGCAATAAAAAGTAACTAAGACAGAGGGAAAATGGATAAATGGAAGAAGATAAATCCCTGAAGGCACAAGTGTCTAGGCACAGCCAGAACCACACTGCTTCCTTTCCACCTCAAACCTCCCCGGTGTGCTTTCACCGTTCTACAGATAAAGTGTCAATAGAAAACATGTTCCCAGCCAGGCCATGGGGCACGCCTTTAACCCCAGCACTCGGGAAACAGAGGCAGGCGGATCTCTGTGAGTTTGAGGTCAGCCTGGTCTACAGAGTGAGTTCCAGGACAGCCAGGGCTACACAGGGAAACCCTGTCTCAGATAAACAAAAACAAACCAACAACAACAACAATAACAAAAAAAAAACATGTTCCCTGAGTTTTGCAGAAGGCACAGACTAGGGCAAAAAGATAAAAAGCAAAAAACACCTATAACCTACATACCTTTTCCATTCTTTGAAAAACACAATTCCAGGCCGGGCGGTGGTGGCGCACGCCTTTAATCCCAGCACTCGGGAGGCAGAGGCAGGTGGATCTCTGTGAGTTCGAGACCAGCCTGGTCTACAGAGCTAGTTCCAGGACAGGCTCCAAAGCCACAGAGAAACCCTGTCTCGAAAAACAAAACAAAACAGAAAAACACAATTCCACACTCTCACCTGAGGGCCCCAACATTGAAACTTAAAGCTGGTACCCTGAAGCTTGGGCCCCCAACTAGAAAATTCTGTTTACCAAATGTAGAAGATGGGGGTGGTGGCTCACACCTTCACCCCCAGCACTGGAGAGACTGAGGCAGGAAGATGGCTGTGAGTTCCAGACCAGCCTGGAATAAAGAATGAAACTCTTCCTGAAATCAAAAGAAGAACAAGCGAGCAAGAATCACCTTCACTGTTCTGAACATTGGGGTCTCTGTAAGAACCAGCTAGCTGCTATTGCAGGAAGTGGCCACCAGCAAAATCAGCAGCAAAACCCAATAAAAGTGGACGATGTTTCCAGTTGGTCAGGGCTACCAGCTTGTAGATCACACCACAGAGATTCCAATGGTTAGATAAGATGTGTTCTTCAGAAGAGGAAGTCATAGAGACAGAGTCTACAGTTGGGCTCCTCACTCAATCCCGGGACAGCCTCTTCAACAGGTTTAAATTATTATCTGGGGGAGGGGACTACTAATGAGGGAAGGGGCTGTCAGCCATTCTACACAATTCTCGGATGTCATCTTATTTATTTGTTTGTTTGTTTTGCTTTCTGGGATAGGGTTTCTCTGTACAGTCCTGGCTATCCTGGAACTCGCTTTGTCAACCAGGCTGGCCCCGCCCTCGTGGAGATCAGCCTGCCTTCTGCCATGTGACTAAGTGTCCTACTATTAGGTTGGTTTCAATCAATCTTTTCACCAATCACTTCACAAAGTGCTTCGAAGGCGGCTGATAAAACAAGGTTAGCTACTATTATGAAACTGAGAACATGTTTAGTAATCTGAAAAGCCAGGTCTTCTAAATTCAATTCCAGTGCCTCATCACTGGACTGACTATACAGGGCAAGAATGACCAGCAACAGCCGGGGAGAGCTGTAGGACCACACAGCTGGAGCACACAACAGCAGCTGGGGAGAGTTGTAGGACCACAGCTGGAGCACACACCAGCAGCCGGGGAGAGCTGTAGGACCACACAGCTGGAGCACACACTGCCTGCGGCACATTTAAAGGAGCTGGGGCAAACACGCCCACTTCCAGCATTTAAGGAAGGCATCTTAGATGGGAGTGGTCTTGGGCAGGGTGAAGTACAAGGGAGCACTTGTGCATTTATGAAACCAGATGAAAGGGAATTCCTGAAATAACCACTCATTTGTCTACATCACAGGGAAATGGCTACTTCCCTTGGCAGGGTGACATAGTCACTCGCTCTTGTATGATTTCTAGCTTACTGAGCATCTATTTAAAGCCAGATACTCTGGTAGGGCCACTTTCATCAACAAGGGTGTGAATTCATCTCCATGATGGGCTAGTCTCTCCAGCCACATCCCGCGGTCCTCCCTCCAGCACTCTGGTACAGCAGGAGAGAAAGTAAGTTCACTTACCTGGCCTGCTAGGTTGAAGTAAGAATGGTTGGTCAGATTAACCGGTGTGGTCTGGCTGGCCTGTGCTCTGTAGTTGATTACAAGCTCCCCACCATCCAGGGTGTATGTCACCCAGACTTTCAACTCTCCAGGGTAGCCTTCCTCACCATCTGGACTGACTCGAGAGAACTGGACACCATTGGACAACACCTGAGGGGTCCACAGGACCTAGGAAGAAGTGTTTAAAGCTGCTTAGTCACTCCAGTACCCGCCGAAATGCCACATTTCAATATTTAAAGAGCAGAGTCTAGAAAGGGAGCCTGTTAGGCAAAGATAAAGGCTTTTGAATAATAGTCTGGAGCTTTGCCCACCTAACACTGCTTTATACAGGAAGATGGCTTTTGGGGGAAAACATTTTCTCCTTTATCCACTTGCATTTCCTATATGTTCTTCTCCTAACTGTATATTATGTATTTATGTGTCTGTTTTTCTTTGTTCTTCTTTTGAGAGCTTGTTTGGAGCTTCTAGCAGGAGATTGCAGCTACTCGTATACCCTTGACTGAAGACGGGTCCTCCTCTATTAGGGGAGCGTGCAGCTTCGGGAGGGACAAGGGACGCACATGGAGCGGTGAGGGAGGAAGGGGACAGCTGCCTAGCCAGTCAGACCAGCCGAATCAACCCTGGCGATCAATGGGGTGACAGATGTCGCAGCCAGATGGCCCTCATATCCTTTGTTCTTTTTTTGATTCACAGCCCGCACCCCCAAGTCCCGGCTGTCATGGAACTTGCTCAGTAGACCGGGTTGACCTCAAACTCAGAGACTCGCCTGCCTCTGCCTCCTGACTGCTGGGATTAAAGGCGTGTGCCACCATCGCCCATCTTGACAAGTATTTTAATCTTAGCATTCCAAGCTGACAAACAGAAGACATTAAAACCTACTTGTAATATTTAAAGATAGAGGATCTCTGGGTTTGAGTCACTAGGTCTACAGGTCCGGTTTCAGGACAACCAAGCTTAGGAAGCAAAGGAAATAGTGGAGAACAGGAAGCTGGTGAAGATGGAGCTGATGAGGGTCCAGGTTCCAGCCCCAGTAAGTAGCAGAACTTTGTAGCTTTGGCCACATGGCTCTGGCTTTAGAGTCAAGGACGGAAGACAGGAGTTATGGAATCTTTCTACTCGAATAAGGAAAGCCACTGTGGCCAGGAAATGTGTCAGGGGTGTCCCAGAATGTGTCCTCCAAGATGCTGAAGATGCTAGGGTCGTGGTGTACCTGCCGAGGAAAGTTGCTAACAGGACATGGAACCAGTTCAAGAGACGGAAGTGTGCTGAGGTCAGCAAAGATGAAAGGAATCGAAGATCTGAAGAGCATTTTGATGTCAGACATAGAGATGCAGAATTTGGAGTTTGCCCAGCTAGTTTTCGGTCTTGCTTTTGTCCAGTATTTCCTCACTATTCTCCCTTTCCTCCGTTTTGGAATGGTAATGTATTTACTGTGCCATTTTATGTTATCTTCTTTTCAATTTTGACTTTATAGGGGATAGAGTTAAGAGATTGCACAAATCTCAGAGGAGACTTTGAACTTAAGACTTTTAAATAAGCATGAAACTGTTATAGACTATGGGGAGGGGACTTTTGAGTCGGGCTGAATTCATTTTTGCATTATGATATGGCTACAAGTCTATGGGGGCCCAGGGAGTGGATGTGGTAGTTTGAAAGCAGTGGCGACCGTAGGGAGTGGCATTATGGTGTTTGGCTTTGTTTGAGTAGTTGTGGCATTGTTGGATGAAGTGTGTCACTGTGGGGATGTGCTTGGAGGTCTCCATTGCTCAGGCTATACTCAGTGTGACACAGAGTTGCTTCTGCTGCCTGTGAACCAAGATGTAAAACTCTCAGCTCCTTCTCCAGCACCATGTCTGCCTGCACGACACCTGCCATGGTGATAATGGACCACGCCTCTGAAACTGTAAGCCAGCCCCAATTAAATGTTTTCCTTTATAAAATAAATAACTAAATAAGGATAATCTTGGGACCAGGAATGTAGCTCAGTTGGCAGGGTGCTTGCCTAGCATGCATAAAATCCTGGGCTCAGTTTCTAGACCCACACAGATCCTGACATGGTAATGCATGACTATAATCTCAACATTTGGTAGGCAGAAGTGAGAGGATCAAGTGTTCAATGTCATCCTCAGCTCTTAGGGAGTTTGAGACCAGCCTGGGCTGTATGAGATACTATGTTCAAAAACAAGAACTTAACCCTTTTCTACTAAGGTTTATTATCATTATTATTATTATTATTATTATTATTATTATTATTATTATTTTGGTGTTGGAACCCAGGGCCTTACACATGCTAGGCAGATGCTCTCCCACAGAGTGACACCCTCAACAACCTCCATAAATATTTATTCTAAATACTCTGAGGTTGGCCATGCTCCCTGAGAAGTGTGTGGCTTTGGGCACCAACCTTTCCCTAAAACGGAGGTACTGAAAAAGTTATCTGGAAGAGGTCTTCTTATCCTAGCAACCACAATTCTAAGAACAGTAATAACTATGGAGAAGTTCCCTGAAAGTTTGCTTTTGCAAGCAGAAACAGGAATCCTGGGTTCACACTGGAGCCTCTCAGCTTTGGCTGGGAGTCCTAAGCTCATGCATCTAGAAAAGGGAAATCCAACATTTGCTGAGTGCCCATTCTGAGCCCCACCTGGCTAGCTACTTCACAGGGGCTGTCTCCCCATCTCAGAGGAGACTTACAGGAGGCACTGTTATCCAACGACCAGAGAACTGAAGTTCAGAAATAAAAGGAAGCCTGTTACATGTGTCATTTTTATTTATTTATTTATTTATTTATTTATTTATTTATTTATTTATTTATTTATTTATTTATTTATTTATTTATTTATTTATTTAATATTGGTACCTGGAGGGACAGCCGTGGGTGCTGGGAACCGAACTCTTATATTTTTGGTTGTGAGCCTAGCCTTTAACGGCTGAGCCATCCCTCCAGGCCCATGTGTCATTTTTTAAAAAGAAAAAGAAATTCCCCAAATTGATAAACTGTTCCCTGCAGGTTTCCTGGACAGCGACAGTGAACTGGAGCCAGAACGTGTGCCTGCTCCCTTGTCCTCCAAATATCAGAATGAACTGGCCAGAGTCTCATTCCTATGGAGTTTGGGTGGCTCATAAAGGGCTGAAGTAAAGAATTTCCGTGTGCTGAGTGCTCCTGGCTGCTTATCTGTTTTGCATAAGCCACCCTAAGTAAAGGATTTAGTTCCACCAGGTGTAGGTCAACAATGAGCCCTGGCCATTTCTTATAGCGCCAACTAATTTTGTTATCTCAGTTTTGAGTTCAGTGGAGTCAGGTTGCCTGCTTCTACCTCCCACATTGCAGGACAGAGGAGAGCCCTAGAATACTTCATGATTTAAAGGAGGTGAGGGTGCAATCTTGCTTAAAATCCAACATGTAATGAGTGCTAGAGCTAGGCTTCAAACGCAAGTCTAGCTGTCTATGCAATGCCACATTTTGGTTTCAGTAAATGTGCTGTTTAAATTTACATTTAAGAAATATTTATTAGCCGGGTGATGGTGGCGCACGCCTTTAATCCCAGCACTCGGGAGGCAGAGGTAGGCGGATCTCTGTGAGTTCGAGACCAGCCTGGTCTACAGAGTGAGTTCCAGGATGGATAGGGCTACACAGAGAAACCCTGTCTCAAAAAACAAACAAATAAACAAACAAACAACAAAACAACAAAGCAAACAAATTAAAATTTTAAAAAAATGTATGTGTTTCTGTGTGGTATATGAATAATTCTGGGCTGTGGAACCCAGAAGAGGATGTCAGATCTCCTGGAGCTGGAGTTAAAGGCAGTTGAGCCACCTGACGTAGTATGGGAACTGAACTTGGATTCTCTTGAAGAGCCCAGCAGGGGCGAAGGCCTCTGTATTCCCCACAGGTAAAGCAGCAACATTGAGAACAAATTCACTGAGATCGGATGACACCCTAACTCCCTGAAATGCTGAACTTTCAAGGTATTCTAAATAGAATGCCTAGGGGCTGGAGAGTTCGCTCAGTAGTTAAGAGCACTTGTTGCTCCTGCAGAGAACCCAAGTTCAATTCCCAGCACCCACATTATGGCTCACAACCATCCATAATTCAAGTCCCAGAGGACCTGATGCCCCTTTCCAGGCATTCAGGGCATAGGCATAAAGCAAAACAAAAAGGACTCGTAGGGAGGATAAGACAGATCTGTGGGCAACAGCATTTGCATGCAAGCCTGACAACCTGAGCTCCACTCCTAGAACCCACAGTGTATGGGGAAGAATGGATTTTTTTTTTTTTTCCGAGACATGGCTTCTCTGTAGCTTTTTGGAGCCCGTCCTGGAACTAGGTCTTGTAGACCAGGCTGTCAAGTCTGCCTGTCTCTGCCTCCCAAGAGCTGGAATCAAAGTTGTGGCCACCACTGCCCGGTGAAAATGTGATGTGGGAGTGTCATATATCAATCTGTTGATTTCATTGGTTAAGCAATAAAGAAACTGCTTGGCTGGCCCTCATAGGTTAAAACATAGGTGGGAGGAGTAAACAGAACAGAATGCTGGGAGGAAGAGGAA
>NC_022029.1:36139735-36141539 GCF_000317375.1 Microtus ochrogaster
CCTGGTCTACAGAGCTAGTTCCAGGACAGGCTCCAAAGCCACAGAGAAACCCTGCCTCGAAAAACCAAAAAAACCATCGCCCGGCCAAAAAACAAAAAAAAAACAAAAAACAAAAAAAACTTGAAGAAAAAAAAATCCCCAAATGGAAAGTTTTAGGAATGAAATGTTTGAAATAGAATGTTTTTGCCTGGCCGCCTAGATTTTTGACCTTTAGAGAAAGTGCACAATGGAAATATTTTTATTACCGCAGCTAAGTGCGATTCCTATCCAGGGAAAGGGCTTCCTGACCCCGAGTTTCCACACTCCCAGAAACCTCACATCCTTAGTATTTCTTGTACTATTTCTAGTCCTGTCAGGATGCAACGTTCATTAAAAGAAAAGTGAGATATAAATAGAAAAAGCTTATTATCTCCAAGCTAAATTATTCATTTACTCTTGAGATCAAATAAAGAATAAAGCATCAAGTTCAACAATGCTGCTCATGTTACTGTTTTAAAACTTCCGGCCCCAAACTTCAGTGGCTCCAAAAAAGCCTTGTCTCCCTTCACAATCATTCTCTAGTCATCCACAGATGGAAGGATGCTATCTGTTCCCTGAGGGCAGTTCAAATCCCACCACCCCCATCGCTATGCAGCTGTTCACTTCCACAGCCCACTGCTCATCTATCTGCTGCACTGCAGGATCCTAAACCAGTTCCGGAAGGGGCGGGCCGTCCTTGGAACCTCAGGAATCTAAGCCCGTTAGGTTCTCTGGTGCACAGAAGGGACTCCCTCCACTAAAGGACGTCGCTGTCATTGGAGTGTGTCGCTCGGAAGTTTCGTCTATTGGAAAGTTCAGAAGTTTCGTCTGTTGGAAACTTGGTGTTTGCCGGGCGGTGGTGGAGCACGCCTTTAATCCCAGCACTCGGGAGGCAGAGGCAGGCGGATCTCTGTGAGTTCGAGACCAGCCTGGTCTACAAGAGCTAGTTCCAGGACAGGCTCCAAGAAAAAAAAAAAAAAAAACCCACAAAAAAACACTGTCTCGAAAAACCAAAAAAAAAAAAAAAGAAAAGAAACTTGGTGTTTGAGGTAGATAGAGCACCTGCACCTGATGGGTGGTTAGGACGAGATGACGCCATGATAGCGAGCACAGACCCCATGCTGGTTTCAGTGGCTTTATAATAAGAGGAAGAAAGACCTGAGCTGTCACGATTATTCTAAGAGACCTCCTCCACATCAGCACGAAGCAAAGGGAGAAAGAGCCGGCATCTGAGACAAAACCAAAGGCTGGTTCCACACTCTTGAGAGCCAGCATCTGAGACAAAACCAAAGGCTGGTGCCATGCTCTTGAGAGCCGGCATCTGAGACAAAGCCAAAAGCTGGTTCCATGCTCTTGAGAGCCGGCATCTGAGACAAAGCCAAAGGCTGGTGCCATGCTCATGGACTCCCAGTTGCCAGGAACGTGAGCTAATTTAGACCTCTCTTAACAAACTACCTGGTTGGTATAATCAGTTGTACCAATATAAATGTTCAGAGGCAGGGTTAAGGGGATGTATTTCAGCTGGCAGAGTGACTACGTGGCATGCACGAGGCTCTGGGTTCAGTCCCCATCACCAGCTAAAACTGGCGATTCCTGGGCTGCAGACAGCTGAGCAACTAAGAGTGTTGGGCACTCTTGCACCATATCCAAGTTTGTTTCCTAGGTCCCGCATCTTGCAGCTCACAACTGCCAGTAACTGTAGCTCCAAGAACCCAACACCCTCTCGGGCCTCCCTTAGGCACACATGCATGCACATGTACACACACGGATGCACACTCACACAACG
>NC_022029.1:36141832-36143180 GCF_000317375.1 Microtus ochrogaster
TGTAAAGGGAATATGTGTTTGTGTCAATGAATAACACGGAAAATACAGAGGAATAGAAAGAGGAACAAGTTGCTGTTTTGAGGCCTCTCTGAAGATCTCTGTCCCAACCAAGGCTGGGTCCAGCTTCCTCTGGGTTGAGGTTTGCTCACTCACAGACCTGGCATCTTCTGGAAATCCTCAGCCCTAACAGTGGTGGACCTGACACTTCCCTGTATGGTCTGCTCTTCCCAGTGTGAGCAGCACCTCGCCGAGGAAAGGGAACCAACAAGGTAGTCTGGTTCTAGGACAGGAAGCTGCTGACAGAAGTGGGGGAAACAGAGGGCAACCAACTTCCTTCAGCAGAGAAGAAACGGCGGCTTTGAACCGCCACCCACGTTCTCATCTTCTCCCGCTAGCGTCTAGAAAGTAACCAAAGCTGCATGACCCAAAGGAAAGTTACCTCGGCGGCCTTCTTCCTCGCAGCCCAGAACAGTCATAGAGTCACTGAGCTGAGCCACCGAGGGGCTGGGAAGCACAAGGCAGGGATTTGTCCATCACCGGGAAGCTGCTTGATCCACTTGCCTTCCTGACCATGTTTCCCAGGGATTTGGGAGTGCTGATTGAGAAAGGCAGGCCTGGGTATCCTACTAGGAGATGTGTAGCTTTGGGGGCCTCAGCGGTCACATTTGGTAATCATACATGGTTTTTACAGTACTAGAGAAAATAGGTGCAAATGCCGGTGCAGTAAGTCATAGAAATAATCATTAACCCACGTTTCTGAAACCTAACTCCCTGAGGCTAACACTGTGCAAGCCATGCTCTGTCTTTTGTCCAAGGCTGTCAAAGGCTGGAACCCACAACCTCTTCCTGGATCCCTCCACCACATGGGTGTTCCAGAGCCTGGGATTATGTCTGTCAAATACAGCTTGCGGGGACTTTGGTGTGCCACGAGATGTGGCCCTGTCACATGCTCAACTCACCTTGTCAAACCCTCTGAAGCCTCCATGGAGACTGTTGGGCTCTCTGTTGATGGGCAGGTGGTACTCCTTCCCATCCACCGTGAATCTTCCTTTGGCAATTCGGTTGGCTACCCTCCCAACCACTGCTCCGAAGTAGGGCTGCTTCTGCAGGTAACCTGCATAGACAGACAGGGCATAAAACCATTATTTTTGTTTTGGTTTGGTGTTTGAGATATGGTTTCTTTGTATAACAGCCATAGCTGCCCTGGAACTAGCTCTTGTAGACCAGGTTGGCCTCAAATTTACAGAGATCTGTCTGCCTCTGCCTCCCAAGTGCTGAGATTAAAGGCATGTGCCACCACCACCTGGCTACATACACTTTTTTTTTTTACTTCAAGAATACCACACAA
>NC_022029.1:36144130-36169528 GCF_000317375.1 Microtus ochrogaster
CTCAGAGGTTAAGAGCACTGACTGCTCTTCCAGAGGTCCTAAATTCATTTCCCAGCAACCACATGGTGGCTCAAAGCTATCTATAATGAGATCTGGTGGGCCTGGAGGGATGGCTCAGCTGTTAAAGGCTAGGCTCACAACCAAAAATATAAGAGCTCGGTTCCCAGCACCCACAGCTGCCCCTCCAGATACCGAAAAAAAAAAAAAAGTGGTACTCTCTTTGGGCTTGCAGGCATACATGGAGGCAGAATATTGTATACATAATAAATAAATCTTTCAAAAAAAGAAAAGAAAAGAAAGAGATGCTCAGAAGATGCACATCAAGAGCACTGGTGTGGCTGACAAGATGGCTCAGTGGACCAAGAGGCTTGCTACCAGGCCTAACCACCTGAGTTCAATCCCCAGGTCCCACATGGTGCAAGGGGAGAACTGGCTCCCTAAGTTGTTCTCTGACCTCCACCATGCTCCCCCACCATAAATAAATAAATATATTTGAAGAAGAAGGAGGAGGAGGAAGAAGAGAAAGAGGAGGAGGAGGAGGAGGAGAGGAAGTGGTGAAGAAGAAACAGCAGCAGCAGCAGAAGAAATAAGAACAATAAATCCAAAACTTTGTTTGCTCTGAAACTGTTTGGCTGTATATGTTTTTCAGAGAAACTTAATATATGCACATGGAGCCCCACTCCATACTGTGCCAGGTGTTAGAGCCGTGTGTGAGACAGCAAGGATCCTGCTCGTGAGTTTGTAAGAATCCCTTCCCTGGGGACCTCTTCTGACAACAGTGGCTGGGGCCCTGGAAAGAGACACACTTACCAGTTCCTCTGTTTGGATGAATCTGTAGTTTCTAAGGACTAAAGCATAAGGACCAAGAAAACATTCTTCCTGGCTGTCTCTGGGAAGAAACCTTTTATAGAACAAACACATCAAGTGCCATGAAGCCTTCCCATCAAATCAGGACTGTGAAAAATGACAAGCTCAGATCCTGAAGAGGGCATGACTGAAAGGGGTTTGAATTGCAGAAAATATTGTTTATCATCAAAAGGTCAAAGTTCTGCAGTCTAGCTATGAATGCTTAGGGAGCCCAACTGCCAAGTTGCAAGTTTGTCCTGGTTCTGGAGTCAGAATAAATTACTAAATACTTAATGGTGTGGTGTGGGACACCCTTCTGTATGCTGTGAATCTGTTTTATTACTTTTGGTTAACAAAGAAACTGCTTTGGCCTATGACAGGGCAGAATACAGCCAGGTGAAAAAACCAAACTGAACACAGGGAGAAAGAAGGTGGAGTCGAGGGAGACGCCAGCAGCCACTGGAGAAGCAAGATGTGAGGTAACAAGCCACAAGCCTCATGGTAAAATATAAACTAATAGAAATGGGCTAATTTAAGTTGTAAGAACTAATTCATAATAAGCATGCGCTAATAGGCCAAACAGTATGTAATAATTATTAAGTCTCTGAGTGGTTGTTTTAAAAAACGGCTATGGGACCCAGCGGAACAAGAAGCCTCCAGTTATAATGGTGGGACACAGCCCTTCTACCCCCATGCTACCCAATCAGACAGCCTACAACTTTGCCAGTCAGAAGGAAAATTACTCCCTGCTTCTTCCCAAAAGCTCCCCGTACTGAACTCCTGTCTTTTTTTTATTATTTATTTTTATTAAAAATTTCCGCCTCCTCCCCGCCTCCCATTTCCCTTCCCCTCCCCCCTGAACTCCTGTCTTTAGACTGTAAGAAAACAACTTGAATTGATAGTCACTTTAATTATGCCACATACTGCCAGGTGGTGTTGGCGCACGCCTTTAATCTCAGCACTCGGGAGGCAGAGGGAGGCGGATCTGTGAGTTCGAGACCAGCCTAGTGGTCTACATGGGAGTTCTAGGACATCTAGCACTGTTACAGAGAAACCCTGTCTCGAAATAGAGATTTAAAAAGAAAAAGATGACAGATATCTCCACGGCACATTATCAGGATAACAAAAATTAACTAAATAAAAAGTCTAGCAGAGTGAAAGAAGCTACTTAGGGACAAAAGAAGGACAAGAGATGACAATGACTAACAGCTCTCTAGTTAGAGACTTTGCTCACATGGTCAGACATGGGCAGATACATACACTACAGGTCTGGAGACGATAAACAACCTGCCAAAGATCACACAGCTTTAACAAAGCATTGATTTAAAACAGGAGTTCTCAATGTTCCAACAAGGACAGCCTTGGGCATTTGCAGTATCTGTCTTTAACCAGGACTCTTTTGTCTCCACTCCCTATTCAAAACCTAGGTTTTTGCTGTTTCTGTCCTGAAACCGGGTCTCTCTCAGGTATCTCAAACTAACTTTGATGACAATGACCTAGCAAACACCACCATGCCTTGTTTTTATGCAGCAGCAGAGATGGAATTCAAGTTGGTTTTTTTTTTTTTTTTTTTGGTTTCGTTATGTTTGAGTCGAGGGTTTCTCTGTGTTCGTCCCGGAACCAGCTCTCTGTAGACCAGGTTTGCCTCAAAATCAGTTATTTACTTGCTTCTGCCTCCTAAGTGCTGGGATTAAAGTCGTGTGCCACCATGGAATTCAAGTCTTTAAAGCTACATGCATGTTGGGCAAGCATTTTAGCAACTGGGCTACATTCCCAGCCCTTTGCCCCCGGCACTGTTTGTTCATTGCCAGTCATGTGCTCTACCATTGAACTACATCCCCAGCCTTCAAAGCATCAAGGGTATTTTTTCATTCTTTCATAGTGGCCGTCACAGCAGTAACAGCTGGCTATTTGGTAGTAACTGGGGTGGGGGGCAACGAAAGGGAAGGCGTCTCATTGATTGCACGTATGGGTAGGGTGTTTATACCCGTGGCTTATAAGCAAATATTCTTTTTTTTTTTTTTTTTTTTTTTTGGTTTTTCGAGACAGGGTTTCTCTGTGGTTTTGGAGCCTGTCCTGGAAATAGCTCTGTAGACCAGGCTGGTCTCGAACTCACAGAGATCCGCCTGCCTCTGCCTCCCGAGTGCTGGGATTAAAGGCGTGCGCCACCACCGCCCGGCTATAAGCAAATATTCTAATCACAGGCTTTGAGAGAAGTCATAATGACCATTGGGGGGGTCACACAAGATGATAAGAAAGCAGAACAAAAACCCACAGGAGGCATTCCTGATTTTATTTTTCAGGCTACAACTAAAAGATCATATATAATTTCCCTCTTTAGAATTCTACAGAAGAAATATCTCATTTTCCCAGAGAGAAATTGAGCCATTCTGACCTCTGGTCATAGCTGCCAGCCGAGCAGTTTATGTAACAATCTATCTGGGAGATGGGCAGTTACAAAAGGGACATGGTTCACAGAATTACCAATGTTTGGCCTTCCTCAGAGCTCAAAACAGTTCTGAGACAAGGCAAATTCTTTCACTTCAGATTACTTGCTCAGCTTGTTCATGTAAATTTATGCACTCAAACTTAGAAAATTAAACTACAATTATTCATTTACTTATTTGTGTGTGTGTGTGTGTGTGTGTGTGTGTGTTTTCAGGGACTGCACGTGCACCTGTGAAGGTCGGAGGACAAGTCAGTTCTCTCCTATCATGTGGGTCCTGGGGATCAATTTCAGATTGTCAGGGTTGGGAGCAAGCACCTTGACCCAGTGAGCCATTGGTTCTGTTATCAGGGTCTTACTAGGTAGCACTGGCTATCCTAGAATTTGCTATGTAGATCAGATGCCACCAAACCCACTCTAAATGTTCTGTTTTGTTTTGTTTTGACACATGGTTTCTCTGCGTAACAGCCATAGCTGTCCTGGGACTCGCTTTGTAGACCAGGCTGGCCTCAAACTCCCAGAGACCCCTCTGACTCTGCCTCTTGAGGCATTTTATACTTTTACAGTTGAGATAATATACTTCCTATTGTGACATGAGCTAATGCCCATCTTCAACAACACAAAAGGATTCTATGAAAGCCTGAAAAACAGGACTTTATAAGGGGAACTAGGTTTCCTTTGCCATAATCTTGAAGGCGGCTAACATCTCAGAAAGCCTTACTTAATAATCTACAAGTGTTTTCCTTTCAATTTCTCTTTTGAAAATAGCTTTCCTTTCATTTTAAAATAATTCAGTATTTTATAGCACAGGAATGAAAATGTCCATCTTGACAGATACAGCACCAAGAATATTTTAAAGGTTCTGGTTTGGTGAAGCTGTGATGTATCTTGATAAGAAAGTGCTATAGACCGCGGTTCTCAGCCTTCTTAACTCTTTAATACAGTTCCTCATGTTGTGGTGACCCCCAGCCATAAAATTACGTCGTTGCTACTTCATAACTGTAATTTTGCTACTGTTATAAATCCTAATGCAAATATCTGATATTCGACACAAGGGGGTGGTGAGGCACATGCTGAGAACCACGGCTTTAGAGCTTTCTCAAGCAAGCGACCTGTTGCGTAACTCTAATGCCCTTTGTCTAGAGCTTTTCTGAATAGGTGAGGATAATTCCTTCACTGAGCCTCCAATAGGCACCCCAAACTAAGATGAACAGCCTCACGACTGGTACTTCCAGTAAAGAGACTGGTGCCCCTGGGTGGGATGTCATCTCGGCTCCCATTTCTCATGGATTCCCAAGACATCTTGTGATCTTATTTCAGGCCCAAGACTCTCACCTCAGAACTACGGCGCGAGGGTGGTTGTGTGTCTCTATGGGGTGGATGGGATGGTGGGTGTCCGTGTCCCGTCCCCCCGTGTCCCCCCCCCCCCCCCCCCGCACGGTGATGTGGCAGAGACAGACATAAGAGCAGGTACCACCCACCACCTCTAATGCTGAGACTGGCTCTGGAATTCTCCGTATCAGATTCGCCCTTCACTCTACTGTAATCTCTGTGATTTTATTTCAGCTCAGAAAAAAGCTGTGTGCTACCACAGAGAGGAGTGACTCAGCAAACCGGCTCTAAAGCCTCCTCCCTTCAATCGCTGGACCTCTCCCCGTCCTACTTTGAGGATGTCTGGACACAGAATGAGGAATCGGGGGGCAGGGGCACCTTCTCCAAGTCTCCACACTTTCCCACCAGTCTGTCCCTTGCAACAGCCTCAACTAAATTATCAAGGAAATTCTGGTTGGGGAAACATCCAAACAAAATCTGTTATGGAGGTTCCAGGGCAATAAAGACATAAAGACAGCCAGAGGTGATCCTGCAGGAGCCTCAGCAATACTCTGACAAGGCATTTTAGCAGAAAGATGGGGAACACATCTATTTTTGCTTAAGGGGCAAATAAAAAAATAAATAAATAAAACAGGGTTTTCCTGTTGACCCCAAAACCAAGAGTCAAATTAGACATCTGAAGAACCAAGTGGGTACAAAGACGTGCCGAAAGGAAAACCTCAGACCTCCTCTTGCGGTACAAACTCCGTCTACACCCACCACCTAGCAGAGTAGATTCATTCTCTTTGCATTTGCCAATTTTACTTTGTTTTCCGTCTGGTTATGTGCAATGCTAAGGCAGGACAAGATGTACACTTGCCCGCTGCAATCAACCTGCCATCCACTGACTTCACTTTGGGCTAAAATCTGCTCCCAGCTAAATTGCAAGTTGAGGGTGATCCCTGTCTATCTTGTTGGGTGCGTCCATTGCATTAACAGTTTTAACTGCATGAGTTAAATTAAAACTCGTACATGGATTAAGATAAAACTGCAGGCTCTTGCCTGTGATCCCAACACTTGAGAAGTGGAAGCAGGATGATTGGGAGCTCCAGGCTAGCCTTAGCTACATAGTGACTTAGGGGCCAGCTAGGGCAGCATGAGACCCTTGTCCAAAACATAAAAAGGCATGATTCGAATTGCCCAACAGATCCGAATGATAATGTCCATGTCTTAGGAGGCCTTAGACTAGCGGCTTTACCCCTTCCATTAAGAATATGTTCCTCAGCAAATGGAGGTACTATGCCCCACACTGACCACAGTAGCCAAGCGCTCGGGTGAGTGTACACCAGGCCTGTATTTTGAGACATTTCTGCCCAAGCAGGTCTCAAAGAAAATCCGATGGGGGTGTGTGTAGTAGTAACAGACGCTTGGATTTTGCTTCCTCAAAAAACCACAAGGAAGTTAAAGGCTGCACACACCCTGTGGCCCACAGTTCGAAGATCACTCTAAGGAGTTTGGTCTCCTTCAGCTGACTTCCTCGTGAACCGTGACTAGTCCGACTGTCTAGGGGAGGCCAAGTCCTACAGTTATATGCATTCGATCCGGTTTTTTTTTTTTTTTTCAACCACACAATCCCATTAGCGGCTACCATTAGTCCATTCACGCGCTTCCAAGTTAGACTGCCCCAAGCTTGGGAACCTCAAGTCCCGGACCCGGGGTACACAGTTAGGAGTGTGTGCGGGCCTGGGGCCGTTTGGCAGCCCTGGGCAAGACGCGACCCACCTTCCAACTCGGCAAAGCCGAGCACCACGTCTGAGGCTTTCCCCTGCCTGTCTTTGACATGCAGAGCTGTGATCGTGCAGCCCCAGGAGATGATGTCCACACTCAGCTGGTCTGACCGAAGCTGGAACTTCTCCACTGTCCCTCCCCCCGAGGGCAGCTCTCCAAACACGGCTCTGGTCACCGAAACCATGGGGAAAGTTCGGGGCGCGCAGCTACTCCCTGCTGTTCAAACTCTAGCCTTGCTCGCGTTTGGGATGATAAAACTTCCCAGGAGAAGGGGAGGGATCCAGTTTAACTCCTCCCCTTTATTGCCTGGATTTTAGCCGAGCACCCCTCGGGGGTGGGAGGGGAAATGCCTGAAGCCTTTTAAAAACTTTCCTTTGCCTGAGGTACCTGAGAGGTAAACTTTCCAGTCACGCTTGCAGGTTTTTTTCCTTCGCTAATCCTAGCTGCAGTGCATGTCGGGAAAGGTAGTCTTTAAGAAATTTGCAATTGCATTTTGGGGCATGTAGTTTACACCAAAGCAACTATTTATTTTGCGCAGGCGCGCGGCCAAAAGACAATCTCAGGTTTCTTCTTTCCCCAGAAGGCTCCGACGAATCACCTCAAGTGGGCAGGCTCGGGGGCCGCTCCTTTACTCACTAAGCCATGCTGCCCATCCGCACGTAGTCTTTCTAAACCCCAATATCGCTGTTCCTCTGCACACCTTCATAAGATGCTCTGAGCATAGCTGGTTGAACGTTAATACTGGTTATTAATATTGGGACAATAAGACAGATCCCGAGGGAATTCTGGTAACTCTTTCTTCGGGGTGCACGAAGTAGCGTGGTGCAGTGGTGATTTAGAGATGGAGAAAGTTGTTGCAGACTCCTCTGCTGGCTGATAATCTGTCTTGGTTCTCCTTTTCTTTTTTGTTTCCTTTTTTGTTTTGCTTTGTTTTTCTTTGTCTGGAGGGATTAAGCGCTCATGAGATTGGGTCACCTGACTTTCAGTCTCCTGTTTAGGCAGGGCTCTCCTTACACGTGTAATCCGATAGGCTCAGATTGTGTCGATATCTGCCTCCTTTTGCTCCCAATGTTCAAACCTCCTTCAAGAAGGAATTAATGGTGCTTGTTTCAGAAGAACATGTATTTTTAAAAAAGGAATTAAGGGAGCACGTATTTATTGAAGTTCAGCTACCAGGTAAATCAGGTAAATGCAGGGTACTGGTTTGTTTGTTTTTTTTCTTTGCAAGTAAGAAGACATACTTCGGTGTGTATAGTTTGAAAACTGTGAGGTCCTTAAATTATTATCTTGCTTTAGTGTGCCTCATAATTACTTGCCTGCAATTTCTGACTCTGGGAAACTAAGATAATAATCACAAATTATCTTTTTAAAAATATTTATTTATTTATTATGTATACAATATTCTGTCTGTGTGTATGCCTGCAGGCCAGAAGTGGGCACCAGATATCATTAGAGATGATTGTGAGCCACCATGTGGTTGCTGGGAATTGAACTCAGGACCTTTGGAAGAGCAGGCAGTGCTCTTAACCTCTGAGCCATCTCTCCAGCCCTTTTTTTTTAAAAAAAAAAATATATTTAAATTATCTTAAATAAATAAATTATCTTAAATAAAAGATTTATTTATGTGTTGAGTGTTTTGCCTGCATGTATGTATGTGCAGCTCATTTGTGCTGGGTGCCCAGAGAGGTCAGAAGTGGGCACTGAATGCACGCAATTGGAGTTCTAAATGGTTTTGAGCCGCCTTGTGGATGCTGGGAACTGGACCCGGATGCTCTGCAAGAGTGAGGAATGCTCTTCTTTGCTGGGCCATCTCCTTAGTCCCCTAAAAATTTTAATTTTAATTTTTTTTATTATGTGTGGACATGTGTCTGAGTGTGCGTTTATGCCCATGCATGAAGTGCCCATGGAGGCCAGAAGAGGGCATCTTATCCCTTGGCACTGCCGTTGTAGTGCTTGACAGGCGGGCTGGAGATCAAACTGCATACTCTGCAAGAGCGTTAGTGGTTGGCTCTTAGATACTGAGCCATCTCTCCAGTCCTGGAATCTTCACTTTTCCTCGCCTCTCAGGCCGTTCTGATGTCGATTATCTGGGACTAGATTTAAAGACATACTGTTTGAACTTTCGGTGACTAACTCACTTTTCCCAAATTAGGCTTTGATAGCCTAGTATGCCATTAGGAGCCTCAACAGAACCATGAGATAAAATACAGACACCTCTGTCTTTCAGTGATGAATCTGCTTCTCTAGAAGATGGCTGGTTCCCGAAGGAGGAGAGGTCTGTGAGCTTAAAGAAGCATAGAAGCCACTCCATCTGA
Organism: Microtus ochrogaster; assembly: GCF_000317375.1. Classification (NCBI taxonomy): domain Eukaryota; kingdom Metazoa; phylum Chordata; class Mammalia; order Rodentia; family Cricetidae; genus Microtus; species Microtus ochrogaster. The sequence continues at coordinate 36,152,837 of NC_022029.1, forward strand.
CTTACATTAGCTATAATTCTTGTCCGTGTTAGCCATATGATGTGGTACCTTTATCAGTGAGGCATCTGGATGACAACTGCAGACTGAGTCTTTCCTCTTCCCAGAATTCTCCTGTTCTCCTCCTCCCACCTCTACTCCCTGCCTAGATACTGGCCAATCAGCATTTTATTAAACCAATACAAGTCCATTGTGCCACAGTACATCTGTATTCCTGGTCTTTACTTAGCCTTGGTGAGTGCAGACGCGCATCTGTGATTAGGAAATTAGGTGAACCGAGCTCATGTTCCTGTAATCAAATGCTAATAAACATTATAACTGTCTCACTCGTTTCTGGAATTTCAAAGAGTAGTTAGCATTCTTGCTACAAAGCCTGCATTCTCTATCAAGAAATTAGGGGAATTCTGTCAGCAAAGGAAGAAGAGCCTGCAGCAGGCTTTAGTGAAGTACCACATATAATAACAAAAAGATCCAAACAAGTAAAATTATAGATTGTGACACAGTCACACAATAACCCACAGGCACTCTGTAGGCTGCTTCATCAGAAACCCTTACAGAATCTGCAAGTCTCATCAGCCCACTTAACATGTGTGTCTGACTCATACAGAAGCCCTTTCACCAATGCCGTGTTCGCAAAGATGCCTGAGAGCCTCTTCTGTGAGCAGGAAGACGACAGTTTTCATTTCTCAACCTCCAGTTCTCAATGTTCTGCCAAGCTCATGCTTCCACAGAACAAAAGGAAATGCACCCTGGGTGGCTAGCACCAAACGTCGATGTTCTGGTGGAAGCTTCATCCCAGCCCAAAAGAGTCTGGAATATTCGGGGGAAAGCTCCTCTGCTCCATCTCTTTCCAAAGCCTGCTGCATCTCAGAAAGCCTGCCAACTGATGACCCCTCCCCCAGAGATCCTCAAGACCACTCCCACAGGGTACTAAACTGCCCCCCAGAAAACAGGCGCGTGGCTTTCTAGTCTTTTCCGTCTGCTCTCTGGGAGCCTGGAAAATCATCCGGGATTTATTAATTAAATTAAATTTAAACCTGGATTCTTTCTAATTCGGTTTGATTTGATCTGATTGGATTGCTGCGTCGGCGGAGAGGCTTATGGGGTGCAGAAACTTTTCAGTCACCAGGGAAGTTCTTATTGCTTGGCTTGGTATGAAACATTGCATTTCCCTAAGATGTGAAGAGTACATGTCTTCATTTCCTTTTCCTGTGGCTTTGAAGTGCTTAGAGTATTAAACTGGACTACCTTATGTGAGCTACAAACCTTGCTTTCTTTATTCAAATACCCAGTTTTCTTAATCTTGCAGTTCTACCCTACATTCAAAGTCTAAGTCTACAGCAATGTGCACTGTCCACAGGGAGGTCAGCACCGAAGCAGTAATGGAGAATAAAACATTATTAAATTCTACGAGGCATTTGCTTTTACTTTTCAGAGAAAGCCTGGGGGTTAAGTTACATGGTAGAGGAGTAGAGATTGTGATGACAATTTTGTAAGAAGAATTACTTATCTTCCTTCAACCAGAGGCAGAGGTGCCAGACTAGACAGTTGAAGAAGGCTTGTTTCTCAGTGGGTGAATAGTCCTCAAACGGACCCGAGGCCTGAGGAGATGTGAGGCCATAGACCCTGTGCTCCACAAGCCACACAGAAACCACAAGCTGTGAGCTGCTCCCGGGACTCAGCTCCAGGATTCATAAAGATGACCCTGAAACCTTAAGCTATTGACAGGCTGCTGCAATAGGAAACTCTCAGCCTGTTTGGCGAGGCCTGGAGGAGGCTGGAGGTTCTTTTCTATCAGGTTCACCTGGGTCTGCATCCTGTCCTTTCTCATCGTCTGACCTCCTGTGCTGTTTATCGGCAGTACTCTTCCCGGCACTCGGGCGTCACTATCTGAGATTATTCCTTTTTTCCAAGAAAAAAAAAATGGTTTTTGTAGTTGTTCCACGCAATTACTGATTCTAAGACTCAATTTTTTAACTTGTTTTGAGTATTATATTTATGTCATTCCCACCCCTCCAGGAAGACTGGAAGGAGGAATTTCCAAGTGTCAGCACAACTACGAATAGAAATGTTCTTTGACAGGAGCTACCTGAGGTACTGTCTTAAGTTTTATCTAAAGTCCCTAGGGTGCTTCCCACCAGTCAGTAGAGTTTAGCAGAATAGCCTGCTGACTGCAGAGACCAGGTTCTCATCAGACATTACACCTATGGATAGCTTGATCTTGGACTCTCTAGTCTCTAAAACTGTGAAAACTAAGTGTTATCATTCTTTAAAAAAAGTTTTTTTGAGACCCAGACATGGTATCTTATACCTTTAATCCCAGCACTCAGGAGGCAGAGTCAGGTGGATCTCCAAGTCTAGCCAGATGAAGCCAGCCCAGTCTACAAGGTGAGTACACAAAAGCCCTGTCTTAAAGGCAAAATGAAAAAAAAAATTGAAACAAGGCGTCTTTATGTCCCCCAGCTATCATGGAACTCACTCTGTAGACCAGGCTAGCCTCGAATTCAGAGATCCACCTGCCTCCGCCTGCTGTGCGCTGGGATTAAGGGCATGCATCATCACTCCTGGGTATAGTTTTTGTTGAAGCTTTGTTGTAGCATCACTAATGACAAAAACAGGTGGCACTGGGATGAAACTGGAAATTTCTTTAGGACAGAGAGGGAAGGAGAAGACGGAGAAAGCTAAAAGTAAGCAGCAAACACTGGAACAGCCATATATCTGGGCTCAGGATTAGAATAGGAAGTTTTCCACAGGACCTTTGTCTGGGTTCCTGAGTCGGACTGGAGGGGAAGCTGGGCCAGCTGCTTGTGGCAACTCTAGGGTCCTAGGAAAAGCTTGATTGTCAATAGACAGCCAAGCATAGCTAGTATAAGAGGTCTAGCTAAGTAAGTAGGAGGAGTCTGATAGACCTAACATCGCCATAAACTCAAAGGTCAACCAGCAGCTCGAAGTTCAGAGATAAGCAGGATATTCTGTCTCTTAGATGACTGATACCATCGGGTAGGGCTGAACCTAATTCCAGTTCTCCTGACCTGCTGAATGCCCACAGAGTGTGGCGTGGAGCATAACCAGAAGCCTGGCACAGAGGCCTGCAGGGACTCAGGCCCTCCCTGGTGCAAGCTTTACGAGAACAGTGTAAGCCCCACTGTTCTTCCTCTGAATGTAGGTCAGAGAATTGCATCACAGTGGCTGCCACTTCTGGTTTAACCACAAGAAATGTGCCTCAAAGGTCACCTGAGGTAAGAAGGAGAGAACTATGACAGAATCCCTGTGCAGCGTGTTGTTGCTGTTTAGACACCAACTGCATATCGTTTCTCCACAGAACAACCGATTCTGTGACCCCAGCTATGTGCCTGAGGATGGTTGGGTCTCCGAAGAGAATAATGCAGGGTGTGACACTTGGGGCCTCAGAAGCGAGGCTTCAAAAAGCAAACTCTCTCTCACTTCCCCCTGTCCTTTTGTGTCTTACTCTCCCTTTTCCTTCTGAAGTTAGAACCAGAAATTAGAATCTCTTCTGCTACAGATATTCATAGATGAGATTGGAGAGGTGGCTCAGTGGTCAGGAGCACTTATTGCTCTGCCAGAGGACTTGAGTTCTGTCCCCAGCACCTGTCAGTCTGCTCCCAACTGCCTGTGACTCCAGCTACAGGGAGTGCGATGCTCTCTTCTTTCCTCCTTGGGCACGGGCACACATGTGGAACACACTTACACAAGCATAGATACAGAAATAGCATGGGCTGGAGAGATGGCTCAGAGGTTAAGAGCATTGCCTGCTCTTCCAAAGGTCCTGAGTTCAATTCCCAGCAACCACATGGTGGCTCACAGCCATCTGTAATGGGGTCTGGTGCCCTCCTCTGGCCTGCAGGGATACACACAGACAGAATATTGTATGCATAATAAATAAGTAAATAAATAAATATTAAAAAAAGAAATAGCAGAGCTACTTTTTATAAGGGAGGTTCATAGAAACTAGATTCCCTTTTCCAAAAGTAAGCCACAATACCTGAGAATATTGCCTGAATTCCCCCCTGACTTCTTTGTCATCTCCCTTGTCTGATACTAGGCCATATAACCCTTATTTCATAATGGGTTCTGTGAAGAAATAATGCTGTATGGAAAGCCAAGAGGGATCTACAGACACTCAGGCCTGACTGGGTTCCACTCGGATCACACCTTGTGTCTTAGGATTTCTGCTGTGAAAAGACACTATGGCCATGGCAACCCTTATAAGGGAAACATGTAATTGCGGTGGCTCACTTACAGTTTCAGAGGTTCAGTGCGTTATCATCATGACAGGGAGACAGGCGGCATGTGGGCAGACGTGGTGCTGGAGGAGTAGCTGAGAGTCCTACATCTTGCAAGTAACAGGAAGTCGACTGAGTCACTGGGCGGTGTTCTGAGTATAGGAAACCTCAAAGCCCACTTCCACAGTAACACAGTTCCTCCAACAAGGCCAGGTTATAGGAGCCAATTACATTCAAACTACCGCAACTTCTCTGTCCAAACACAGTCATGCTTCCCTGAGTCTAAGTATAAAAAAATCGGGAGTCCTAGGGACTGGAGAGATGGCTCAGTGGTTAAGAGCACTGACTGCTCTTCCAGAGGACCTGGGTTCAATTCCCAGCAACCACATGGTGGCTCACAACTCTCTGAAGATCTAGTTGCAGGGGATCTGACACCTTTACACCAATGCACATAAAATAAAGTTAAATAAACCATAAAAAAAAATTGAAAAAAATCGGGAACCTTGCCAGGTGGTGGTGGTACACGCCTTTAATCCCAGAATTTGGGAGGCAAAGACAGTGAGTTCGAGGCTGGCCTGGTCTAAAGAGTGAGTTCCAGGAAAGTCTCCAAAGCTACAGATAAACCCCATCTTGAAAAACTAAATAAATAAATAAATAAAAAATAAAAAATTGGGAGCCTTCTCTGTATAATTGGAAATTCATTCCAAATGTCTCATGTGACCCAATCTGGCCTCTCAAACTTGATCTGTAGTCAAGGCTGAGCTCGAACTCCTGGTCCTCCTGCCTCCATCTTCTGAGAGCTGGGATTACTAATGTGTGCCACCATATCAGCTGCACATAAACTTTGATTAAATAATTTTTTAGTCTTTTCTCTTTTTTCTAACCTACCTGTCTTTTGTTAGAGATGGGCCATGTATTAATTACTTTTCTTTTATCTTGATAAAATATTATGACCAAGGCAACTATAGAAGAAAGCATTTATTTGGGTTTCTGGGTCCAGAGAGGTAAGTGTCCATTGTTGCACAGAGGCATAGCAGCAAGCAGTACGGTAAACAGAGCAGGGAGCTGAGAGCTCCTATTCCAGCCTCCAGCAAGAAGCAGAAAGAAGAAACTCTAGCCTGACTGCAGTGGCAGATTTCCTCCAGCAAGGCACTCCATCTAAGCCTCCCCAAACAGTACCACTGACTGGGGAACAAGTGTTCAAATCAATGCGTCTATGGGGCACATTCTCATTTCAGAATACCACAGGTGTGACCCAAATGTCAGTAGGATTGTATCACCCTTTTATAGATTTAATGATTTTATGGGTGTGAGTATCTTGCTTGCATGTGTGTCTGCCCATGGAGGTCAGAAGAGAGTGTCAAATCCCCTGGAACTAGAGTTACAGATGGCTGTGATCTGCCATGTGGGTCCTAGAAGCCAGCTGAAGCATGATTCTCTGCCAGAGCAACGAATGCTCTTGACTGATGAGCCATTTCTTAAAAATCTTAAACAGATGCCACTCTTGCCTTCCCCTGTGAATTCAGTTAAATTCTGAACCTGTTTACCTGGAGTTGGAGTTCAAGTTAGGTCTACAGGTAAAAGAATTCAGACACTCTCTGGGAATGCCAGTTCATTGGTTACTTTTCTCATGGCTGTGACAAATACCTGACAAAGGCAACTTAAGGAAGGAGGATCTGTTTTGGCTCACAGTTCAGAGGACACAGTCAGTCACCATGGGGGTGGGGGCAATGACTGAGATACACAGTTTTTATGTCTAGTTTTATGTCATCTTGACACAAGTTAGAGTCATCAGAGAGGAGGGAGCCTCAATTGAGAAAATGTCTTCCATATAAGATTAGTATAGGGGCTGGAGAGATGACCCAGAGGTTAAGAGCCCTCTCTGCCTTCCAAAGGTCTTGAGTTCAATTCCCGGCAACCACAAGGTGGCTCACAACCATCTGTAATGAGATCTGGCACCCTCTTCTGGCCTAAAAAAGATCAGGATATAGGCAAGCCCGTGGGGGCATTTTCTTAATTAATGATTGATGTGGGCCATCCCTGGGCGGGTGGTCCTGAGTTCTATAAGAAAGCAGCCTGAGCGAGCCATGAGGAGCAAGGTGGTAAACAACACTCCTTCAGGCCTCTGCATCAGCTCCTGCCTCCAGCTTCCTGCCCTCACCTCCTTCAAAGATGGACGGTGATGTGGAAATGTAAGGAAGCAAACCTTTTCCTCCCCAAGTTTCTGTGGTCATGGTGTTTCAGCAGCGATAGAAACCTGCCTAAGACAAGTCAAGAAGCACCAGGAAGTAAGTGCTGGTGTTAGCTCCCTTTCTCCTTTCTTCCTTTTCACCCAACCCAGGGCCCCAACCTGTGGGATGGTGCTGCCCACATTCAGAATGGATCTTTCTTCCTCAGTTAAGTCTCTCTGAAAATATGCCCCTGTCTCCTAGGTGATTCTTAGTGCTGCCAAACTGACCATCACAGCCACTTTCTGAGAACTTCAGTGTTCACCAGTATTAAAACATGCCAAAGCCCCATTTCTTCAAGGTTTTGACAAAGTATCATTAGGTAAGATTCATTAAATCATTGGCCACTGATGACTGGACTCAACCTCTAGCCCCTCAACTTTCCCCATAGGTTGGGAACTGGACTGTGGTACTTTGAATTAGAATGCCCCCCCCTGCTGGGCATTGGTGCTGCCTGCCTTTAATCCCAGCACTCAGGAGGCAAAGGCTGGTGGATTTCTGTGAGTTTTGAGACCAGTCTTGTCTACAGAGTGAGTTCTAGGACTGACTCTCTGTCTCTCTCTGTCTCTCTCTGTCTCTCTCTCTCTTTGTTTTTTTCAGGCAGCGTTTATCTGTAGCTTTGGAGCCTGTCCTGGAACTAGCTCTTGTAGACCAGGCTGGTCCCGAACTCACAGAGATCCGCCTGCCTCTGCCTCCCGAGTACTGGGATTAAAGGAGTGTGCCACCACTGCCCGGCTTAGTACTGACTCTAGCTTCTAGGAAACCCTGTCTCGAAAAACCAGAAAAAAAGAATGGCCCCCACAGGCTCAGATATTTGAATGCTTGACCATTGAGGAGTGGCATTACTGGAGAAGGATTAGGAGGTGTGGCCTTGCTAGAGGAAGTATGTCACCGGGGTAGGCTTTGGAGTTTCAGATCTCAAGCCAGACCTAGTGTTCTCCTGCTGCCTGTGAATCCAAAGGCAGACTTTCCAGCTACCTCTCCAGCACCATGTCTGCTGCATGCCACCATGCTTCCCACAGGACAAAAGTGAACTAAACTGCATAACTATAAGGGAGCCCCAGTTAAATGCTTTCTTCTATAAGAGATGCCACGGTTATGGTGCCTTTCACAGCAGTGGAACACTAAGACAGGGGTTGAGATTTCTAGTCCCTTAAACTCTTGGCTGATTGTTCTGGTAATCAGCCCCCCATCCTGAACCTTTTGAGCACACCCCCATCTTTATTATTAAATAAAAGATTCATCACTCAGGAGATCCCAAAGGCTTTAGGGTCTGTGCTAGGAACAAGGGACAAAGACCCAATGTGTGTTACTGTCCTGCAGCCCACAGCTACCCTGAGAGCTCCTCCCAGAGGTGATCAGGTTACAGCGGAAGGGAGGGACTTCCAGGAAAGGCACCGGTTCCCACACTTTGGTGCATTTAGAATCTTCCAGGAACCTTATTCAAAGTATAGATTATTGGATCTAACTCGGTGATTCTTAGCAGTAAGGCCAGGATGTGCCGGAGCATTTATCTTTAAGCTCTGAGTCCCCACCCTTTCCTCACCCCAAAGCATCACTTCTTCCTAGAAGCCTCCCAGCCATATTCTGCAGGGAAAGCCCCGACTCTGACTGCAGGTTCTCATCTTTTCCTTATTAAAAAGTGGACAGAATCATGGCAGAAAACTGAAGTTGCTAGAAGCACACCTTTAGACCCTAGTGATTCTGTCTCAGGACTCTGACATTCAGAAAACCAATCAGAGTTTGCATATTTATGTGGCCTTTCTCTGAAGGCAATGTTGTTATTTCGTGACTGAGAAAACAGACCGAGAAAGACTGGGGTCAAAGGTATGGCTCCAATGTGGTCCTCCAAACAGTACTATGGAAAGGAAACACGTCTAGCTCGGATGGCTTGCTTTTGAGCTGTGTCTCTACAGCCACCATGCAGTGTGAATCCTCCCAGAATCTCTGGGACAGAAGTGGTGGTGCTGACGGGCCACTGTGCGCTGCCAAGTGGGAGAAGCATCTTCTCCCTAAGCAGCTGCTTCCCCAGAGCCTCCCAGGATAGTAAGTCCTTCTCAGTGTTTTTGGCACAGTATGCTGGCCTCAGGCTCCTAAGGGGGAGCTCAGCACAAACATCTTTACGCTTCCCGTGGAATCTGGCATTTGATCCCGACCTGATACTCTTCTGACATTGTGAGTGTTTCTCAGAACTACCTGTGAGGCCAGGCAGAAAAGACCTGGATGGACAGCAGCCTTTCTGTTTATGGCTGGAGTGGCAAGACAGGCTGTAATAAAACACATCCATCGCCAGGGACTGGAGAGGTGGCCCGTGGGTGGTTAGGGACACTCGCTTCCGTTGCAGAAGACCTGGGTTCAGTTTCCAGCACCCACACACATGTAGGCTTACGACCATATGTAATCTGTTACGTGAACAGTGGGGAAATGAATGAAAGAAAGGAAAGGTTCCCCTGCCTACCCCTGATGACTATTTTTTATTTTTTTGGTTTTTCGAGACAGGATTTCTCTGTAGCTTTGGAGCCGGTCCTGAAACTAGCTAAACTAGCTCTTGGAGACCAGGCTGGCCTTGAACTCACAAAGATCCACCTGCCTCTGCCTCCCCGAGTGCTGGGATTAAAGGCGTGTGCCACCACCGCCCTGCCCTGATGATTATTCTTGGCTGACAACTTGACTACATCTGGAATTAACTAAAACCCAAGTGAATAGTTACACCTGTGGAAGATTGTTTTTTATTATTAATTAAGTCATTTGAAGCATGAAAACTCACCTTAAATCCAGATCTTTTGAGGTGGGAAGATCCATCTTCAATCTGGGCCTCACCTTCTGGTGGCAGTTTATATCATGGACCTGGAAGGAGAATTTGCTCTTGCCTGCTTGTCCTTCCTCTCGCTGGCATGTCCACCCTTCGCTGGTAGCAGCATCTACTTCTTCAGCATTCCAGCATAGATGGGAGACTGGCTGAGACATCCATCACTGTGGACCGAACAGCTACTGGGTTCTGGGACTTTCCAATGGGAGGCAGCATTGGTGCAATAATTGGACCATAATTTGTAATCTACTCTAAAAAATTACACGTATACACAGAGACTCATTGTTCCATCAGTTCTGTTTCTGAGTGTAGCAGTTGCAGCCTTCAGCATCTCTTGTATTTTCTTGGGACATGGATTCCTGTCACTTACCTTGTCCTCACCTATGACTGTGGACCCTGAGTTTGTGCTTTGCCCTCCACTGTTCCCTACTGGTCCACCACAGCCTCTGCAGTGGGGTCATTCTGTGGGGACCCTTATCCTTTCCCTTAGGTGTATATGCTGTTAGTGGCCTCTCCATCCCCTCTTGGCTGTGGCTTCCTCTAACCTCTCTTCTCACAGCCATAGAGTGTTAAAGCACAGTTAATAAAAACTCAGAGACAGAAATTGGGGTTCAACTTGAAGGTCAGAAAAGGAAAACAACTAGCCACTGGCTCTTACCTCTGCCTCAGTCTGAAATGGCAATCCTGCCTCCAGGAATCTCAGAATGAGACTGTGACTGAGTGCTGTCTCCTCCTGTCTTGTACTCATTCCTCTCTAGGACTGGGATTAAGTGTGTGCACCACTACTGCCTGTTTTCTGTGGCAAACTAGTGTGGCTACTGGGGTTAAAGGTGTGTGTTTTCTTCTGTCCCATATCCATTCATCCATTGGTGCTGACCTACCTAACCTTTAAGGGCCCAAGGATCTTTTTGCATTATAAATTAGCATTTTCCAAAGCCAGAGATTCACCGAGTACTCATCTAGCTTCTGGATCTCCTACCTCTCTTTGCACAGCTTCAGTTAATCTTTGCAAAAAAAAATTACTAAAGGGTTCGCTTGGGCATTATATAACCTTTCTCTTAGTTCTTGGATCTTGTCCCAAGCATTCAAGGCTCCAGTACGGCATAGGGACAAGATGTGTTCATTGCATATAGCTTGACTATCTGGATCAGCATAACGGCCCTCACCCAGAATTTGATCTTGAGAAGCTTTAAAACTTCTGACTCTACCTTGCTGTTCAAGGGCCTTCACTTTCTCTAATAATTCTTCCACTGAAGTGCTGGACCATGGTCTAGCACAGCTGAAACTAGTGAAATCAATCATGTAGAGCAAACTTATTTCTTGAAGTCCACGTCTTTACCAATTCCCTCACATAAGATACTACTGCCATAAGATACTACTGCTTGCTTAATATCTTTTAGATTTTTCATACATATAGGCTCCCATTTATATATCCTTTTGGGTATTGAGTATTTTCTGCCTTCTCATAGGTAGTATCAGGATAAATCACTAAAACACTTGGTAAGTCATCTCTGACCATGTACTGGTACTGGCGATGCTAAATCTTTACTACTGTCCTTTGCCTGCACTTCCTCTCCTTGCTTATCAGTTCTGATAAGTTCCTCAATCCATTCAGATCTTTTTGTCACTGTCTTTTGTAAAATCTGAATCTCTTGACCTGTGAATATTTCTAATGGTATCATCAAATCAATTAATTTCTGGTTCTCATTCTGCACATGTGGTTTTAAGTTTTTAAATTTTTCCATTAATGATACCTTCTCATCCTTAGAGATTATTTGGATGGTGTGTAGATTGCCTTCCAGGAGTGAAGTTCTATCTGCTAGCTCATTGTAACATTTTAACAGATTCTGATTGCCAATTTCAACAGTATGAACCCTTTCAGATAATCTCTCAGTACCATTTTGTAAGGTTTTATAACCCATTGGCATGGATTGAATTTTGCCTGTCAAATTAAGGTTATCATTTTCAATGGTATGAATCCTTTCTGCTAACTTCTCATTACCAGTCTATAAAGACTGTATCATTTCTAAAAATTTCTTATTCTTGACTCTGTTATCTAACCATTTATTTAAAGATATAATATGAATTATCAAAATGATAGTAGCCAGGGCTAAGAATGTGTATGTCTTAGGTAGATCATATATATACCTCTCCTAGAATTCCATTTAATAGAAACAAAAAGGTTTTTAAATATCCCGAATGGGGATATTATCTGAAATTATCTTAGGAGTGGTTTACAAATTGCAAAAAAAAAAAAAATTAAAAGATTATAGTTAGCAGATGACTTACCTCTGTATAAAATCCTGCTTTAGTTGAGACTTTTAAGGTTTAATAATGATGTGGGCCAGAAAAACCTGTGGATTTTCTAAGCAGAACTCTATAGACCAGGTGGTGGTGGCACACGTCTTTAATCCCAGCACTCGGGAGTCAGAGGCAGGGGAATCTCTGTGAGTTTGACGCCAGTCTGGTTTACAAAGCATGTTCCAGGACAGCCAGGACTGTTCCCCAGAGAAACCCTGTCAAAAAAACAAAGCAAAACAAAGCAAAACAAGAATACAACACTAGTTCAGAGTTCAGAAATCCCATGAAAGGACAGACCTGCAACAATATTTACCAAAGATCTTTTTCATACTTAAATAACCAGAACTCCTGAACTGTTAGGAAGGAGACCAAGACATTTAAACCAATTCTTCCATCGTGAACATATCTACAAAACATGGTGGACAGCATTGTCTAGAAAGTAAGTCTCAGGGCTGCAGAAATGGTTCTGTGGTTAAGAGATGGACTACTCTTTTTTGGGGGCGGGGTTAGTTTTTTGGTTTTTCAAGACAAGGTTTCGCTGTACTTTGGAGCCTGCCCTGGCACTAGCTCTTGTAGTCCAGGCTGGCCTCGAACTCACAGAGATCTGCCTGCCTCTGCCTCCTGAGTTCTGGGATTAAAGGCGTTCGCCACCACCATCCAGTGAGATGGACTATTCTTCCAACCACCTAAGTACAGTTCCCAGTCCTGACACTGAAAGGCCCACCAATACCTGCGACTCTAGCTCCGGAGAATCTGACCTGTTCTGGTCTCTGAGGATACAGACACACAAATACATGTACAAATGCACACATATGCACACACACACATGTATATGTACATATAAATCTTCTTTTTAAAAGGAGATGGAGCCTTTAATCCCAGCACTCGGGGGGCAGAGGCAGGCGGATCTCTGTGAGTTCGAGACCAGCCTGGTCTACAGAGCTAGTTCCAGGACAGGCTCCAAAGCCACAGAGAAACCCTGTCTCGAAAAACCAAAAAAAAAAAAAAGAAGAAAGAAAAAAAAAACCCTGACTAAGACAAGTACTATCGAAGAACCAAAGTTCTTCCATTTTGTCCTCTGCCTCCATTTTGTGTCTTGTGTAAGCTGTTTCCTGTAAAACATTTTAGTTCTCAAAAATGGCCAGGGGCAAAAGTAACAAGGTAGCCATCTGGAAAGTACAGATAAGCGCAGAATATCCCCTCCTGAAAGTAAGCCAAAAAGAAAACTTGAAAAGCAACAGGTAAGGTTTGAAAATAAAAGTCCCTAGATACGAGCCAATCAGGATTGAAAGTGTTACCCCACACCCTGCTAATGTAACTTCTGTTTTTTGCCTTTAAATAATGCCCTGTAGAAGAGCAGGGGACCTCCTTTTTGCCACTGCTGCACCAGTTGATTTGATGAGGTTTCTGCTGGCTTGTATTGTGTGCACAATAAACCTTGCTTTTGCATTTTGGTGAACTGGTCTCCCGTGGTCTTTTGGGGTCCCCATGGACTGGCCACAACCTCTGTATTCATGGCAAGGAATTCACACCTTTTTCTCTTTCCCACCTTGTTAGACTTTCATGCAAACACTGTAATTACCCCGCATGAGGTGACCTTTGTTCACACAAATCCATCTCTTGCATTCCAGGAATTTGATGGCCTGCAATACTGATCTTTTCCCCTTGGAACAGTGACCCTTTTTCCTTTCTTCCTTCATGTTCTACGTACCAATTCTTTTGAGGCTAGCCAAGGGAATAAGACCGTGAGGTCAAACCCCAGACAATGGTGGAAAGATAGTCACCACCTGATTTAGTATAAAAAACCAGAACAAAACAAAAACAACAACCCAGTCCCAAGAGAAACATCTACAATACAGATCCTGCACCTACGGCTCAGCAGTGATTTTGAAAGTGGACAGAAAGACTATAGGATGCAGAGGATTGGGGAGTTTGCTGTGAGACTGTGTCTCTTAGGAACATCAGAAGCTGCACCCATAAAGTCTCACCAACATGATGACCTAAACAGGAGCTGAACAAGAACAGCAATAGACGTGACAAAGAGGACCAAGGAAAGCCTATGAGGCCTCCGCTCTACACAAACACTGGAGGCAACTAAGGAATGCTGAGAACAGGAGAAATAGTCTTTTACCCAGGGAGAAGCACATCAGTTGATTTTCTAATATGTAGGCCCATATTTCTACACGGTATTGCGGCCAGAATCTCGGGCCATAGTTTGCATCTGCTGCACCTGAGGTGGTCACGTAGCCTTCCAGGCAGGCTGTCGCTACCCTAGCAAAGGGTCAGGATGTTGTTCTGCACCTTCTTTGTAATTTGGAGGATGCCTGAAAGGAGATGTTAATTTAGCCTACGTGACAGAGCTGACATACAGAGCAGGAAGACGCGACAGAGCGGGCATATGTAGATGTGGACGTGGCCAGATACATTCACCTGGTTACCTAGGAAACAGAATGCTGATAAATTTTCCCCTCAGCTTATGTTTTGGTGTATAAGGCTGTTTGGACAATAAATAGGAGAATTTTCAGGATGTGAACTTAGGACTTCATGAGGGATCACTGAGAATCTTCCTCCCGATAAAGCCATATGAGTTGTGTCTTTAATCCCATGCCTCCCCTCTGGTCCAGAGAGATAGTTTATGTTGGGGCTGGCACTGGACCCCGGCACTAATACCAAATGATCAGCTCTGAAAACATACATATACACATAACATATACAGACTGAGAAGGTTGTGTTGATGTATTTAGGAATATACATGTAATTCCTAAACAACAACTAAAAATAAAGGAGGCCACGAATCTGAAAGAGGTCAAGGAAGGTAATATGGAAGGGTTTGAAGTGAGGAAAGGAAAGGGGGTGTTGATGTAATTATACTACAATAACAAAGTAATATGAATAATTTTTTTAAAAAACACTAAAAATAGTACCCTTCCTGTCTGTGTGCTCTTTTGGCACACCCTGAAGATCCAGAGTAAAGTTCGATTCTGACACTTAAATGGAGTTGTGCTCTCTCTCTTTGAGACCGCAAGCGTGTTTATAACACTAGCATGGTCCTCCTCACCATATCTGTGAGCTCTTTCACAGCAGGAGCCTGTCAGCTGAAGGAGTAGGGCGTGACTTGACTTCTAGGAAAAAGACAGAAAGTATGGGGGTGTCCATGGTCTAACACCAATAACAGGAATATATATATTCAGTGCCAGTGTTCTATTGTTGTGAAGAGACACCATGACTATGCCAACTTTTATAAAATAAAGCATTTAGCCGGGTGGTGGTGGCGCACACCTTTAATCCCAGCACTTGGAAGGCAGAGGCAGGCGGATCTTTGTGAGTTCAAGACCAGCCTGGTCTACAGGAGCTAGTTCCAGGACAGGCTCCAAAACCACAGAGAAACCCTGTCTTGAAAAACCAAAAATAAATAAATAAACAAATAAATAAAACAAAATAAAGCATTTAATTAGGGCTGGCTTGGAGTTTCAAAGCTGTCAGTCCATTATGCTCATGGCAGGGAGCAAGATGGCATGCAGGCAGACGAGATGCTGGAGAAGTGGCTGAGAGTTCTACATCCAGATCTGGAGGCAGGAGAGAGAGAGCCACTGGTCCCGGCTTCCCTGATGCCTATGGGGGCTATTCTTATTTAAACCACTGTGTGTGCGTGTGCATGCATATGAAAATATATTTAAATCTAGAGCCACATATGAGAGAAAATACGTAGTATTTTTCTTAAACTCCATTACCCTCTTGTTCTTACTTCACATTTTAAGCTAATTTATCCCTTAAGCTAATTTCTACTCTTATATGCATGTTGTATATGAATATGTATGTTATATATTTACATCTAAGATTATTTATATGAGAGAAAACAAGATATTTGTCCAGGCTTGGTTCATTTCACTTAATATGATGGTCTCCAGTACCATCCATTTTCTTACAAATGACATAATCTAATTTTTTTTCTGAATGAAGCTATCCTCTCTCTATGTATCTTTCTTTTTTTTTTATTCGTTCACCTGTTGATGAGCACCTGGGTTGATCTCATGTCTTGGATATTATGAATAATGTTGCAATAAATATGGTGGTACAAGTGTCTCTGGTATGCCGACTTAGATTCCTCCAGGTATGCCCAGGGTGTTTCCCTAGAGTCTGAGGGAGTGATTTACCAGTCTCTGTGATTCCATATCTTTTCGCAATTTGTGTCCTTTCAGGAACAGCAATGAAAATGAGATCACTTACACTTGCACGCTTGCATGGAGGTTACCTCCAGCAAAAGTAGTACAAGGTCACAAAATGGAGGGTCACCAGCTAGAAATACATGTGATGGTTTCCAGTCCAGGACTGGAATGAAAACATTGCTAACTTCAATGAGATGAGCGGAACATCTCAGTGACACAGAGCCCTCTCAATGGAGGCAGAACTGCTCTTTAGTCCACACAAGTTCATCATCCACAAAGATGCTATTATCTCCTGTCTGGTTGGATCATTTCATGCTCAAGGAGATTCTCCAAGTTGAAGATCACCTTGAGGACAATTGGGTACCGTGTTTCGTTTTCCATAAGCATCGTTTCCTGTTTATTACAATTTATATAAAATGATGAATGCCTTAAAACAGGCAACACCTTGCACAGGAAGCTAGCTACATATTTGTTTCCACTCTAAACTGCAGACTCAGAAAACCTTGGGCAAAGACCAAAAGTTTTGTTTCTGAGGATCCATCATGATTGGTGCAAATTCAGCCGTGTTTGGAGGTAGAGGCAGGCAGTTCAGTACACATTCAAGGTCAACCTGGCTGTTCAGTGAGTTCCAGACCAACCAGGGATCAAGACCTTGTCTCAAAAACAAACAAGTAAACAACAAAAGAAAAAGCATAAAAAGGGAGGGAAGGGAGGAGGAAGGGGGAGTGGGAGGAAGGGCATTTTTCTTGAGTCTTGAGAAGGACTGCATCTGTACCACTTTGCTTTTAGCCCATAAAACCCTCCTTCACACTCTGACCTCCACTGTGCCATAAATATAAGTTTGTGCTGCTGGGAAATGCCAAGTTTGTGATAATTACAGTACAATATCACTCTTTATCTATTCTGCTCCCAGCTGGCACAGAATGTCCCTTGGACTGATTTCTAGA
>NC_022029.1:36172776-36178002 GCF_000317375.1 Microtus ochrogaster
AGAGACAGAGAAGGGGGAAGCTGAGAAGTGGGGAGAGAGGCAGAAGCGAAGCTGCTTCTCAGAGTGGAAGATGGAAAAGAGAGCGAGCTCAGGCCAGAAGCTGAATGAAGACCAGCCTGCCTCAGCGGATGGGGGAGAGAGTGGGCGTGGCTTGTCTCTTAAAGAGACAAAAGACCATAACAATAAGTATTTGTTACCATATCTGGCTGACTTAATTTCTATAAAATCTACTTCCCAGTAGGCCCCAGGCTGGTGGCCTCTGAGCCTTTTTCCAGAAGTGTCCTGTATTAGTTATAGCACAGGCCTTGCAGCTTTTTTTTATATTTTATTTATTTATTTATTATGTATACAGTGTTCTATCTATGTGTATGCCTGCGGGCCAGAAGAGGGCACCAGACCCCATTACAGATGGTTGTGAGCCACCATGTGGTTGCTGGGAATTGAACTCAGGACTTTTGGAAGAGTAGGCAATGCTCTTAACCACTGAGCCATCTCTCCAAGCCCCAGGCCTTGAAGCTTTTGACTACTTCTTCTGCCAAGTCAGAGAGTCCCATAACATAATAGTCTGAGGACATAACCGTATCTTTTAGTTTCTTGGCCCCCAAGTGGGTCGGGTAATGTAAGTTGGTAACATACTTGTGTCCTTTTTTTTTTCTGTGGGAGGACTAGTTTTCCTTCTTCTGTCTCTATTGCTCCATATGGGGTTTTCTTTACCAGTCCTAATTTTCCCATAACTTGATAGTCCTTGGGGGTGTATCTAAAGTTGGTTTCATTGAGGTCATGATAATCTTTAGGCTTTGACTGCCAGGATCATTGCTCCCTGAGCCGCCTGTTTAGTGGTTAGGTCTGCCATCTGATTTCCTTTAGCCACAGCATTTTGAGCTTTTTGGTGTCCTGGACAATGTATGATGGCTACCTTCTTTAGCAAATGTATGGCCTCTAGGAGGCTCAAATTTTTTTCTATTTTTTTTTTTTATGTCTTTTCCTGCAGATGTTAACAGTCCTCTTTGTATATTGTTCTGTGTATATGGGCAGTGGCAAAAGCATACCTGCTGTCAGTTGAGACTTTTCCCTCTGCCGTTTATAGAGCTGGTATCAAAGCCATAAGTTCAGCCTTCTGTGCCAACATCCTTCAGGGAGGTTATGCCCAGAGAACTTGCTTTCCATCCACCACTGCTACCTCCGCCTTCCGCTTACCTTTAACTGCAAAACAGCTGCCGTCCGTATACCAGCTCGGACTTCCAGGCCAAGGCTGATCCTTCAGATCATTTCGGGTACCAGCTTCTTCTGCCAAAATGTCAGTGCAGTGATGGGTAGATGAGGTATCAGTCTCAGGCAGTAGGGTAACGGGATTGAGGACAGCAGGGGGAGCAAAGGTCACTGGTTCAGTCAACAAAGGCTTTAATCACCTCTGGCAGTTTTGAGTCTCTTAAAGGCAATGTGAATGAAGGGCAAGCACTATTCCTCTGAGGAACATTCCCAGCCCTAGTGAGACACCAGCACAGCTTTCCAGCTGTTTGTGGAGATACCTGCTCTTGTTGCGGTCATCTATTCGTTTGTTGTTTGTTTGGTACCAGGGATTGAACTGGGTTCTTCAATCATGCCACACCCTCGGGCCAGACCCACAGCCCTAGGGATCCCTCCCCACCCCAGGCTTTAAAGACCCATCTTGGAAGCATTCAAGTTTTTCTCTTGCTGTTTTCATTGTTCAGTTCAAGTGCTGGGTCACCTAGCTGTCGCCATCCCTAACAAAGGGTCACGGTGTTGTTCTGCTCCTTCTTTGTAATTTGGAGGATGCCTGAAAAGAGATGTTAATTCAGCCTATGTGACAGAGCTGGCCTACAGAGCAGGAAGAAGTGACTGAGCAGGAATAGGTAGATGTGGACTTGACCACAACCATTCACCTGGTTACCTAGGAAACAGAATCTAATGAATTTCCCCCTCAGTTTACATTTTGGTAAAAAGGCTGTTTGGAGAATAAATGCAGAGGAATTTTCAGGATGTGAACTCGGGATTTCATATGGGATCACCGAGAATCTCCCTCCCAATAAAGCCATGTGAGTTGTCTCAATTAATTCCATGCCTCCCCTCTGGTCCAGAGAAATAATTTAGGTTCCAGGCTGGCACTGGACCCCAACACCGGAGTCCTGTTCCCCAAGTGGCCCACGGGCCAAGAGGGACAACGAGTCCTAGGCAGGGAGCTGCATGGTGGATGAGAAACCGAGATGGATAGGCAAGCCATGCAGAGTGAGGTTGGATATTTAGTGGGTTATGGAGGGGAAAGGGGGAGGGGAGAAAGGAAGAAAGGAGAAGAGCAGAGAGTCAGAGAGAGAGTCAGAGAGAGAGAGAGAGAGAGAGCAGATGGGGGAGAGGAGCCATGGCAGCAGCTACCTCTTTGTAAGAGAGATACAAAAGAAAAGAGAGACTCAAACTGTAGCAGAAGGAAGATCCTCCTGCTTCAGGGGTAGATGGGAGAGGGAGTGGACGAGGCTTGTCTCTTAAAGGGACAGGACAGACTATTACAGATACAAGTTGCCATAAGGATTCTATGAAGCACATAGATGTAAAATATGAGTGCTTAGCCTGTTGCATGTTCAGAGACTTAGGAGGACTCATGGGGGCCACAATCAGAGTGACAGGCAGGGCTCAGGAAGCTCTGGAGAGACTTGCTTGATAGTGATTTGGAAAAGGCAGTCAAATACTTACACAGGGACACAGCATTGTGTATAGAAACCCCATGACTAAAAGTGAGTGGACAAATCTATCACCTCTGTCCGTGGTGGTACAGTACTCTAAAGAGCCAGCAAGCAGGGAACTTTTGCTCTTAGGCGGCAGCATTCTTAGAAGATAGCAGCCAAGAATCTCAAACAGCACCTGGATCTTTTCCCGGCTTCCCCAGAGCTGTGCCGGTTTATCCCTGGGCCATCCTGATGATGTCCCTGAGCATCTGTCCTTGTGACTGTAAGAGCAGCTTTCCTTGGCAAAGATCCCCAGACAAATGGCAGGCCGTGTAACATGTCTGCAGCTATGAAGTGACACACTGGGGACGTATATAGCTGTTCTCAGTCTGGCTTCCTCTTTCCCTCTGGGGCTGCCAACAGGATGCGACTCCCGAACATGCAGGAGTCATCCTGCGCCATGAGGGCGAGAGTGAGAAACTCACAGGAATGCCGTGCTGCCGTAATTAGAACACTGAACCAAACCCTGCAGCTGCTTTCCCATGCTCTTCCAGTGTAGCAAAAATAAACCCCTGGGTCTTTAAACCACAGAAGTCTAGATTGTTGTTGCCTGTAGGTAGGCATCATCTGAACTGATGCGATGTTGTGGGTAGCACAGGACTAGCTCTACGGACCAGTTTCACGGGACGTTATTGCTAGGTATTGAGATAGGAATTAGTAGCTTGGGAGGCCACTGGACACCATATGAAAAGGTGGAGACAGAAGGGCTTTGTTGAAGCCCATTATGAGAGAGGTTTACCTTCTGGTTAAAAAAAAAAAGAATCTGGGTTAGATGTGGTGGCACACTTCTTAAATCCCAGCACTCAGGAGACAGAGGCAGAGGCAGGAGGATTTCTTTGAGTTTGAGGCCAGTCTGGTCTATAGAGTGAACTCCAGGATAGTCAGAAAAATACAGAGAAATATACAGGAAAAAAAAAGGAAAAAAGGAAAAAAAATCTGAGTTACTCCTGTGGTCCTGGGTAGACACATGACATTTGATCTACCCCAAAGGTTACAACATTACAAACTATCATTTCATCTGGGTCTCTCGGTCACCTAGAGACCACCCTCTGGGGGCTGATTTACCTGAAGACAAACTCCGGAGATTGGAGGACAAAGAGACAATAATTGAAAGTTCCCGGAAGCCCTTCCCCTGACACAGGCGCTTGCCGCTTTTCAGTGCTAAGCCTGCTAGGTTTTCTCGGTTCTAACTCAAAAGGCGTCCCATTTCCTTTTCCTTCTCTTGATCATGCTTTCTCTGACATTCTGTGCTTTCTTCCTGTTTCTCTAAAGACCTGAACCTTCCCTGCGCCTACAGCTGCTTACCCAACTTAAAACGCATGACTCTCTCTTGCCATTTCCTTCCTCCCACAGCTTGCCTGTCCTGTTTGTTTCTCTAAAACTCTAATAAGATGGGGTCTGGAGAAATGCTCAGCTCCCATTTACCATTATTGCATCGGGCGCACTATAATTCTAGTTTGGGGGATCCAATGCCTTCTTGTCTCTAAGGTATCTGCATGTACATGGCACACATATAACACACAGGAACACACACACACACACAGAGACAACAAATCTTTGCTAGTCATGGTAACAAGCATGGCGGTGCATGTCTTTAATCTCACTGTGTAGCCCTGGCTGGCTTGAAACTTAATATGTCACCATGCCTGGTTTTGAACTCACAGAGACCCGCCTACCTCTGTGTCTCAATGCTGGGATTAAAGCCAAGCACCACCACACCAAGCAATTACATTATAACTAGGGGTTATTTTTTTTTTTAACAGAAGCAAGAATGTTTTGACTTTTCTGATTTAAAAATATCACTCTTCTCGAGGAATCTGATTTTCATTAACTTTTAAGACTGACTCATATAAAAACTGTCAGATCTGGGTACAAAGACCATGGCTAAAAAGGCTTTTATGTAAGATGACTGAGTAGTGAATCAGTCTTATTGAGGACTCTCTGATGTCAGAATCTGGGAATCTTGTCTCTGAGACTGTCCAGTTTCGCCAAAGAATTACCATTTTAGCTGGCTGTGGTGGCTGTTAATCCCAGCATTCAGGAGGCAGAAGCAGGTGGATCTCTGAGTTTGAGGTCAGCCTGGTCTACAGAGTAAATTCCAGGACAGCCAGGGCTTCAAAGAGAAACCCTGTCCAAACAAACAAACAAACGAACAAACAAACAAACAAATCAAAAGGAATCCCTATTTGATCGGGTGAGAGGACTTGAGTGGAGATATGCTTGGTTGTTAAAACTCTAGAAACCAGAAAGGAACATCCTTAAGCCTACCTGATTCAACAGTTAGACCCAACCTGAGTCCAGTTTTCAGCTCTGTGGTTTGCGGTTGCTATGCCAGTGGTTCAATGCCAAAGTCCAGAAATTTATGTTTGTTTTTTTCAGAGTACAAATCCCTGTTATCTTGGGAAGGTAAACAGAGAATGGGATGTTTGGCTGGATGCTTCAGAGTTGGTGTTGGGCCCTGGGACTGAGGTACAATACTTTGGATATG
>NC_022029.1:36178633-36179229 GCF_000317375.1 Microtus ochrogaster
ACTTTAGAGTTACACCTTCACTTCTACCTTTATGGTTCTTTTTTATCTTATTTTTAATTATATGTATGTTTGGGGGTATATTCACAACTTCAGGTGCCTAGGAGGCCAGACGCATCAGATCCCCCTAAAACTAGAGGTAGAGACAGTTGTAGGTCAGCTAGTGAGGATGTTGGGAACAAAATAAAACTTGGATCCTCTGCAAAAACAATATGTACTTTTAACTAATAAAACATCTTTCGAGCCTCCCTCTTGTGATTCTTGCTTCCTACAAACTCTGAAACTTTTAGTTCCTTGATCATGGCCCATTGAAATCTCCATATTGCTTAAATTTCAACTTTCCCTGTTCTGTCAAGTCAGTTATCACTTTTACCTTCATTTATGTCTTCTGTAAATTTGTCAAATGAGCTTTGTTTCTGTTTTGTCTAAAATTTTTTTGAGATCTAAAACATTTTTAAAATGGCATTTGCTTGGGCTGGAGAGATAGCTCAGCGGTTAAGAGCGTTGCCTGCTCTTTCAAAGGTCCTGAGTTCAATTCCCAGCAACCACATGGTGGCTCACAACCATCTGTAATGAGGTCTGGTGCCCTCTTCTGGCCT
>NC_022029.1:36179754-36188529 GCF_000317375.1 Microtus ochrogaster
ATGCCCTCTTCTGGTGTGCAGACAAAATACCCATAAACATAAAATAAATAAAACAACAACAAAAATTACTTTTGTTTATTTGTGTGTGGGGGTACACATGGTATACGTGTGCAAGTTAAAGAAGTCAGTTTTCTGCTATTATGTAAGTTCCAGGGACGACACTCAGGTCCATGTTGCCTTTACCTACTTAGCCCTCATGCTGGCCCTTAACATCCCCCCATATCTTGTTTTTTGAGACAGAGTTTCTCTGTGTAGCCTTGGCTACTGTCCTGAAATTTGCTCTGTAGATCAGGCTGGCCTCGAACACACAGAGATTAGCCTGCCCCTGCCTCCTTAGTGCTGGGATTAAAGGTGTGTGCCACCACTGTCTGACAATCATTTTAATTATCTTCCCTTCCTGATGTGGGAGTCCCCTCTGTGTGCTGTGATTACCATTAATTAATAAAGAAACTGCTTTGGATATATAGCAAGGCAGAACTTAGGTAGGCAGGGAAAGCTAGGTTGAATGCTGAGATAAAGAAGGGCAGAGTCAGAGAGACGCCATGAAGCCACCAGAGTTTGACATGCCAGATCTTTGCCGGTAAGCCACTGCTATGTGGTGATATACAGATTAATAGAAATGGGTAAAATTAATATGTAAGAGTTAGCCAATAAGAACCTAGAGCTAATGGGCCAATCAGTGATTTAATTAATACAGTTTTTGTGTGGTTATTTTGAGGCTAAACTAGCCAGGAGGCCAGGAAGAACAAGTGTCTCCTCTACACCTTCCTACTGTTTTTACTGACAACTGGGAGGAGACACACAATATCACACCTCTACTGTGTTTTCTTTTCCTCCTTTGTCCGTTTGTTTGGAGTCAGAATCTCACTTTGTACCCAGACTATCCTGGATCTTGAGTCTGGATCTTGAATCCTTCTGTCTCAGCCTCCTGAGTTTAGAAGCTGGCGTCATCATACCCAATTTTCCTTCCTTTTTCTGATAACCCTATATATAATGGGGAAAGAGAATATTTTGCTGGTGTATGTGCTAGTGGACTATGTCTGTGAAGTCTGTGTGCTGTGGTGTCTATCCATCAGTCTGTTTTTTTGTTTTTTGTTTTTTGTTTTTTTTTTTTTTGGTTTTTCGAGACAGGGTTTCTCTGTGGCTTTGGAGCCTGTCCTGGAACTAGCTCTTGTAGACCAGGCTGGTCTCGATCTCACAGAGATCCTCCTGCCTCTGCCTCCCGAGTGCTGGGATTAAAGGCGTGCGCCACCACCGCCTGGCTCATCAGTCTGTTTTTTTGTGTGTGTGTGTCTGTAGTGTGTGGGGAAATATGTCTCTGGAGTTTATGTGTCAGGTGAGTCTGAGTCTGTGTGTGATTTTTTTTTTTGAGACAGGGTTTCTCTGTGTGGCTCTGCCTGTCTTGGAACTCTTTGTAGACCAGACTGGTCTTAAAGTCAGAGATCTGCCTGCCTCTGCCTCCCTAGTGGTTTAAAAGGTATGTACAACCTCTGTTAGGCTGGTGTGTGAGTTTTGAATCCCAGGATTTATGATAGCAAGCATGCCAATAATTGACCATGGGAATGAAGACTCCTGAGAAGAGCTGAATGGTTTAACAGATTATGACAAGAACTCAAATAGCTTCTTAGTGAAAGGAATCTTACCCTAATAGGCTTAACCAAAGGGGAATTTACTTGCCCAGATGAGTGGGAGGTTCATGGAGTTGCTTTAACAACTTGGGTCATAAGGAGAAATCTGGGGAGACCGTCTATATTGTAGGAGGAAGAAAAGCTATCTAGGTTAGCTATTATGAATAAAACAAATGAAATTAGAAACTCCAGGACAAAGTGACCATGTGATTTGAAAGTTTTGGAAAAAGAGATAAAACAAAGAAAGAAACAGGAGTAGCTACAAAGTGTATGCTTATACGGAGAGCGTGGTGGGAATTTAAGCAGGTGTGTATTTAGCTTCGTCCAAGCTGTGCTGTGCTGATTCACTCTCCCTCTGGTCCTGGCAAGGGAACTCCTCCTTTATTATGATGACAAAGATCACATATAGTGACATAAACAGCAATTATAGACAAAATGATAGATGGTCTAGCTAGCAGTCTGGGGATTACCCGGAGAGGGGTTCTGCAAATGATTTGTGTCATAGATGAAAGAATAAAATCTTTTATTAGTTTTTATTTTTTGAGATAGGGTCTCACTATAGTTTACTAAGCTAACCTGTAACTCACTATATAAACCAGGCTAGCCTCAAACTCACAGAGATCCACTTGCCTTTGCCTCCCAAGTGCTTGAATTAAAGGTGTACACATTATGTCCAGCTTCATTTTGCCTTTTATTATTAGTTTGATAAAAGAATAATATCAAAAAGGAAATGTAGGGGTTGGAGAGATGGCTCAGAAGTTAAGAGCACTTGTTGTTCTTGGAGAGAACACGAGTTATGTACAGTACTCACATCAAGTGGCTCACAACTGCCTGTAACTGGGTTCAGAGATTTTGATGCCTTCTTCTGGCCTCTATGGACAGACACACACACACATACACGCACACACACATGCATAACTGTATTGAATAAACAACCTACTGAGCATCACAGTGTAGTCTACCCTCTATTATATATGCTCATGTTAGCCCACAATTGGGCAAAGTAATCTGAAAATGTAGTGTCATGAGGAAAATACTATTTAGATCAGTCTTGTTGTCAAATTACCTTCTTAGCATTTAGGTTTATACCCATAGATTGCAATGTTCTCAACCTTGCCAGAGAAGTTTCTTTTGGCGGTGTGTAGTGGTCAGTGTAGAGACATATCTGGTCTCAGTCGTGAGAATAAATGACCGTGAATGTTTAGTCATAGGTGGGTCATCTGTATTCACTTCTCCCCATCCAAGGCTCAGGGAACATAGCAGAAGTCTGGATGGAAAAAATAGGAAAGGTAGCAATGGGGAAGAGAGCTACGAAGTGCTATTTTCTGGTTATGACATGGTTGATGTACACATTAAAGCACAGCAGCTGGGTTTGCCTGCACGTGACCTATTCAAGATCAAACCATTCAAAATCCCAGCATGGATGGGGAGGGGCTTCTGAATCTCCACTCCTAGCTAAGGATTAATTGATAGCTGATGGCCGCTGAGAGAAGGGAAGTCACTCTTCTTTGGGGATGGAACTGTGAATAGTTTGCTCATACCCCTGTGGATGTTCTCACACCCATTAGTACATTCAGTAGTAGTTGGACTCAGGCACTATTAATAATAATGATGATGATGATGGCAATAAAAGGGACATGAGATCTAGAGGGAGATGTGTCAGTGGGTCTTGGGGGGATTACAGGTAGAGAGAAAGGGGGGTAGAGAAGAACAAAATATATTGTACATATGTATCAAATTTTCAAAGAATAAATAAAAATATTGCCGGGTGGTGGTGGTGCATGCCTCCGCACCACCCAGCACTCTAGAGGCAGAGGCAGGTGGATCTCTATGAGTTCAAGGCCAGCCTGGGCTACAGAGCAAATTCCAGGACATCTAGAGCTGTTACACAGAGAAACCCTGTCTCTAAAAACCAATATAAATATATATGTAAATATATGTATACATCAATATATACACATATTTATATGTGTATTTACGTATATGCCTATACATGTAAAATATGTATACTCACATGCATTTACATATATATTTACATATATATGATTTTTATTTGTTTAAATGCTTCAGGTTTGAGAGTGATTGTTGGTACTTCCAAGCTGCTGTTCTTCTGAACTTGGACCAAAATGGACAAAACTAATGAGTCAAGTGTTTTCCTGTTCTTGTTATCTTACTAATTATTTCAATGGCACAACTACTGGCTTGGTAGAAACACCAAATAGAGAAATAATGGTGTTTTGCTTTGTTTTGGCTTTAAGTTTTCAAAAAATTCTGCTGATCTGTGTAAACTGGTACAGACTGGAGCAACTGAGCCCACTGTTCTTGGGTGGGCGATGGTTGGAAGATCAATAGAGATTGAGTTTCAGACATAAGGGGTCCCAGGACTCAAGCTAGCATCAGAGCTCTTATCTTGCAGCTCTGGGAGCCTCCTGCAGCTCCATCAGGGGCTTACCTCTGCAGTTTAGCAGGCCCTGAGATTGCAAGGCTGACAAGGAACATCTGGGGGTGATGCTGATATGTTCTGCCAGCTCACATATGTGTATCTGAAGAAATCAATGTAGCTAGAGAAAGTAGGGGCAGTTGGATTGGTTGGGCCACTTGCCCACTCTTGTAAAGATTGTCTTATGGCCCAAGGGGAGAGTTTGGCCTCAGATGGGATATGAGATTTGGGTTCCTCACAGAAAAGAAGATTTCGTTAGGGAAAAAGGACCAGATCGCTTAAAAAAAAATAGAAATAAAAAAAGAAAAAGTGTTATCAATTATAAATTCACTTACCAAGGATAGACTAAAATCTTAATACTGGCTAGTATACTCTTTAACAGATTATGTCATTCAATACAAGACAGTCTGAACTTTCAGAATGAACATATGAATTTATTCGATGTAGTTTTATGTAAATTTTAATTAGGAGTGATGATTATAGTTCCTGGAGAGGTGGTGCCGTGACAGGCTTGCTCTTTATGTTTCATAAATATTACCTTAACAATATAATAGCTGTAGGGCTATGGATGTAGCTCAGTGGTAGAACACTGGCTTAGCAAGTGCGAGACCCTGGTTCAGTTCCCAGCACTGACAAAGAAACGAGCTCTGGGAGCTCAGAGATGACAGTGGTTACTGGAGAGATAATTTGAAAATAGGAAAAGTTGTCCTGTTGGCTTGTAGTAGCCAGTCTTCATCTGGATGTCCTTCACTATCAAAATCTTTGAATCCAATTCATGGAACTCTTTTGTCCACTAGGAAATAATTTAATGGTGTTTTCCTATGTAAATTATAAAAGAAAGTAGGGAATCAATTTAGAGTTTACCTACAATAACATTGTATTTATAGTCAATTCTTTTCAAGGTATACAAACCATTTGGAATCTAGAGTTGGGGATTAGTGAGATATTTTTCAGTGAGGCAGATGTGATCTGCCTATTACCACACTTAGTCAACGCATAAGAACCTAAAGAGTCCCATAAGTAGAAATGTCTACTGAAAGTCTTCATCAATGTCCCGTCCCTGGATCTCTCCTGGGTTACGGGGAGCTGTGATGGAGGAAGGTCATTGGTTGATTAAATAAAGAAGCTGCTTGCCCTGATAGGTTAGAACGTAGGTGGGAGGAGTGAACAGAGCAGAACACTGGGAGGAAGAGGAAGTGAGCTCAGAGACTCGACAGCTCTCCTCTCGGGAGCAGACGCCTCAGAGAGACACGATGCTCCACTCTTGCGGACAGAGGCTAGAGCTCTGCTCTCTGAGGCACACGCAATGAAGCTCCGACCCAGGATGGATGTAGGCTAGAATCTCCCTGGTAAGCCACCTTGTGGTCTACAGCAGATTATTAGAGATGGGCTAGTCCAGGTGCAAGAATTAGCCTAGAAGAGGCTAGATAAAAATGGCCAAGCAGTGATTAAATGAATACAGTGTCCATGTAATTATTTCAGGTTAAGCTAGCCTTGCAGGCAGCCAGGGTATGGCTGGGGTGCTGGGGACGCAGCCCCACCGCTCCTAATACAACAGAGCTAGCTTCTTACAGGCTCTCAGGGGAACAAGTCTGCCTATGTCCCTGAGCTAGCAGTCTCCTGAGGATATGCCAGAGACACTATGCCCATCACTTTGCCTGTCACAGTCCTGAAACAGACCCACCCCACCCCACTGGAATTTTCCCAGAACCTCTGTGGAGATCAGGCAGTTACATCGTGTAAAGCTGGTTTTTGTTCGTCTTTCAAGCTGTTCGTTGCTCTAGAAGGCTCCATCTTATTTATTTTTATTTTTATTTATTTATTTATTTTGGTTTTTCGAGACAGGGTTTCTCTGTGGTTTTGGATCCTGTCCTGGAACTAGCTCTGTAGACCAGGCTGGTCTCGAACTCACAGAGATCCGCCTGCCTCTGCCTCCCGAGTGCTGGGATTAAAGGCGTGCGCCACCACCACCCGGCTGAAGGCTCCATCTTAGATGAAACCATCTATCAGGCACAGACTGACACATGACTTATCCCTGGGAATATAAAGGGAGCCATCCTTTAGGTTAAATGGGTCAATCTGACTGTAGGGGCATATGGTCTTATCAGGAGAACCAGAATTTATCAGACACACCAGACTAAGGAAAGAGTAACTCCAGGCTGGCTTTAAACTCACTGAGCGGCTGAGCATGACCTTGAACTTCTGACATTCCTCTTGTTGGAATGAAGCCCGTGTCACCACGTCCAGTTTACATCATTCTGGGAGCTGAACCTAGGGCTTCCTTGATGTTAGACAAACAGCATACCAACTGAGGTTTATCCCTAGCCCTCGTCAGGTTTATTTGATGAATTAAAGCTGAGGATTGAAGCTAAAACCTTACGTATTTTAAGGAAATGTTCTACCCAGCCCTCCAGATTGTTTATAGCCTCTCTCACCCCTTCATCCTCTGCTTCCAAATCCCTAAGCCTCAAGGCACGACGAGCATCACACACCCATATGCTTGTTTATTGATTCCAAAAATGCCCCAGAACAGAGTGGGTGTGCCAACTAGTCAGCCTTTTTCTCTATCAAGATTTAGGCTAGTACCTGCTTCTCAGAATAACATTATGAAGACTTGGAAAATGGTTAACCATGTGTTTGAATGGAACAAGGAACATAATGGCTATTGGAGTATTGCTGGTGCATTTGCACTTTCTTATTCCTATAGTATTAGAACCTACATCTATCTATCTATCTATCTATCTATCTATCTATCTATCTATCTATCTATCTTTCTTTCTTTCTTTCTTTCTTTCTTTCTTTCTTTTTTGGTTTTTCAAGATAGGCTTTCTCTGTGTAGTCTTGACTGTTCTGTAACTCACTCTGTAGAGGTTGGCCTTGAACTCACAGACCTGCCTGTTTCTGCCTCCTGTATGTTGGGATTAAAGACATGTATCACCATTGCCCGGCCAAGCCTATATTCCTTATTTCTGAGTTATATACTTAATACTACTCAGTCCCTGTTCATAATTGAAGCTTTGTTTCTTGTGCTCATATCTATTAAATGAGAAATGAACACCATGTTCTGCAAATGTTACAAGTTTCAATCCTTAAAGCTTTTTAAAAAATAAAATTAGAAATTGTCAATATGTTTAAAGTAACTTTCCAACTGATGCCAAACATATGTTATGTACTTACTCAAATCCAGTGTTGGGTATCAGTGATTAAAAATCCAGGACTCATTTTTTTCTTATACAAAATTTCCTTAGAAATCATTGGCAATTCTAAATTTGGGGATGCTCCAAGAAGTATTGCTCAGAGAGAGGAATTCAGTACAAATGAGTCAGTCTGCCCTTCTCTAGCTGAGTTACACACCACTTGGGTTTTATGAAAAACAATTTTGTAATCCTCTAAATCAAGTTTCTTTTGTTGGTATCATGGTGGAAAGACCAAAACTACTCACAGCAGTGAAAATATATAATACTCAGCCGGGGGATGGTGGTGCGTTCCTCTAAGTGCAGCACTCAGAAGGCAGAGGCAGGGGGGTTCTCATTGAGTTCAAGGTCAGCCTGGTCTATAGAGAGAGGGAGTTCCAGGACAGCCACAGCCGTTACTTAGAGAAACCCTGTCTCACAAAACAAACAAACAAACAAAGCAAAACAACAACATACAAGAGTTTGTTATGAATTCCCAGGTGGGAGCGCGGGAGAGAAGGGAGACCCCCTCCTCTGCACTAGGCAGTAGGACTGATGGCAGAAGCTGGGGGTGGCACAGGAAAGGGGTTGAGCTGATCGGTCTACTTGGCCCAACCCTGAGTTATCTCCAGCTGCTCTCTCTCAGTTTCTGGGCAAGGCTGAGAGATAACAAGGAGCCAGGAACCAGAGCTTTTCTGGTGTCCCTGGCCTCTTGGAACCACTGCGCTGAAGTCAGTCTCAGGGTTTCCATGGCTGTAACAAACATCATGACCAAAAGCAACTCGAGGAGGAAGGATTTGTTCACCTCATAGCTTGCAGTCCATGAACCAGGAAAGTCAGGGCAGGAATTCAGTGCAGCATTCTGGAAGCTGGAACAAAACAAAGACCATGAGGACTGCTGATTATGGGCTTGCTCCTCCTGGCTCGCTCAGTTTATTTTCTTATACCACCCAGGACTATCTGCCCAAGGGTGGCATTGTTCCCAGTGGGCTGAGTCCTCCCACGTCAATCATTAGTCAAGAAAATGCCTACAGACTTGTCTACAGGCCAATTCTATGGAGACGTTTCTCAATGGAGACCCCCTCCTCCAAGAGGAGATCCATACTTGGGGCGAGTCACTACAACCAACAGCACAGGGTCCCTGCCCGACCTGGCCAAGTTCTACCTTCTATCCCACCACTTCCATTTTTATCCGTTTATATAAATTATAAAATATGTATAAATTTTATATAGCTATGATCATGGAAGGTATACTTGTAGTTTTCAACCATAACTGATTTTGTTCCCTAAGACAGAGTTGGCAATATCTGGAGACATTTTTGAAATAGTGAAAGCAGCTGACGTGTAAGAGGTAGAGACCAAGTACACCACTAAATATTCTTTTTTTTATAACATTTTTCTTTTTTTAATATTTATTTATTTATTATACAATATATACAATATTCTGTCTGTATGCCTGAAGGCCAGAAGAGGGTGCCAGACCTCTTTACAGATGGTTGTGAGCCACCATGTGGTTGCTGGGAATTGAACTCAG
>NC_022029.1:36189695-36206178 GCF_000317375.1 Microtus ochrogaster
GTTCTAAAGCAAAAATGTAGCCCATTTTGTCCTTAAGTTCATGGAATCCTCTGGCCCCGCCCTCCCACATGCAGGGACTTTGGGAATGAACGAGCCACTCTACCTGGCTTCAGTCACCCACTGTCAGCACCAGCCTGTGGGAGACGCTGCTGTGAAGATGAACAAGACACAGCCTCTCTGTCCGTGCTGCGCAGTTCGTATCTTAAAGAAGGCTTAGACAATGGTTATGCCTTTGTGCTCCCACCACTCACGTGATAGCTTAGACACAGTGGGTAGCAGAAATGAGGGTGAAGGGAATCTCCCTGAAATCCCCTTGTCTACTCAAAAGTTCAAATGCCTCAGCCACAATCTTCCCCCATCACCATTATTTCACACTTACAACATCATAGCATTAGAAACTGCAGTCAAAGGCACACTTTGTTTTAGAAACTACTTACAGTAAATGCATATTTTGTCCAAGTTAATGCTGATTAGGTCTCTGCTGTATAAAGTATAAGAGACATAAAAATAATATCCTTTATCAAAGTAATTTTACTTAGGAGAAACTTTTAAGTATTTATTTTGTTGTTGTTTTTTTTTTTTTTTTTTTTTTTTTTTTAAGACAGGGTTTCTCTGTGTAGCTCTGGCTGTCCTGGAACTTGTTCTGTATATCAGGGCAGCCTCGAACTCAGGGATCTGCCTGTCTCTGCCTCTGGAGTGTTAGGATTAAAGGTATGCGCCACCACCACCCACCAAGACTTATCTATTTTATTTTATTTTTAGTGTTTTGTCTGTAAGTATCTCTGTGTACCACTCACATGCCTGGTGCTCACAGAGGTCAGAAAAGGACACGGAATCCTCTTGACCTGATTTATACAAAGTTGATGAAGGTGGGTCTTGTATCTATCTGTTGCTTTCAATTACCACGTGAATAGCCAAGAAGCGGTTTAATCCCAGCACTTGGGAGGCAGAGACAGGTAGATCTCTGTGAGTTCGAGGCCAGCCTGGTCTACAGAGCCAGTTCCAGGACACCCAGGGCTACACAGAGAAATCCTGTCTCAAAAATAAATAAATAAATAAATAGCAACAAACAAAAATTATCATGTGGATATCAGGTCCTCTACAAGAGAAACAACTGCTTTTACCCACTTCAACCATTTCCCTTAAAAGAGTGTCTTAGTTAGGGTTTCTATTGCTGTGAAGAGACACCATGACCATGGCAACTCTCATAAAGAAAAACATTTAATTAGGGCTTACAATTTAGAGGTTTAGTTCATTATCATCACGGAGAGAAGCATGGTGGCATGCAGGCAGACATGATGCTGAAGAAAGAGCTGAGAGTTCTACATCTGGATCTGTAGGCACCAGGAAGGGACTACTTGAGCATCTGAGACCTCAAAGCCAGAACCAGTGACCACTTCCTCCAACAAGGCCACAACCACAACAAAGCTGTGGCTCCTAAGAGTGCTACTCCTTATGACCAAGCATTCAAATACATGAGTCTATGGGGGCCGTTCCTATTCAAATCACCATAAAGATAACAGAAAGAAATTTTTTGACACATGATTTTAACTATGTAGCCCTGGCTGGCCTGTAACTCCCTATGTAGGCCAAACTGGTCTTGAACAAACAGGAATTCTCTGCCTCCGGTTCTGGGATTAAAAAATTGCTGTGCTATTATGCCTGGAAAATTTGATTTTTGTTTTGCAGGGGCACAAAGGCACTAACAAATTAATAAATGATTAATATATTTTTAATAACTCACTGCCAGGCAGTGGTGGTGCATGCCTTCAATCCCAACACTGAGAAGGTAGAGGCAGGTAGATCTATATGTTTGAGGCCAGCCTGGTCTACAGAGCTAGTTCCAGTACAGCCAGGACTATATAGAGAAACCCTGTCTTGAAAAGCCAAAAAAAAATTTTTTTTCCAATAATAGACATTCAAGCAGTATACAAAGAAACCAGCTTATGGTTCTAAGCAATCTAATTCCCCTTTCCTTAAGATCACTATCAAGTAGAGGATAAAATTATCAAAACTCGGCTGGAGAGATGGTGCAGCTGTTAAAAGTTGCCCTCCAACCAAACTGTGACTAAGATATCTCAAAATAAGTTACATAGGCAAAATAAAGTTTGTTGCTCCCATACAACACTCTGGAAGTGTGCGGTCCAAGTGAAACATAAGGCTACTCACAAAAATCATCCCGGTACTGATATTTTCAGTCCTACTACTCAGGCAGTCCGCTCTTACAGTGCTGTGTACAGTAGAGGCTGACTCAGAGCGGATCTGTCTTCTAGCAGAGAGAAGAAGCAAATGATACAGACATTCCATTGGCCAGAACTTTGTCATATGACATATCTAGCTGCAAGGGAGGCTGACAAATGTAGTCTCTAGCTAGGAAGTCATATCCTTAGAAGAATCTAGCACCACAGCAGAATGGGAGACATGATTTCACAGTTGAGGGGTGGGGTTGTCTAAAAATAAAAATCAATTCAGAGTGGGGCATAGTGGCACATGCCTATAATCCAAGCATTTGGGAAGCAGAAGGATTAGGAATTCAAGCACAGTCTTGGCTGTAAGTGAGTTGGAGGCCAGCGTGGACCTCATGAGACCCTGTCTCAAAATAAAATAAAAAAGTAAAATAAAATAAAATAATTCTTTCACAAGACATCAGTGATATCAATCAGTCTATGAACCATTAAATCTGTCTCACTAACAAACTGTTGTTCCTGGCATCTCCACAAGGTCAGGAAGTAAGTAAACAGCAATTAATGGAGACCCGGATTCAGTCCGTTTATTTTCTAGATATTTCTTGAATATATTCTTTATTTTAAAGTTGACATTTAAAGACTGAAGTTGGTAATCTGAATGTCATTAGGCAATTTGTGTTTCACTACAACACTGGACTGAAGTAATCAAATTGAAAAGTAGGGAAAGTTTGTCTTTAGTGATTTCTGTTTTCTTCATGGAACAATCAGTGCTTTTGTGCTGATGGGTGTGGTTACAGACTGCCTTTTTCTTTTTCTATAATAGTCTCTAGCTGTGTGACTATTAGAAGCATGAACAGTTTATCCATCATGTTTGCAGAGCTTCATGGTATGATGCTGCAGTTCCCTGATCATGGTGTCTTCCATGACTACAGCCAGAGTGTTCTAGGAATGGTAGCTTTGCTTTCTTTTCACCCCTGCTTTTCTAGTTCATAAGTGTGGTTTTGAGAGCTACTGTGCAGCCCTTGCTAGCCTGGAACTCATTATGTAGACCTGGCTAACCTTGAATCCTCTGCCTCTAAGTGCTGGGAGTAAAGGCATTGAGTCACCATATCTGGCAGTGTTCTATTTATGTTTTATTTTTGTTCTGTTTCATTTATTTAGACAGTGTCTCTCTACATAACAATGGCTGTCCTGGAACTCACTAAGTAGACTATTTTGCCTCCTGAATGCTGGGGTTAAAGTCCATGTACCAGGCAGTGCTACAGAGAAACCCTGTCTTGAAAAACAAAAAAACAAAAGTCATGTGCCACCATACCCAGTCTCTAGGCAGTATTTTGTGTGTGTATGTGTGTATGTGTGTCCTAGCTGTCTTGGAACTAGTTCTTGTAGATCAGGTTGACCTCGAACTCACAGAGATCTGTCTGCCTCTGCCTCCCCAGTGCTGGGATTAAAGGCGTGTGCACACCACTACTGCCTGGCCACAGTTTACTTTATATGCTATGTTGACTTTATATGCTATGACTGACTGCCTATGCCCAGGGTGGTAACTCCCATCTATAACCCTAGCACTCAGGAGACAGAGGCAGAAAGAGTACCATGAGTTGGAGGTCAGCCTGGGCTACAAAATGAACTCCAAGACAGCATGGGTAAGACCCTGTGTCTAATAACAATAATAGCAACTGGGCGATAGTGTCACACACCTTGAATCCCAGCACTCAGAAGGCAGAAGCAGGAGGATCTTTGAACTCAAGACCAGCCTGGTCTACAGAGTGAGTTCTGTGACAGCCATTGATGCACAGAGAAACCCTGTTTGGAAAAAGCAAAAGCCAAACTAAGCCAAAACAAAACAAAACATATCAACCAAACATAACCTTTTCAAAAAAGACCATTAGTGTATTTATCAATACTTCAACAAATGTTAATCGATTGAAGTCCTTTTACAAAAAGGTATTGAGGTAAGATTTTTATCCAGAGATAAAAAGACAATAGCTTACAAAAATTATAGCTTGCTTAAAAATTGTATTCCTGGGAAAGTAGTTCCTCCCAGAGAGAGAGAAGAAAAATTAAGGGTTCCAATTCTGGTGTAATCAGCATAGATTATAAATGTAATAATTCATATGTAATTATTCATATGGTGAAAAGCAGATGAGTATTTAGAAAGAAAACATAAACTTCATCTGCCAAATGGAGGCTAGAGATTTGCATGGTCTGCTTTATAAGAGGCTGCTGTGACAGTCAAATGGGGCTGCTTCTGAACACAGTGAAGCACCACGGGGACACACACACACATGTGTGGCCATCTGAGGATGTTCTGTGGTCAGTCCTCTCCTTCCACCAGGTTGTCAGGGTTGGCAACAACCTGTGCCATTACCCAATGCATTGTTTCATTGGTCCTGGAGACTCTTTACTTTTGAAAACATTCTTAACAGGCATTTTGTTTTTGTTAGGATACCTCTTGTGGGGCTGGGAAGATGGTTTCATGATTAAGAGCACTTTCAGGGGACCCAGGTTCCATTCCCAGCACCCACATGACAGCTTACAACTCTAACGCCAGTCTCAGAGCATTTGATGCTGGCAACATCTTCCGATCTCTGTAGGCCCGAGGCAGGCACATGGTACACAGACACACATGCAGGCAAAGCACTCACACACATAAAAATAAAATATAAAAAATTGTCTCTCACTGCTTATTCCAATTGTTTTACCAATTTACATCATACACACTTTGATCTATCTAGTGCATAAGGCAGCCATGACTTATGCCAGCGCCCCTTGATCCAAGCAGTCTAAAATGTTTCGTTGAGGGGCTTCACCTTAGCTCACTGGCACCCCTTTATCCAAAAAGTCTGGATTGTTTGCCTGGGGCCTTCACCCCAGCTCCTGGCATAAGCTCCTTCCACTGGGAGTTGCCTTAGTCCAAACTCCACCTCCAAGAAAGCCTGAGAAATGGTGACTCCTCCCCATGCAGAGTCAAGAAAGTCTGCCAAACAGTAACCCCTCTCCAGGGAAGGTCAAGACCACTCACAGAGGCTGTTTAAACTACCCCCCAGAGAATGAACATGTGCTCCCCTGGGTTACCCATGGTCTTCCCCTCTCCATGTTTCCCCAGGGGCTACCCTGGAATAAGACCATCTATTAAACATGGATGTCTTTTAATTTGATCTGATTGGAATTATTTATGTAGAGGTTTGTCCTAAATAAAATACTTAACACAAATTACATAATTCTGATTAAAATCTGTCCTGTTGGGGTTGGAGAGATGGTTCAAGTGATTAAGAGCACTAGCTACTCTTCCAAAGGACCTGGGTTCAACTTCCAGCACCCACATGGCAGCTCACATCTGTAACTCCAGTTCTAGGGATTCTGATACACTCACACAGACATACATAAAGTCAAAACAATCAATGAATATGATATATAAATCTGTCCTGTCTGATTAAAGTGTTTCTTAAAATATTCAGAATATAAAGACATTGCTGAGCCAGGAAAACCAAAGATAATCTTACTCTGTTCCCTAGGATGGCCTTAAGTTCTTGATCCCCCCCCCACCTCTGTCTTACTTCCCAAATACTTGGATTCAAGACATCTGGCACCATTACTGGCTATAAAATTATCTTTTTTAACTTTTAAAATACTCCCCATTGGCATGTCAGAGAAAAAAGTAAAGGTAACTTTACTTATTTTATTTATTTATTTATTTAGTTAGTTTCAAGGATATACAGAAATCTGTATATCCTTGGCTGTCCTAGAACTTGTTCTGTAGACCAGGCTGACCTCAAACTCAGAGATCCACCTGCCTCTGCCTCCCCAGTGCTGGGATTACAGGCATGTGCCACCATTGCCCAACCAAGATAATTTAAATGCTATATCTAAAGTTAAGGGGAAGTGTCTATAATGTACACCTAGAACTTGAATTCCATCATCTGTGAGTTCTAAGGTCAATTTCATTTCTTGCAGATTTGCGACAAACCTTCCCCTCTGGAGAGTCAGTTTCAATATTAGTAGAGGCTGAACCTAAACTCTGGATCCTTCTGTTTAGACTTCTAAGTGCTGGCATTATAGGCACTCATCACCATGAACCAGCTTTTTATTTTTTATTTTTTTTCTCGTGCTTGGGATCATATTCAAGGTCCCACAATCTAGGCAAACACTCTACCATTGAGTTACATCTCCAGCAAAATCAGATTTCTTTTCCTTTCTTTTCTTTTTGTTCTTTTTTTTTGAGGGGGGTTTCACTATGTAGCTCTGGATGGCTTAAGCTCCATACATATAAACAAACCAGGCTGATCTTTGAACTCAGAGATTCCTCCGCTTTGCTTCCCAACTCCTGGGATTAAAGGTATATACCATCATGTCCAGCCACAGGTTTCTTAAAAAAATAAATAAATAAGAGTTCAAATACTGAGAAAGCTGGAGCCCCCAAACAGATGTGCACAACTCTAGAAAGCATATACCACTGTGGTTACACTTGACTGCTCTTGGAGTTAATATTGCCTCAGGCATTTCCTGTATGGTGCATTCTTCCTGAACAGTGACTTTCCACCATTACCAACCAAAGCCTAGTTGAGTAAAGGGGCAAGTGGCAATACTTGTTCTAGGAGATTGCTGTTAGACTTAACAGTAGGGGTCCAGAAATAGAATGCTTTGGGTTCAACAAAATTTTGCCGAAATAAAGGGATTGTTTCTGAGATTTTATATATATATAAAAATGTGCCTTGACCTAAAACATCTCTCCAGCTCCATCCAAGCTTCTGGAAATGGAACTCAGAGTAAAGCGTGCATGAGGGGTTCAGGTATAACACAAAAGTGTATATTCAATAAAAATAACACTGTTGAAAACT
Source organism: Microtus ochrogaster (assembly GCF_000317375.1). Classification (NCBI taxonomy): domain Eukaryota; kingdom Metazoa; phylum Chordata; class Mammalia; order Rodentia; family Cricetidae; genus Microtus; species Microtus ochrogaster. The sequence goes on from NC_022029.1 coordinate 36,196,723, forward strand.
GAGTTTGGGTATGAAAATCCCACAATTTTTAGCTCCACTTCAAATGAATTAGGGACCAGAAAATAGTGATACTTTTCAATAAAATGTTATATGGTATCAGTTGTTTGATCTATGAGCAATGTTTCAACTTGTAGGTAAGTCATTTAGACAGCAACGGTAGGTCCTTTGATGAAAGCATAGTGATATAGCACTCCTCTAATACCAGTACTTGGGAGGCACAGCAAGGCAAGGAAGGCAAGCCTCATCTACACAGAGAGTTCTAGGACAGCCAGGGCTATGTGGAGAGAGCCTGTGTAAAAAAGCCTGTTTTTAAAAAGAAAGAAAAATGCTAGGCAGCTCATCACTACATTCTGAGAAGATTCGAGAAAAGATAGTAAATCATAATAATAAATCATATTTGAACTACATGAGATAAAGAAATTACATAGTGCTTGGTAGCCAAAATTGCCAAGGAAGTCAGGAGTAACTTTTTTCCTGAAGGCCACGACTGTTGGAACCTCTCGTGTATTACAAGCTTAGACTTTCGGCCACTGTTCTAAGCCTCTAATTAAACTGACTATGAGGAGGGTAGGCAAGAACTTCCACTGCCACAACTCACTGGCGATATAAGGGCAATACTAGCCTAGCAGGCCTGGGGAAACTGACAGTCCAAGTCCTTCAGAACAGAGCCCCAAATGTTGCTTACAATTTTAAAACTCACTGCTGACATGTAAAAATAAGACATTCAGGTGACAAGAGCTTACCCTTGCCTTCTTCCTTATTTTGTTTTCATTTTGTGACAGGGACTTTCTGAATATGTAGCTAAAGGTTGGCCTCAAACATGAGATCTTCATACCCTGGATTCCCAAATGGGGGATTATAGGAGTGCACCTCAGGGTCTGAATTTTGGTACCTGCTTTTCACATCTTACAATCAAGTTGATACAGTACATACCTGAGAGATATAAGCATGTATGCATAATAGTTCACATGCAGTAATAAAGATCATTACTTACATAATAGTTCACATGCAGTAATAAAGACCATTACTTATGTGCCATTGCATGTGCTAACCATTGGAAGGGTCATGTTGATAAATCCTGACACAAGGTCTCTGCCAGAGACATTATATATTTATACACTGTCCATTCTACATTAATCAGTTTCAGGAAAGTTTAAAACAAAACAAAACACTGCTCTAGAGATGCAGTTAAGAATCTGGCTCTTGCCAGAGGCAGAGGCAAGAGAATCTTTGAGTTCAAAGCCAGCTTGGTCCACAGAGTGAGTTCCAGGACAGCCAAGGCTACATAGAGAAACTCTATCTTGAAAAACAAACAAGCAAGCAAGCAAATAAACAAAAACCTGGCTCTCTTTTTAGGTCTGGAATCTAATCCTGATAATAGAGCCAGAGCAATTCCTGAATGAAAATGATTTAATGATTGTGTTTGTTACTACAGTGGACGTGTAGACTTACTTTATAGCCACTTATCACGATAGTGATTCATTCTCTAATTTCTAGCAACAGTGTAAATCTGGGAAGTGGTGAGTAGATTACAGATACAGCATTTTAGTTTGTGTAAGGAAAGTTTATTCTTCTCCACAGTAAATTGCAACTAGAATACTCTGGTTAGTATAACTCTTAAAGGTGACTTCTATTTAGTTTAAGAACTGCATTTTAATTTAGTTTGAAATTTTGGGCTTTGAAAATTGAAAATGTTTTAATAAGTATTTGGAAAGTCTGTATAAGTTTCAATAAGCCTTTAGTTGGATATGAATATAATTTTTAAAAATTTATTTTTATTTTATGTGCATTGGTGTTTTGCCTACATATATGTCTGTGTGAGGTTTTCAGGTCCCCAAGAACTGGAGCTACAGACAATTGTGAGCCACCAGGTCTTTTGGAAGACCAGTCAGTGCTCTTAACCACTGAGCCATCTCTCAAGCCCCATGAATATAATTTTTTAAATTCATGTTTTATGTGAAATATAGATTAAACAGTCAGGCATGGCAGTACAGGCAAAGTAAAGAACATGAGTTTAAGGTCAGCGTGGCTAGACTCTCTCTGAAACAAACAAAATACTATCTTGTTTTATTTGTTTGTTTGTTTGAGACAGAGTCTCTCTCTCTATAGCCCTGGCTCTCCTAGAATTCTATAGAGCATCTTAAAAAATTTATAAAAATTATCCTGGTGCTGGGCATTCGACCTAATGGCCTGAAACACTTCCAATGAGCTATATTTAGTGTAAAATAGAAGTATGTTGGGAACTACTCCATTTCACTGAAGAAATTTTCTCTGACAAACAAGCTACAATTAATTTGTCCTTCTTTCCTGGTCTCTGATGCTAAAACTACTATAAAAAAAGGAGCCAGGAGTAGTGGTGATTGCTTTTAACCCTGGGATTAGGGAGGCAGACCTCTGTGAGTTTGAGGCAGGCCTGGACTACATAGGAAGTTCCAGGCCACCTAGGGCTCCATAGTGAGACCTGGTGTCTTAGTGTTCTATTACTGTGAAGAGATACCATGGTCATGGCAACTCTTACAAACGAAAACATTTAATTGGGATTGGCTCACAAGTTCACAGGCTTAATCCATTATCATCATGGCAGGAAGCATGACAGCATTCAGGCAGACGTGGTGTTGGAGAAGTAACTCCGCGTCTTACATGTCCATCTGGAGGCAGCAGGGAGAAGGATCCACTGGGCCTGGCTTTTGACATCCTGAAACTTCAAAAGCCCACTCACCCCAGTGACACATTTCCTCCAACAAGGCCACAGGTCCTAATCCTTCAAAGAATACCACTCCCTCTAAGCCTATGTGGGCCATTTTCATTCAGACCATCACATCCAGTTTCCAAAATGAAATTCATACTTACAGATTTATATACATACTTAAACAGGGACAAAGAATGTTAAAGATAACCTGGCTTTTAACCTACTTTTTTTTTTTTTTTTGGACGTAGTCATTTGATTTTATGTGTGTTTTGCCTGAATGTATGTCTGTGTACCACATGGGTTTGTGATGCCTACAAAGGAGCCAGAATAGGGCATCAGATCCCCAGGTATGGAGTAAAGGATGGTTGTGAACCACTACGTGGCTGCTGGGAATCCAACCTGGTTCCTCTGGAAGAGCAGCCAGTACTCTTAACTGCTGAGTCATCTATCCAGGCCCAAATCGAGGCTTTTTAGACTTAAGGTTTTAAACCCCTGTACCTAAATTTGATTGCAGGACAATTTTGTTTGCATATTTTATTTGCTCGAAGGGGGGCATCTGAATCCCACAGAAAGACTTCAAGCAGAACTGGTGCACCGTGTCTCTTACTGCTGCCTCTTTCCTCAAGGCCCTAGTTTTCGCTGATGACATTTCCTTTTCTGCCCCCAGCTCCGCAACTCCTTTGATACATCTTCGGTACACTTTGATTTTATCTTAATTTTTAAACTCAATTTCCAGCTTTCAGTTTTGTCGGTGTATGCCAGTGGCCTCACACACAGTTGCTGTACCGTGTGCAGGAACACTTGGAACTGGGATTCTAAAATGACAAGCGATGCAAAGTCTAAAGGAGAAAACAGCGTATGTTAAAAGCACCATCAGTGCAAAACACACGTTGTCTTTCCTGGGAAAGAAATGACTGGGGGGGGGGGCGGCTAGAGGAGGAAACGACCCACAGCTGGGAAAGGAAGAGGTGCATTTAGGACTGAAGGGCACAGACAACTGATCTCAGGCAATTCTCCAAGGTTGAAAGTAATGGGGCACTTAGGGCATGACAGGCTTCTCTCCGGAAAGAAATGGACCGTTATTCACCAAGGGCCAGCCGTTCAACAAGCCTTTGAAATCGTGCGGCGTGGTGGGGTGGGGTATGAACCTGGATTGCAGAGACAACACAGTTCCTATCCTTAAGCACACCTAGTTTATAAAAACACCTTGAGATAGGTGTTAAAAGGTCTTTTGCAGAGAGAAGCAACTGAACCCTTACAGCGGTCCGTAGGCTTCACAGAGGAAGTGAGTTGTGGGCTGGAAACCAGAGCTGTGATGCCGGTTCCTATTTTGGAAAATGAATGGTAGTGGAATGGATCATCCAGAACAGGAAGAGTCGGGTTTTAGATGAAGGCTGCGAACATCCGTCTGCAGCGGGGTCTTGGACGTGTCTGCCAGTCAAGGGTCCGGTTTGCCAAGAACCTATGCAACCCACGCGGGTCTGTGTGGATCGCCACATTCACTAATCGCTAACAGCTGCTCTCAGATATTTAAACATCTGCTGAATTTTGCACACGCACTTTTAGGGCCATGTGGGGTAGGGTGCGGAGATCCTCGAGGCTCCCCCCCCCCCCATCTTTTCAAAAGGAGAAGCCAAGCATTCAAATTAGCGGGAAGGCGGTTAACACCCGCAGCCCCGAATCTACCGAACGTACCGCCGCTCGCCCAGAGGCACCGGGCACGTCGCCTGAAGCGAGGGCCTAACAGCGCCAACCGCCGCGGGGCAGCAACCGCTGCAGAGTCGCGCGCAGCGGGCGTTGCGCGGTCCGGACTTGAAGCCGGGCGAGGAATCCAGGAGGATTCTGACGAACGGCTCCTCCATCCAATGGGACAGCAGATCGACTTTTCCCTCGCCAATAGGAAGCGGAATCTCGGCGAGGGGGCGGGAGCTCTTGGCTGAGGGATCCGATCCCGCCCGGCGGCAGTCGAGGCGGGGTGGAGGCTCCGCCTGAGCGGCGGGGAGCGGATTAGGGAGGAGGGAAGACCGGAAGCCGCGGCCCCGGCCCCATCCTTACTTTCGCGTTCCCCCCGGGGGCTGGGAGCTGCGAAGCTGGCGGAGGGAGAAGCCGGGGGCCGGCTGGGAGAGAAAGGGAAGCGTCCCCTCAGCCCGCGCTCCCTCCTCAGCCACGGGCTCCTGGAGCGCGCCGCGGAGGACGCCGGGGCCGCTCCGAGCCGCGCTGAGGAGGCGCAGCCCGCGGCGGGGACCGATCGGCGACATCTGAGGCCGAGCGTCTCCCACGCCACCTCGACCGCCGCCATGTCCTCCACCTCCTCCTCCCCGAAGGAGGAGACGTACGAGGAGGACCGCGAGTTCGAGAGCCAGGCCAAGCGCCTCAAGACCGAGGAGGGAGAGATCGTCTACTCGGCGGAGGACAGCGACAATCGCCAGGAAGCGACGACGCCTCAGGCGGGGAGCGAGAGCGACGGCGGCGGCGAAGGCGACGCCGGCGAGGGAGGCAGCGGCGACGGCGGCGGTGGCGGCGACGACGGCGAAGAAGGCGACGGCGAAGAAGGCGACGGGGGAGACGAAGGGGACGGCGACGACGGCGATGAAGGAGGCAGCGGCGGCGACGAAGGCGGCAGCGGCGGCGGCCCTCGGAGCATGCCCCAGTCCATGGTAACAAAGCGCGGCCGCGTCCCCTGTCACCGGGCCCCGGCGGGCGGGCGGCGGGCGCCGGCCTGCTTTCTTGATGCGTGGATGCCGAGCGTGTCCCTGGGGACCCCCTTGGCCTTAGTATTTATGGCTTGCTTAGATTTCCCGGATCGTGCCGGTGCCACGCCGGCTCGGGCTTCGGGTGGCGGGGCCTCGCCGAGTCGACAGCCGGGGCCCCTGAACTTGGGGAGGGTCCCGGGGCGGGGGCGGCGGGGGCGGGTGGCGCTTCCGCTCCTGGAGTCGGTGCCGCGCGCCCGCGGCGGGCTCAGCTCTTTGTTAGTTGAACAACTCTGCCTGGGCTGTGCTGGGACCCGGCTGCGTGCAGCCCTCCCGGCCGCAGCATCCTCCCTCCGGGCACCAGCCCAGGAAGGCTCTCCTGACCTCATCTCCAAAAAAGCCGAGGCCAAAAGACAAATGACGCCCCCGTGCCCTAAACTCTAGCTCCTTGCTAGTTTGTTTTGTCTTGGGTTGTGTGTGTGTGTGTGTGCGCGTGTGAGTGTGTGCGCGCGCGCGTGCGTTATTTTGCTTTTAAAAAGTGTTTGCGGGCATGGAGCCCATGCTGGGCTATCCGCTTTTTGGGCGGTGACTCAAGACAGTTTTCACATAAAAAATGTTAATTAAAAAAAATGTGTGGGCAAGAGTGTGGCCGTGCTTTCAAGTAAAGGGTTTGCAAACGTTCCCGAATCACTTGAGTTCTACTTCAAGTTTGTCCCCACGGAAGAAGGAAATGAATTCAGAGCTGTGTTATACACATTCCTCGAAGCCTCCTTATCAGAAATGTTTGCTGGAGACCGAAGGAATGTGGACAGCTTAACCCACAGCTTCAGTTCCATGGAGAGTTTAAGGAAACAAAGCGTTCCAACGGTTTTGCCCCTCGTTGGAGCCCTTAAACTCTCTAGGTGACTAAGATATTCTATAAACATTTAATACATTTGAGAGCAAATCTTCTGTGCATTTTATGAAGTTATAGAAGTCTTCCACCATTAAAGGTGTTTCAACCCTTTTAATCAAAAGCAACTTGTCTTTGAAAAGTTTGTTTGAATTTTGTCTAGCTTAAATTAAAAAAAGAGTTACATGTGTGGATACTTAAGCTCCCATCCATGGCAGCCCCAGAAGTTGGATCGCCTGGAAATAGAGATAAAAGTAGTTAAGTTGTGAGTCGCCTGACTTGGGTGCTGGGAATCAAACTGTGGTCCATTGCCCCCAAGAGGACTGTGTGCTTTTCGGATGAGCCCTTCTTTCCGCCCGTTTGAACTAAATTAAATTAAATTCATTGTGCATTGAAGCTTGCATGTGTGGAGGTCAGGGGACAGCTTCATGTGAGACTTGGGGATTGAATTTCTGTCACTGGCATCACCTTCACCACCTGAGCCAGCTCACTGACCCAGCTTGAATTTTTATGTGAAAATTCTGATAAGAGTGTTTTTAAATACTACAATGTGATGGGTAAAATTTGACCTTTTTTTTTTTTTTTTTTGGTTTTTTCGAGACAGGGTTTCTCTGTGGTTTTGGAGCCTGTCCTGGAACTAGCTCTTGTAGACCAGGCTGGTCTCGAACTCACAGAGATCCGCCTGCCTCTGCCTCCCGAGTGCTGGGATTAAAGGCGTGCACCACCACCGCCCGGCTGACTTTTGTTTTTTAAGGAATTGTTTTTTCTTGCTGTAACTGTGCTCATAACTGATTCTCGAAAGCCTTTTGGCCAAGATCAGGTATAGCTTCCATGCATTTGTTGTTTGGGGACTTTTCTGTCAAGTTTTTTGAGATACTCCAGATGTGACTTGGGTGTGAATAAAGGAGATTATGGTCTTCTTAGAGACTCTTAAGATCACAGGCAACTGTTGGAAGAGGTGGAAATAGGGTTATAATAAGTGGTGTTGTGGTTCTTTTGCCAAAAGCCCTAGTTGTTTGTGAAGTACTTTTAAATGTTTTGGAAAGATACTTAAAACACTTGGCAGGAAGGATGGGTGGCTCAGTGGGCAAGAGTACTTGCAGATGCCTGAGAACCAGAGTTCAGTTGCTAGAGCCCACATGGTGGATGCTGTCCTCTGCCTTGTATATGCATGCCTTGGTGCGCGCACACACACACACAGTGATAAAATTTATGTTTTAAAATAGGCTATTTTTGAATGCTAGGGAGAAATATGTAATTAACGTAAGTCAAAAGAGTGCAAATGGCATTGGGCAAGGGCTTGTGGTAGATCAGGAGTTTAGTCTTAAATTTTTGTGACCTTGAGAAAGTCTACTTTTTAGTTTTCTTAGTCTGTAAGATGTGAAACTTGAACTGTATGTACTTTCCTTACTTGATGCTGTAGTAAACTAGTTAATACAACTTTCAAATGACCAAGGCAGCAATTGATGTATGTAGTTAAAATTCAAGTTGCTGTTCATCTTTTAGTGCTTAGGGCAAGGTGCTTTCTTTTATCTGCGTAGCTGGAGCTGGGGCTGTAGCTTAATGGCCTCAGTGGTACACTTGACTAGCATGTGCAGCTGTTTTTGGCTCTACCAGCACTCCTCTCCAATAAATTTATTTATAAATTTAACAGTGGAACTGATGGGGTAATGTTAAGTTTAATGAAGACTCAGTTTTTCATTTTCAAAATTTTTCCTTGTAATTTTCAGTACTATTTTGAAGTCATTGTAATTATGAAACGTGCATAATAACATTGCTTTTATCAAGATAGAGTCTAGCGCTCCATCCTGTTGAAATAATTTTTTATTTAACTGAAGAGTTTAGCCTAATTTCTGTAATCCTTAGCCTATAGAAGAAATACATCTGTGCCAAACTGTTAGAGTAAATGCAGATTCGGTACAGTGATGAACTATCTTCTTAACTCTAATTGGAAATTTGTGAAGGGAGAAGTAAGATTTTAAAGGATGCCTTCTGTTTGACTTTTCATGATTTAATAACTAAGTTTAAAGAAGAATGTGAATAAGAACAGTTAAAATGGGAATGGATCCTTAGCAGTGGTCTCAGTGTTTGAAGAGAAATAGGAAGGCTGGGTGTGGTGCATGTCTGTAATTCCAGTACCCAAGAAGTAGATGTGGGGAGCACTGCTGTGCCACTTGACCTATCTAGTGAGTTCCATAGCCAGACTCTGGGAGGAGGGAGGGAGAGGAGAATGAGAGGGGGTGGGATTGAGATGGATTGCTTTGAATGGTTTGGATTGGACAAATAAGATACCCCTTGGTTGGTGTCACAGAGCAAAAATTCCCAGGGCTTTTGATTCACTGGATTTCATTCTTGAACAAAGCTTAATTATGGGAGGTTCATGCTATGTATGTGTTATAATTACTTTATTCTTTTGGAGAAAATAGCTTATTATTTTTAAAATTTATTTTTGAGGCAGTGTCTCACTGTATACCCTTGACTGGCCTGGAACTCAATAGAGACCCACTTTCCTTCTGCCTCCTGTGTGCTGAGATTAAAGTTGTGTGTTTCACTATTTCTAACCAACTTATTTTTTATTGTGTGTCTGCATGTCACTGTGTGTGCCTAGTGCCCATGGAGGTCAGAAGAGGCCTCTGGAACTAGAGTGAAAGATGGTTGTGAGCCATTGTGTGGTACTGGAAACTGAACCTGGGTCTTCAAAGAGCAACACGTGCTAAGCCATTTCTCCATAAGTAGCATTCTTAAATTTAGCAGGCATAATCTTCAAGTTCATTAGTTTTTATATCTTTTTAATTTTTAAGAAAGAAACCAGTCCTTTACATATTGGGGCTTCACTTACCAAAACCAATTTATTTACAGAGATCTTGAAGATGAAGTTTTTCAAGTGTTGTATTCCATTCATGAGTAGACAGGCAAATCAAGGGTTGAATGATAACCAGCAGCTTGTAGTCCTAGCTACTCAGGAGGTTAAAAAAAAGTCTGGAGGACTACTGGAGCCTAGGCCATCAAGTCCAGGGTGGGCAGTATGGTGTCATAAAAACAAACCCAGGTACAGTGGTACATGTCTGTAATCCCAGCAGTTCTAATACTCCTAAGTGGACAGAAGCAGAAAGATGATGAGTTGGATGTTAGCCTGGGCTTCAGACTCTTGTTTCAGCTCAGTAAAGACTTAGCTACAAGCCGGG
>NC_022029.1:36207458-36210179 GCF_000317375.1 Microtus ochrogaster
ACAAATTTAGGGTAGGAGGGAGGATAGAAAACTATACCTCAAGGAAGGGAGTGGTAGACATATAGTTTGAAAAGAAAATTGTCTTTCAATTGGGGATGACTAGAATTTTAGTTTTTCAAAAATGAGCGATAGAAAAGCTTTTGTATTAAAGGGTTGGAAATTGGGTTCTAGATTATTAGCCAGGGCTACATAGTGAGACCCTATCTCAAACAGAAGTATGTATGGGAATATAATTAGAGAATTGCCAAGATAGATAATTTAAGAATGGTAAATGATTGGGAATAAGGAAAAGTACAAAGATTATGAGGCGGTTTCTTTGCCTTCAGACTGAGAACAATCTCCTTTCACCCAAATACTATATTATAGCTAACATCTTCCAGCTTTTCTCTATAAGTTCTTTTTAAATTTTTTCCTTGACAACAAATAATAATCTTTATGGAGTACAAATTCATAATTTGTATGTAATACATGGATCAAATCGGAGCAGTAATATTTTCATGTCCTGCAGCTTTTGGAAATGATGTCAGTGTAGATTGTGAATTCTTTTGAGGGATTTTAAAAAATTGGTCTGCAATCCATTTTTTATGGGAAAGACCAATTTGAAAACTAGCCATTTTTTGCACTGTATTCATCATGGTCATTATTCATGATGGGCAATTCTTAGAGAAAAACTGGCAAAGGTAAAAGGCCTATTCAAAAGTTACTGCCAAAATACAGGAAGAGAGAGCCTCTAGAAAAACAAAACTGAATTCAGAAGGTAAATTTTGTTATGAAAGATTTAATTGGATTAGCATAAATATAATCTTTTGAGTGCAGAAGGTGAATTTTATAACAGACTAGAAAGTGCAGTTAGAAGCCAGATGATGGACAGTTGGAGAAATATGAAAACAGACTGTTAGATTTGCCTAATCAAATTATTTTTGTCTTAGGAAAATGGTAAAGGTTATGTAAAAGAACATCATCGTTGTTAGGATGTTGAGCTATTTAGTGATGAAGTATCATGAGGCCTACAACCCTGTTTCTTGTAGTTTAAAGAGAAAAGTGTCTAACTCTCTGGATGTAAAATGCAAGGGTAAAAGCCCCCCAAAGGGTGGGGGACACAAACAATACTGAGTGTTTTATGAAATAAAAAGCTGTAAAATAATTATTATATAATATGTAAGACAAGCAGAAAAGTATAAAAAAAACACTCATGAGCCCACCACCTACTTCAGTACATCAGACATTGCCTATCACATTTCCCTTCCTGGCTGGAACACTTTTTAAAGGAATTTATTTTGGCCAGGCGGTGGTGGCCACACACATTTAATCCCTGCATTCTACAAGAGCTAGTTCTAGGACAGGCTCCAAAGCCACAGAGAAACCCTGTCTCCGGAAAAGAAAAAAGAAGAAGAAAGAAAGGAATTTTGTGTATACAACAGTTCCCTATGTCCACTGTGTGGGTTCTGGGGATTGGACTTGGTGTCAGGGTTGGTGGCAAGTGCCTGTGGCTTTACCCACTGAGCTGACTTTTGTTCTCAAGATCACTCTTCTTTATTTCTAAAGAGTTTGTGGCCAGCCTGGTCTACATAAAGAAATCCTGTTTTAATAGCCCAAAGCCAGAGAGAGGGGTTTGGAAACTTATTAGAAATAAAAATTTCAAAGCAAACATTCAATTTATCTTATTTCTCGGGTCTTTTGCTAACTTGTGAATTGTAATTTAGTTTGTCATGTATGTTTGATGTATGTGTGTGTATGTACCCTTTATAATGTAGAGTTGAATTTACTGAAAGATGCAGTTTAGACTTTGAAGTTAACTTGACATTCTTTTCTCTTCTCTAGGAGGGAGGTGGAAGTCATCATAAAGTGTCTGTTTCCCCTGTTGTTCATGTTCGAGGACTCTGTGAATCTGTGGTGGAAGCAGACCTTGTGGAGGCGCTGGAAAAATTTGGGACAATATGGTAAGGACAGCAGGGACTTAAATAAATATTGAAAATAACATGGTAGGACAATCACCTGCTTGATTGCTTGAGTTGTATGTAGCATTGCTGTATGTATGTATGTAAGCTTTTCTACGGGGAAAAAACTTCTCCCCCATATTTTGAGGTGCGGCAGGCTGGCCTGGAACTTGTGTTTTTCCTGTTTCAGACTGTTGAGTGCTAGGATTATAGATGTCTGCCATCTTTGGAATCTTTTTGTTGTTGTTGTTGTTTGTTTGTTTTTGTTTTTTCGAGACAGGGTTTCTCTCTGTAGCTTTGGAGCCTGTCCTGGAATTTACTCTATAGACCAGACTGGCCTCAAACTCAGAAATCTGTCTGCCTCTGCCTCTGCCTCTGCCTCCCTGTGTGCTGGGATTAAAGGCGTGTGCCACTACGCCAGTCCTTGTTCTTTATTTGAGGAGGAGGGGTTCGAGACAGTGTTTCTCTGTGTAGTCCTAGCTGTCTTGGAACTTGATTACATAGACAAGGCTGGCCTCAAACTTACAAAACTCCACCTGCTTCAGCCTCCCTTGTTGTGTTGGGATCAAAAGTGTGTGCCACTACCATCTGGTTGTTTTAATTTTTTAAATTTACTTGATTATAGTATATGGAGGTCAGAGGATAGCTTGAGGGAGTCAGCTCTCCACCATGTGTGTCCAGGGTCTAAAGTTAGTTGCTCAAATTAGTTTGTTTTGTGTTCTGTTCAGGTCTTTGTTTGCACTATACAAGCTAGGCAGACAACACTTTGCTACTAAGCCTTAAG
>NC_022029.1:36211144-36215032 GCF_000317375.1 Microtus ochrogaster
AGGGCACCAGATCTCATTACAGATGGTTGTGAGCCACCATGTGGTTGCTGGGAATTGAACTCAGGACCTCTGGAAGAGCAGTCAGTGCTCTTATCCTCTGAGCCATCTTGCCAGCACCCCCCTCCCCTCTTTTTTTAATAGTTTAAATAGTAAACCTGATTCCAGGGTTTACTATTTTACATATAAAAGAAATCATCTAAAAGAAATAGTTTCTTTCCTGGGATTTATATTTCGTACTTATAGCTGATATAGCTTTAAATCAAAGACCTTACTGTGTCTCTGTTGACCTTTTAGTGATATAGGTAGAGATAGCTAACCAGCCTCCTAGGTCAACTTATGATCTGCTGTGTGCTGGGCTCTGTTTCTGTCTTCTGAGGATATAAAGTTGTGTGAGGAAAACAGAGTAAGAGATCCTAGAATATGCCAGGCTGTTTGCTAGGCAGTTTGTATGCAGTAACTCTAATCTTGACCATAAGTCTCGAGTTTTATAAATGAGGAAAGTGGTAAATTACTGAATATAAAATGATGTGAGGGACCCAGTGTTGGTGGTGCATGTCTTTAATCCCAGCACTCGGGAGGCAGAGGCAGGTAGATCTCTGTGAGTTCAAGACCAGTTTGGTCAACAAGAGTTAGTTCCAGGACCACCAAGGGCTATTACACAGAGAAACCCTGCCTCCTTTAAAAAAAAGGGCAGTGGTGGCACGCGCCTTTAATCCCAGCACTCGGGAGGCAGAGGCAGGCGGATCTCTGTGAGTTCGAGACCAGCCTGGTCTACAGAGCTAGTTCCAGGACAGGCTCCAAAGCCACAGAGAAACCCTGTCTCGAAAAACCAAAAAAAAAGTGGGTTTTTCATTTAATTTGTTTTTACTAACACTGTGCTATTGTCAGTTTCTGTTTTGAAACTGTGGGCCCTGGGTGCTTGTTTTGCAGAGCGGTTTGAGTACCTGACTTGATGTTTTTTGTTCTGTTTTAATTTTTAAGACAGGGTTTCTCGGCGGCTGGAGAGATGGCTCAGTGGTTAAAAAAAAAAAAAAAAGACAGGGTTTCTCCTTAACAGCCTTAGCTGTGCTGGAATTTACTCTGTAGATCAGGCTAGCTTTGAACTAGAGAGTCATAGGGATTAAAGGCAAGTACCATCATGCCCTGATGATTTTTGTTTTTTTTTTGTTTGTTTGTTGATATGATTAGACCATGTTGCTTGTATCTCAAGACAGTTGAAAGTTCTTATTCATGTCAGTTGTGAATATGCTGTTTCTTTTGTAAAACATGCACTGTGATTTTTTTTTTTCTATTTTAAAAAATTTAGACAGGGTTTCACAATATAGCAGCCCAGGTTGACCAGGCTGGCCTCAAATCCTCAGAGGTCTTTCTGGCTCTGCCTTTTGAGTGCTGGGATCACCCCATTTATTATTCATTTTGGGTATTAAAATATATTTCCTTCAGAGGAATAAATTTTCAAAAATAAATACCTCATTCTCTGGCTCATAGTTAACCAAGATTATTGTATTCTTGTAGTGTTTGTCTTTTTGTGAACTCTTTAAAGTATTTTGGCGTAAATTACTCGGATGAATTTTGGTCAATCTATGGTCACCTCTATTTGTCTATTTTTAATAAGATAAAATAGAAGTAGTTAATTCTTAGTTATTGTTATGTGGGTATTTCTTTTCTTTTTTGAGATGAGCTGACTTTGAACTTGCAGCCCTCTTCTGCCTTCATATCCCAAGTGTTGAGATTATAACTTTTGCCACCATGTCCAGATAGTTTCTACTGTTTATCTTCAGGTTTTGCTTGCTGATCTGTAGGGTTTTTAGTTTCTGTCTCTTGATGTTTTCTAATTATTGCATGGGAGAGGGGTGTAAGTGATTGATGGAATTGGGCTTGAGTAGGGCATGAGATGAATAAGCTTTCAGTCATGGGGAGATTAAAGTCTGCTTTTACTTGACTGAGAGTAAATAATGTATTTTGATATCTCTTCCTTTTTAGCTATGTGATGATGATGCCATTTAAACGACAGGCTCTAGTGGAGTTTGAAAATATAGATAGTGCCAAAGAGTGTGTGACGTTTGCTGCAGATGAGCCTGTGTACATTGCTGGCCAGCAGGCTTTCTTCAACTATTCTACAAGTAAAAGAATCACTCGGCCGGGAAATACTGATGATCCATCAGGTGGCAACAAAGTTCTCCTGCTCTCTATTCAGAATCCCCTTTATCCAATTACAGTGGTATGTATTTTAGTAGAACAAACTACCTCTATAATTAACCCCTGCTGTTTTTTTTATCTGCCAACGACTTGTTTTTGTTTGTTTTGAAACATGGTTTTATGTAGCCCTGGCTGGCCTGGATCTTGCTATACCAGGCCTAGATCAGCTTGGCCTGGAACTCGAGAGATCGCCTGCCTCTACCTCCCAAGTGCTGGGATTTAAAATGTGCAACATGCTTAGCTTTCTTTCTTTCAATTTTATTTGTTTATTTTTAAGTTTTATTTTTACTATATGTATGCAGGCTTTTTGCCTGCAGGTCTGTTCACATGTGTGCATTGCCCTTGGAGGCCAGAAGAGAGCATCCCTTGGAACTGGAGTTACAGATAGTTGTTAGCTGCTGTGTTGATGGAAACCTAGCCTAGGGTCTGAGCCATCAGTGATTCTCAACTGGCAGGTCATGATCCTGTTTTTGGTTTTTCAAGAAAGGGTTTTTCTGTGTAGCTTTGGAGCCTGTACTGGAACTTGCTCTGTAGAGCAGGCTGGCCTTGAACTGACAGAGATCTCCTGCCTCTCTGCCTCTAGAGTGCTGGGATTAAAGGCATGCGCCATCACTGCCTTTTACCAGGGTCACATACCAGATAGTTTGCATATCAGATATTTACATTCTGATGCATAACAGTAGCAAAATTACAGTTATGAAGTAGCAATGAAAATAATTTTATTGTTGGGGTCACCACAACATGAGGAACTGTATTAAAGGATTGTAGCCTTAGAAAGGCTGAGCACCACTGGGATAGCCCCACTCCTTACCCTTTCAGTGTGGTTAATAGCTGGATATTGTGGGAGATAACCTCTGATTCCAGCACTCAGGAAGCAAAAGTGGGTAGATTTTTTTTATTTTGAGGCTCTGCTAGTCTGTGTGACCAGTTAAGACTCCACAGTTAGATCCTCTAAAAAAAAGTTTAGTAATTAAGAGGAATGATATCTGTAAATTTTTGCTTTTTAAATAAAGTAGAATATAGTTTTAATGTTTTTCTAAATGTAAAAAATGAAGAAATATTCTTTTTTTCTCTTTCTAGGATGTTCTGTATACAGTATGCAACCCTGTTGGAAAAGTACAACGGATTGTTATATTCAAGAGAAATGGGATACAAGCAATGGTTGAATATCCTTTATTTGTAAATGTGTTACTGATATATAGAAGTGTTTGTAATTCATTTTTTTTCCCCTGCTTGGCATTTCTAGGCAAGTGGTGCTTTTTCCTCTTAGAGCAATCTTCTTGACTATTATATAACCCTGGCTTGTCATCTGCCTACTTTGTGACTGTTGAGATTAAAGGTGTATACTGCCATACCCTACTTAATTACATTTAAAACATAAAAGAACTTCAGTACTCTAGGGAATTTTACTCTTGGTAAAAATAGCTTTGTACCACAGAATAGTCCATTAAAGTCTGGGGATTGAACCTGAAGGCTCTGCATTTGAGGCCAAGCTTTCTAACACTGTTACTTCCTTGGATCTATTCTGAGAACAAAGTAATTTTGTTTCCAGGTTGTAGATTGCCCTTCACTAAGAGGATAAAACCTACTCCATAGCCGGGCGGTGGTGGCGCACACCTTTAATCCCAGCACTCGGGAGGCAGAGGCAGGCGGATCTCTGTGAGTTCGAGACCAGCCTGGTCTACAGAG
>NC_022029.1:36215132-36220080 GCF_000317375.1 Microtus ochrogaster
CAGAAAATGTAAGTTTGTGGAGGAAATCACGATGGGGGTTTATGATTTTAAAAAAAAAAAAAAAAACTACTCCATTGCAGTCCCCGCTGCAGCCCCAGCAAACTGGTATAACTGCGGAGGCTCTCGGCGGCGTCAATATCCTCTCTCCTTACCCGTTCCAGGACAGGCTCCAAAGCCACAGAGAAACCCTGTCTCGAAAAAAACCGAAAAAAAAACAAACAAAAAAAAAAAACAAACTACTCCATGTTCTACTATATAGTACTTCTAATAATTTGGAAGGATTAATGTAGATAACGTTGATGGTGTTCTATTTTCTTTGTTATTCTCAGTCTTTAAAATAAATTTTTATCAGTAAGGATTTATTTGTAAGTTTTAGTTGGGAAAACGTTTCCAGAAACAGAGTTAGTTTGGGTTATCTTTTTAGTTCCCTGGGAATAAAGAACAACTAAATTTAGGAAGCCACGTTTCCTTAATAGAGCTTTATGTTTGAGTCAGTCCTTTGTGCCCAGAAAGCTAAAGCAGCACTCAATGGAGCTGATATATATGCCGGATGTTGCACACTAAAAATTGAATATGCAAGGGTAAGTATTTCAACACCCCACCAAAGAAATATTTATGCTTTCAGTATTCAATTTAAACTAACTTACCTTCTTCGCTTTCAACAGCCAACTCGTCTAAATGTTATTAGGAATGACAATGACAGTTGGGACTACACTAAACCTTATTTGGGAAGACGAGGTAGGTATTTTACGAATTTTAGAATGTACTTGGATCTGCTGAGAAATTTTTACAAGCAGTTACTTTCTTTTTTCTGAGATGAGCTAGTTAATTATAATGAAAATCTTGTTTCTGAATGCTTTTGTTGGAAAAGTTGTGTAATGATGGAAATTAACCTTGGACATTAGTGCCCCCTACTGGTATGTGCTGAGCTTATTTATATTTAGTTCAACAAGGAGCCCTCACATACAGGCACGCGCAGTTCAAGGACTTGCATTTCTCCAAGCAGCTCTCTCTCTTTGGAGGAGAGGAAACTGATTCAGAATATTCCTTACAAACTGCAAACTTGCACACTGCTTCTCTATGGAAAGGACTTTTCCCCCAAGCTGGACGAGGCATTAAGAAGGATAGAGGACTCCGGCAGGCTGACTCTACACCTCATCATGCACAACATCGGCATCAACAAAAAGCCCTCTGAAAAACTCAGACTTGCAATTCACCTTGACTGCATACTACATGCACCATCACCCCAAGTTTTTAAAGGACGACATTTAACAGTACTTCAGACTTGCATGGGATGAACACCATGATAGACTGTGCCCATTTATTCAAGTTGTATGTATACTGATCTGATTTCCCTTAAGGTTTCAGTTGTAGAATTTAAGATTTATGAAAACTAGACATTTTGCAATGTTGTAAAGTTCACTGACCATTGATGTAACTGTTTTCAGCTTAAATTTAAATTGTTAATTGGCTTTTAACAAGGGGTCAGTTTATCTACAGGTCTTGGGAATTGATATGCTCAACCAATCCACACAAACGTTAAAGATTTAATGTGAATTAGAAAGGTGTGCATTTGGCTGGGGATAAACAGGTCAGTGGAAGAGCATGTGTTTAGCATGTGTAAGCCCATGTGTTTGATCCTCAGCATAAAAAATGCACATTTGTTGCATTTAAATTGACTTTCGTTTTTTGTTTTTTTCCTAATTATGAACATTGAACAGATATTCTAACAAATGAAAAGGTGCATTATATGTAAAAGATGTTTTTCTGTGTGGTTTGATTTTTGTAAAGTGACATGTTTATAAGTTGCCATATTTTGTAACAATTTAAGGTTTTTCACTTATGTTAATTTGTGTAACCAGAAAATTTAACATTTCAAATATAGTTGAAAGTAACATGTAATTTTCAAGGTAGGATATATTTAAACTTGATAAATCTGAAAATCAATAGCATTTCATTTGAAATGCATTTTCACCAATAGCCTATACATGCTAAATTTCATGAGCATAGATTTCACTTATAAATTGTTCAACTAACTGTGGTAATTCTGGAATATACAAATTAAAATGTCGATGTTGTAAAAACAAGGGGGCTTCAGTATTGGCTACCTCTCAACTACAATATTAATGTTTGAACCACATGTTAGGAAAGCTCAAGATGAATATGTCTGTACAAGTCAGTTTGAAAAACTTTGTCAACCAAAATATCTTGAGCACTGAGTACTCGATAGTGCATGTACTTCAAAGGAAAGAAAGAGTGAAACACAATGTGGTTATTTGCATGTTCAGATCCTTCTCTGTGATTGGCTTCTTTAGCTCTCAATTTCCAGGAATTGTTTTATCTTATGCATGAAAATTGTAAATAGGTTTGCTTTGTAAAATGTAGCTTTGTTAAAATCCCCAATTTTGATGCTTAAGGAAATTTGCTTGGCGTATGATTGGTGCAGTTGAATCCAATACTGGAAAACAAATCCTTAAGAACTCAAACAGCAGGATAAATGGTTGATGAGAAATCTCTCATTGCTGTCCACTGATACTATTGAACACTTGAGGTTTTATTTACTGATTTGAAATAGTTTGGGTTGCATTTATGTTACCATATATTGAAATATTTATAGATTTTTTTTTTTCCTTTTTCATTTTTTGTGTTCAAGAGAGGGTTTCTCAGTGTAGTCCTGCCTGTCTCAGGACTAGCTCAGTAGACCAGGGTAGCCTTGAACTTTAGAGAACTGCCTTCCTACTGCTGGTATTAAAGCTGTGTGCCATCATGCCCAGTGAAAGTTTATACATTTTAAACATTGTTTATGTGTATTCTTTTAAAAGATTTGAACTTTACACAAAGCCCACTTAGTTTTTTTCATGCAGTTCTAGTTAATCTATTTTAAAATGTGTAAGGTAGATATTTAATAAAATATAACTAAAGGAAGTAAAATTTTATATTTATGCTTTTAATGAAAAAATACTCTTGTTTTTCAATTTATTGACAGGTAACTTTATGGCTAGACTTGCAGCTTATAAACACATAAACATAGTTTTTGTGGCGATCTAAACTTGACTCAAGTTGACAGATTATTAAAATTATTTATTTAGGCTACACTAAGAAACCCTGTCTCGAAAAACCAAAAATAAATAAATAAAATAAAATAATTTATTTCCTTTGCCCAAAGACCTTCACGGAGAGCCAGACATGGTGGTGTGTGCTTTTATAATCCTAGCACTTAGGACGTAGAGGCAAAGAGTAAGAAGTTTAAAGTCAACCTGACCTATATGAGACCCTGTCTCAAAAACAAAACAATAAATAAAAAGACAATAGGATCTTCATATATCTTTACTAAAGAAATTTTATGGGGCTTGAGAGGTGGCTCAGTGGTTGAGAGCATTGCCTGCTCTTCCAAAGGTCCTGAGTTCAGTTCCCGGCAACCACATGGTGGCTCACAACCATCTAGAATGAGGTCTGGTGCCCTCTTCTGGCCTGCAGACATACACACAGACAGAATATTGTATACATAATAAATAAATAAATATTTAAAAAAATTTTATTAAAGAAATAATTATTAAAATACATTTTTTTTTTTTGAAAAATCCATTTTACAAAACCTGATTACAAGCTGGGCAGTGGTGGCTCACGCCTTTAAGCCCAGCACTTGGGAGGCAGAGGCAGGTGGATCTCTCAGTTCAAGGCCAGCCTGGTTTCCAGAGGGAGTTCCAGCACAGCCAAGGCTACATAGAGAGACCCTGTCCCAGGAAAACAAAACAACAACAAAAAACCCTGATTACATTTTATTACAGAGAATTCTTAGCCTGAACTTCAGGGAACCCTTCCATAAATGTTACACATAACTTATATATTGTATATATGTGTGTACCTTTTTGAGAAGAAAGTGTATAGCATTTATCAGGTTTTGCTTGAATATACAGAGTTTAACAAAACACTATAGGCTATTGGCTCAATGTTTGACTTTACTGTTCCTTTTGTTTTATATAGTTTTATCTTTGGCAGTGAATGCTTTAAAATATAGTAGTGAAAAATATATGACTGAAATATTTTTTCTTTCTTTTTTTTTTGATTTTTCTTTTTGGAGGGTTTCACTACCTACCTCTGTATCCTGAATGCTGGAAATAAAGGCATGTCCCACCACACCCATCTTCTACTCTTTATGAAGATTGTGGGTTTCTATAACTATACAGCAAATAAGTGGTTAATTGGAGTCTTTCCTTGTACACATTGTCAATTATCAGTAAAACTTAAGCCATGAAAACATGGTTCTGAGAAGAGATATGGAATTGAGTCTTTTGGTATCTACTTAAGGGGATAATACCTGCGGATCAGCAGACTGGATTAATTTAAGAGAATTTAAGACACTAGTACTGGGAAATGCTAGAAACTATGTAAGAAAAAGAAATTCTTTAGCCTGTAGAAGCAGTGAGGAGTTGAGGTCAGTGTATAAGTACTAAGTGTAAGGTTTTAAATACATTAGAATTTGGGTGGAGGATCAGTTTCTGTTCCTCCTTTCGAGTAATTTTCTTGAAATTTGAAGTAATTTTCTTGAAATCTAGGTTATCTATAAATGTAAAGAAAGATAGTGAGCACCTTATTGCTGGTATTGGTTAAGCAGTGGCCAAAAAGGGATGAGTAAGAGGTTTTATTTTCCTTTTTTATTGTTTGGTTGTTTTTTAATATTGAATAAAAGTTTAACTAGATGACTCTCCAATCCCTTTCAGTAGTATGATAGCATGGTTAGAATAGGTAATTAAAAATAGACTTCTAGACTAAAGTGAAAGTATTTCTCATCTTCCATAAACCTTGTTTGTTTAGGTGACTAAGGATGTTTTGGGCTCTATGATTGGATCAGCAAACTTCTAAAAGTAGTATGATTTTGAAATTTGCTAACCGGCAGTAGAAGTCCTATTTTGGAACCCTGGAAGTAATTCTTAAAAAAAAAAAAAAA
>NC_022029.1:36220180-36227970 GCF_000317375.1 Microtus ochrogaster
ATATATATATAATATATAAAACTATAATAAAAATTTAGAGTATTGTAGTCCCATCCAATAATGTAGCCCCCTTGGTTAGGTTCATCTTGGCATATTTAACTCTGGAGGTTGCTCATGCTTCTGCTTGATGTTATGGTCAATAGAAAATGACCTATCTTTGATACATCATAAGCCAGTGATGTGCAAATTTTCAGCTCTCAAGTCAGTAGGTGTTTTTAAATATGTGTATGTACATATAAAATACTCTGTGTTTACTGATTGTGAAACCATGTAATACAGGTTGTTGTTGGCTTATGCTGAAACTTCTTGAAAGAAGCCCACTTTGAAAATGTGTTGCTGTTGAAGCTAATAGTATGATTCAGGTACTGTCTTTCAAAAGTACTGCACTTAAAAGCTTGTTTTAAAAACATGTATTGGTAAAACCTGTGTACAGTGTCAAACTCTAGCATTGTGTACATTCATCTCCTGCAAAGCATCTAATCTTTTAAATTTGAAAGTGTGATTGTATTTGGCATTTATCAAAAACATATTTTCCAGTGGAATTTGTTAGATAGAATTGTTTTCTTAAAATTTGGTGTTTGTATTTAAACTGGATATGGATGGATGTTTAAAATTAACCAGGAGTAATATTTCTTTTAAGAAGTATTTGGATGTTTTGAATGGGTGTTTCCCGTGTGAAAACTCTGTTAAGTGCTTGGATCAAACTGTTAAAATCCTGTTTCTACTTTTGTGTCAGATAGAGGAAAGGGTCGCCAGAGACAAGCCATTCTGGGAGATCATCCTTCTTCGTTTAGACATGATGGCTATGGTAAGTTTGTCGAGGCAGGAGGAAGATCAACTAACTATAAGAATATTTGCATATCTGATAAAGAATATCCTATTACTTGTCTGTATTTCCCAAACTCCTAATCACCTGATGTATTTTATTTAAGTTCAGCCCATTACAGCAGTATTCAAGACCTTCCCCTGTTAGGATGTTGATATATTAAAATAATCCTTGAAATAAATTGAGAGCTAATGATTGGTTGGAGAATTGAGCACTTTTTTTTCTCTATTCCTATAGTTTGGTTCTCTGTTCCTGTAGTTTGACTCTGGTGTATTTATAAGAGAACCAGAAAGGGGTATTACTGCTTCGAAAGTTTATTTTCACTTAACTAAGAGCAAAGAGAAATTTTTAGTAACAAAGCAAAAAAAATGAGTATTTGTCAAGAAAGAAACATGGTTTTATTTATAGATGCTTAATTTTACAGTTGGTATTTTGGCTTTGGTTACATTTGTATTCTGTTTTTAAAGCCTCTTGCCTCTTAATCTTTGCTAGGTAGAAAATTTGATATTAGGAAACTCACAATAATTTTTTGAAAAGGTTAGGCTTTAGATTCTTGAAAATAGAAGTTGACAATTATTAGAATAGTGTGTTAACTGACTGACTACATAGTTTTAAAATATTTTTTTAAACTTTTAGAGGGTAGTTGTTGACTTCTACCTAGTTTTTGCTTCAAAGTTGAACTTAATATGTTTTATGTAGTGTTTAGATTTATCATTAAGTCTACTCATGGAGTTTTGGCTTACTGATTAGTATCTTTTTTTAAATTAAAAATTACTTAACTTTCTGTGTTGTGTGTATTTAGCCAGCATGCATATCTATGCACAGTGTATGTGCTTGGAAACCAGAAAAATGCATTGGATCTTCTGGAGCTGGAGTTAGACTGTTTTGAGTCTTCATGTGGTTCCTAGGAATTGAACTCAGGTCCTCTGGAAGAGCAATCAGTGTTCTTAACCATCTTAGTCACCTCTCTAATGTCTATTTTTAAACTTGAAAAATTTATTTTTTATGTCTGTGATAAAATTTGTTTCAAGTTTTCTAGTAACCTATATTGCACAGTTTTTTTTTTAAAGCAGTAAATGTTGTACATGGGTGGTGTCTTTTTGTTGTTGTTTTGTTTGTTTTTTGCTGTTGTTTTGTGTTTTGTTTTGTTTTTTTTTCTTTTTAATGAGACAGGGTTTCTCTGTGTAGCTTGACTGTCCTGGAATTTGCTTTGTAGACTATGCAGCCTTAAACACCCAGATGTTCAGCTGCTTCTACCTCCCAGGGCTGGGATTAAAGGCATGTGCCTTCATCATTCAGCTGTTTTTTTTGTTTGTTTGTTTGTTTTGTTTTTACATTTTTTTTTTAAATTACGTTTTCATTTTGTGTGTGTGTGCCAATGGAGGTCAGAGGACTTAGTTCTCTTCCATGTGGACCCAGGAATTGAATTCAGGTTATTAGGCTTGGAGGCAGGTACCTTTTACTTGAAAAACCATCTTGCTGGCCTGGCATGGTTATTAATTTGTATAATCCTTGATCATTTTTCTTTGTTTCTGTAACACAAGAGTATAAGTGTAGTTTTGTTTGTGCAGTAAAGAAATGCTGAGTAGAAGCCTATTGTGCTATGCATCACAGAAAGTGTTGGGTTATTTGTGGAGTTAATGGCAGTCGGGCAGTGGTGGTGCACACCTTTAATCCCAGCACTTGGGAGGCAGAGGCAGACGGATCTCTGTGAGTTCGAGGTGAGCCTGGTCTATAGAGTGAGTTCCAGGACAGAGAAACCCTGTCTCAAAGAACTAAAAAGAGAGGGGAGAGTGCATAATTTTGAGTGATATGTGCTAAATAGGGATCATTGAGATGGTGAAGTCTTGCTTTCAGGGGATAGTTGTCTCAGGGATGTGTGGGTACATCTATCTCAGCTACATCATTTAAGATATTGAACTTGTAGATTAATTTGTTCTGCTTCCTAAGATAGAAGTACTTGCTGCTGGCTGCTTTTCCCGAGGTCCTAAGTTCAATTCCCAGCAACTACGTGGTGGCTCACAACCATTTATAATGAGATCTGGTGCCCTCTTCTGGCCTGCTGTAATAAGTGCAGGCAGAAACCTTTAAGAGAGAGAGAGAGAGATTAAGCATACTGTAAATAAGAGAAGTGAAGTGAGATGAAGTGGGAAGAAGATAGGCGTGTGTCCTAGGGTGCTGAGATAGTTTACAAATGTGCAGATCACAACTGTATCTTCAGAGCAGCAGTTAAACAGAACAGCTTTATTTGCCTTTTGTGTTACATCATAGGTGTTCCTACGTAATGATCGGAAATAAACAGGAAATCAAGAAAAATATGAGTCAGGTGCATATTTTTAATTAGATTAAATTTATTCATTGTTATAGGATAAATTTTATGCTTTTAGAGTTTTTTGGTTTAAAAGATGTGGTCTTACTATGTATTCCCTGCTGATCTGGAACTCGAGGTGTCAAGTAGGCTGGTTTTGAATTCATCATACTTGAACTGTGAGCTTTAAGAAACCACAAGTTGATGATTAGCATTTTTGGATTTCCTGGATCAAAGATTTTAAATTTTGAAAGACAGTATATGACTTCAAAATGTTAATGATGCCATTTATTTAACATTTTCCCATATAAATGGATTTTTTTAAAAAATGTGAAGCATTAATTTTCTAAAAAGCATCAAGACTTGAATCTGCTATTTAGGACTGATGGCTATACAGTAGAGTCTAAATCATTTAGATAATTTAATTCTGTTGACTTATGGTCGTAGTTAAAAACATCACAGCATTTTTATCCTCTTGTACTGGCTTTGGCTGTTACTTAACCTGTATCTCAACAGTAAGGAAGTTTGTCCCACTTGAGCTCAGTGGAAGCTTGTATTGCCTATCTGCTTCAGGTCTTTTCACTTCCCATGGGGAAAGGAATAGTGACTTTAGTTAAATATTGTTGCATAAGCAAGTAGTAGTGGCAGGAAGGCAGTATAATATGAAAAATGACGTTGCAATGTGGTGATCAAAGTCTTTGTGTCCTACAAAAAAGTTGATGCTACGGTTTCTTTTTAAAATGGAGAAAAATAGCTTGAGATTTTGGTGTTTATTGTACATACGGAGTAGATTATGCTTCTGTTCCCTCACCCCCACCCTGAGACAGGGTTTTTCTGTAGCTTTGGAGCCTGTCCTGGAACTAGATCCTGTAGACCAGGCTGGCCTCGAACTCACAGAGATCTGCCTGCCCCTGCCTCCTAAGTGCTGGGATTTAAGGCGTGCACCACCACCACCCTGTGGAATTTTTATGTATATTAACATTTATGTTATGTTTAACAAGTGTGCTTGTGTGCGTTTATGTACATCACTGTGCAGATTCCTGAGGAGGCTAGAAGTTATCATCCCCTGTAACGGAGGTTGTAGGCAGTTGCCTCACATGGGTCCTGGGAACCAAACCCAGGCCTCCTGGAAGAGCAGTAAGCTCTTTAGCCCCCTGGGTTTATGTTTTTGAATTATAGGTCTCCATCTTAGTTGCTGCTTCTGGATCCTTAATTGCTGTTAACATACTCCCTGTCTCCTTTGGTTTTTTGAGACAGGATTTCTCTGTATAGCCCTGGCTATCCTGGAACTCACTCTGTAGACTGGACTGACCTCAAATTTAGGGATCGGCCTGGCCTGCCTTTGCCTCCTGGGTGTTGGGATTAAAGGCGTGTGCGGCCACTGCCCAGCTCTCTACCTATTTTTGTACCTGTTTCTTTACTGTTGTTCTGTTCTCTTACACACTCAAAAAATAAGCTTGAAAGTGAAGTTGTAGATACAAAAAAAACCACTAGGTTGCCAGGCAATGGTGGGTGCATGTCTTTAATCCTGAGCACTCAGGACCAGAGGCAGATGGATCTCTTGAGTTCCAGGCTCAACTAGTCTACAGAGCTAGTTCCAGGACAGCTAGGGCTGTTACACAGAGAAACCCTGTCTGGGGGTGGGGGTAAGGTTTACAACTCTTAAATTTAGCAAGTTGATTCTGACATTAAGATTTTTTTTGGTTTATAGATGTAATGAGCAGACAGTTTTCATAGAATTTTAGATATCTTCTGATGGGTTCTTGTTTTGTTTTGCTTTTATTTATTGTGGGTAGGGGAGGGTTGCAGACCTGTGAGATAGCTTGGTGGGTAAAGGCATTTGCTGCTAAGCCTGACTGCCTGAGTTTGATTCTTGGAACACACAATGGTAGAAGGAGAGAACAGACTCTTGGCAAGCTGTCCTTCTACCATGGCACATGCATCACACACACATGAAATAATCAATGGAGGACGATAGAAGAACTACATATTGATGAGGTGCTAACTAATGAATCTAGTATTCATTTTCCTGAAAAGTACATTATAGTACAATACATTCAAGGAGACAACGTTTTGTAGAACTGAAAATGGTTTTTCTTTTGTGGGGGAGTTGTATGAAACAAGGTGTCACTTTGTATCTTTGCTGGCTTCAACCTTAACAGAGATCCACTTGGCCCTGCCTCCCTAGTGCTGGGATTAAAAGCATGGACCATTATACTGGCTTGAAAATATTTTTTCTTATATTTATTATAAAGGTAGTTTCTTACATTGTATTGTGTCATTCCTCTAAATGACATGGGTAGTTACAAGTGTGTATCACCATGCCTAGCTGAATTATAGCTTCATACGTGCATACATCCATATCCCAGAGTTTTAACTAGCTCCTTCAGTTCTAGTCTAGCCTAGTCTTAAACCTTTTGAAAATAGAAATTTTGTATATGTAGATATAGCTGTCCATTGGGTGTGGTACATATAAATGCTGATTTTGATTTCTGTATTTATATTTAAATATTCATATTCTTGGTTTTTTGAGGTACATAAAACAAATTTTGAGAGTTTAATTTGGGAGAATGAGGTTATAACTTTGGCAGGGTGCGTGCTTAGAACACATAAGGTTCTGGATTTTTATATGGTAAAGTGCACCTACTAATTTTTGTAAATGGAAATGCGTATAAGTGTTACTTACTTATTATTTTGGTTATTTTTGCAGGATCACATGGTCCATTATTGCCTTTACCAAGTCGTTATAGAATGGGCTCTAGAGATACACCTGAACTTGTTGCTTATCCATTACCACAAGCTTCTTCCTCTTACATGCATGGAGGAAGTCCCTCTGGTTCCGTTGTAATGGTTAGTGGATTACATCAGCTCAAAATGAATTGTTCAAGAGTCTTCAACCTATTCTGCTTGTATGGAAATATCGAAAAGGTGAATTTCATTTTGTTAGTTTATTTGATTGAATATATAGTAGTTAATTCAGAAAATGCTACACATTTCTGTCAGAAACATCTGAAGTTCTTTGAATACTGAACTCATAAGCTTAAAATCTGTTATGTTTGAATTACAGAAATGATTAATTATTTACTGGCAAGTGATTAGTATAGATTCTTAGTATTAAAACAATAAATTATGTTTTAAATTACCAGTATTATGAGTATTTCCAAAGGTGACTGAAACCAAAAGGTTTAGTCACCTACTAGTGTACTAAAGATGTGAAGCCTGTGTTATCAGTTGTTTGATTCCTGATTTGACATACTAGCAATATATATACCATTTGTTCTGTAATCCTGAGAAGCAGCAACAGGCCAGGTTTCCTTATGTGTGTCTCTTATGTGATCACATGAACAAGAAACTGATATTGATGTTCTATGGTGTACTATCAACCAGATTATGATGTTGGGTAGACTATTTTCCAGTTTAAATTGTAGAATTTCAAAGAGCAGTTATACTCATGGAGCTATTTGACGTGCTTTGGGAGGGTTGTTATATACTTGCTTTTTAAATGCCATGGTATGAATATCTTATTTTTTCCATTTTTTAATTTTATGTGTGTTTATATTTTTTTATTTTATGTGTATGAGTGTTTTGCCTACATGTATGTCAGTGCACCACATGTGTACCTGGGCCCATGAAAGTCAGAAGAGGATTTTAGATTCCCTGAGAGAGTTAGCACCATGTGGGTGCTAGAACTAAACTTATGTCTTAATGGCTGAGCCAGCTTCAATCATCTTGCAAGAAACAATGTGTTTTTATTTGAGCTCAGTTAATATTTGAAATTGACCCACTTTGACAGAATGTTCTAATACTGTAATAATGTTAATTTTCCTCTTGTGATTTTAATACTCTTTCTATAGATAGTGATAAGAAAGGGTACACATAGCCGGGCGTTGGTGGCGCACGCCTTTAATCCCAGCACTCGGGAGGCAGAGGCAGGCGGATCTCTGTGAGTTCAAGACCAGCCTGGTCTACAGAGCTAGTTCCAGGACAGGCTCCAAAACCACAGAGAAACCCTGTCTCGAAAAACAAAAAAAAAAAAAAAAAAAAAAAAAAAAAAAAAAGAAAGAAAGAAAGGGTACACATGTGAGTCATTGGTGTGGGAGTGGGAGAATGGCCTAAAAACTTGATATTCCTAGTTCTTGGTTCATTAATTCTAAAAACCTAATATATTTCCATTATTTCATTGTATTAAGAAGAGGAAGAAAAGAAAAAAATTGTTTTTTTTCTGAGGGTAGGTAGACAGCTAAACTCAGTAAGTTTAATCTATGTCCTTTGTGTTAAGAATTTTCTCATAATTCAGTTTTTGGTATATTGTTTAGCTAATTCTACTTTTACATTTCGTGTGTTTGTGTGTTTGTGCACCACTTACATGTCTGATCTCTAAGGCTGGAAGAGAGCTTTAGATCTGGAGCTAGAGTTAAAGAAAGTTGTAAGCCACCATGTGGGTGCTGGGAATTAAGCCTATATCCTCTGGAAGAGCAGCTAGGGAGTGAGTGCTCTTAACTACTGAGCCATCTAGCTCTTCAGCCCCCAAGTTTTTAATAGTGTTAAATAAATAAATAATGGATTGTACTCAAGCCATTATAGTCCTTTAAATTTAAAGATACTTTTTTTTTTTTTTTTTGGTTTTTCGAGACAGGGTTTCTCTGTGGTCTTGGA
>NC_022029.1:36228476-36230521 GCF_000317375.1 Microtus ochrogaster
ATAAATAAATAAATAAATAAATAAATAAATAAATAAATAAATAGTAAAACTGGCAGCGGTGGAGATAATGATTGAACTTAGCGATTTACACATTCTCTGTTTCCTTGAGGTGAACAGATAAGAAGAAAAGTGTTCACGTTGTCACACTTACTGTGGTTTAGTAGTTCTAAGTGTCCAACATTGTCCTTCCTGCTACCATGCTACCTCTAGGCTATCTTGTATTATTTATCACCTTGACATTTCTGAATTGCTTACTACCATATAAAGATGAATACAGTTATGTTTACCATTCAATCTCTAGTACCTAGCACAGTGCTTATCAAAACATACTAGATACTCAGATATTTGATGAATATTGCTGAGTCTAGGCTGAGTACCTAGGGATGTAATCATCTTCATTTTATAACAACAGTTTGGTATAGAGGAATTAAGTAGATTAGCTCTAGATCACACAGATAATAGCCTTGGGATAAACCTGCCCTCCATGTGCTGTAGAGTACAATTACAGTCTTCCCCTTTAACTTCAGTCAGTTTTGGTAAAAGTTAAGGCTGTCCTGTAAGACAGAATAAGGTTAAGATTCTAAGAAATGATGTTGGGATTTTTGTAATTTCAGGTGAAATTTATGAAGACCATTCCTGGCACAGCACTGGTAGAAATGGGCGATGAGTATGCTGTGGAAAGAGCTGTCACGCACCTTAATAATGTCAAACTCTTTGGGAAAAGACTTAATGTTTGGTAATTACTTAAGTTATAAATGTTAACAATGTTTTGAAATCCTTGTTAATTTCAGAATATTTTGTAGTAACTGAGCATACATCTCAAGGTAGAAACATTAGTATTATTACTGTTGACAAGTGGTAGGAGTTATATAATTGTTCTACTTTTCTGAAATTACGTATGTATACATGAGTTCGCAAGTGTCCAAAGAATCTAGAAGAGGACATTATATCCCCTGGAGCTGGTGGTTGTCAGCCAACCAGCCTTGGTGCTGGGAAGGGGTCCTCTGCAATAGCAGTAAGAACTCTAAACCACTGAGCCATCTCTTAATCCAGACCTCCTAGTTTTTAGTTTTATTATCATAAAACAATGTTAAAACAGATAGTTCTTAAATTTTTTTCTAACGTGGGATTTGATTCATTTTCTTTCTAATATCTAAAATATAAAAATGACCTGGGCAGTGGTGGTGCACGCCTTTCATTAATCCCAGCACTAGGAAGACGGTAGAGGAATCTTGAGTTCAAGGCCAGCCTGGTCTACAAGAGCTAATTCCAGGACAGCTAGGACTGTTACACAGAGAAATCCTGTCTCAAGAAAGAGAGAAAGACAGAAAACAAAAGAGTAAATAGAAAAGGTTATGCATGGGTTACATGTAAAAACTATGAAAGTATAAAAAAGCATGTGTCCCCCCCCCCTTGGGGGATGGAGGTCGGTGGTTCCTGGATACCAATTTTATATTCCCTTGTATACCAATGGATACTTTTGTACTGTACTTAAATAACTATATATACTTTCTTTTGTTTACTCATAAAAGTGTTTTGTGACTGCTGCTGCTTATCTAACAAGATAAATTGTGTTTTTATTTTCTAATCCTCAGCGTATCTAAACAACATTCAGTTGTTCCAAGTCAAATATTTGAGCTGGAGGATGGTACAAGTAGCTACAAAGATTTTGCAATGAGTAAAAATAATCGCTTCACAAGTGCTGGCCAAGCATCTAAGAATATAATCCAGCCACCCTCATGTGTGCTGCATTATTACAATGTTCCACTGTGTGTCACAGAAGAGACCTTCACAAAGGTAGGCACTAAAGAAAAGTATATAGAATGTTGCTCTTTGTGTTTGAAGTTTATGTAATATTTCTTTCTTTTTTAAAAAATATTTATTTATTTATTATGTATACAGTGTTCTATCTGTGTATGCCTGCAGGCCAGAAGAGGGCACCAGACCCCATTACGGATGGTTGTGAGCCACAATGTGGTTGCTGGGAATTGAACTCAGGACCTTTGGAAGAGCAGGCAATGCTCTTAACCACTGAGCCATCTCTC
>NC_022029.1:36231501-36232843 GCF_000317375.1 Microtus ochrogaster
AGTGCTGGGATTAAAGGCGTGCGCCACCACCGCCCGGCTAAATTTTATTTTTTTATTTAAATTTTATTTAGCTGTATTTCTGATGTTTTGCCTTTCCTTGGCAGTTGTGTAATGACCATGAAGTTCTTCCATTCATCAAATATAAAGTGTTTGATGCGAAAGGTAAGTAAAGTCCCTTGAAAAGTCTTCAAGTTTTACAAGAAGGTTGCTGACAGATAAAGTAACAACTGGATTTGCATTTGTTTTCTTTTAGCTTCTGCTAAAACACTTTCTGGGCTGTTGGAGTGGAAATGTAAAACTGATGCTGTGGAAGCTCTTACTGCACTCAATCACTACCAGATACGAGTCCCAAGTGAGTGATGCAGTGGGCATTGCCTTCAGAAATACTGGCCACACGTCTGTGAAACAGATGGCTTTTAGTGCTGAGTGTGTGACAGGAGGAGTGGAGGAGGTGCTCAGGAAGGCAGGAAGGGGCTTCAGAGATTCCACGCTACAGTTTCTTGACCCTAGTCACATAGAATTTTGGTGGGGTTTGAAGCAATTTATCTCTAAAGGATTGTTCAGGAACCTATATAAAGTCATAGGGTGGTGAGTTCTGAAATTCTCCCAGCTACCTTAAGAAAATAAACTTAAAAAAAAATTTAGGCCAGGCTGTAGTGGCACATGCCTTTAATCTTAGCATTTGGGAGACAGAGACAGGCAGATCTCTGAGTTTGAGGCCAGCTTGGTCTAAAAGCTAGAGAAACTCTGTCTTGAAAAACAAACAAATATATATATATTAGCAGGCATGGAATTGCATGCCTTAATTCCAGCACTGAGGAGTTTGAGGCCAATCTCCTCATTAATGAACCCTCAAGTCTAATTTGTGTTGCCCGTAGACTAATTGGAGCATGGTCGAACTCCCAGTAGCCAGCACATTAAAAATAGAGTCCTTCTCAACCTGTACTTTGTATTTATAGGTCAGTTTCCGTAGCACAGGACATTAAGGTGTGTATTTTGGCAAAATGATTGTCCTTTAGGAAGGTTGTGCTTACCTGTGATCTATTAAAATGCCCATTGCCCAGCATTAGAATATTGAATCACACCTTCAGTCTTTACCAGTATGATAGCTGAAAAAGAGTATTCTGTTGTTTTGATTTGCCTCCAGAAAGGTAAATGGCCTTGTTTTTTGTTGTTGTTTGTTTTTTTGTTTTTTTTTCAATATGCTATGAAAAACTTTCAAGTTTTGAAACTTTATGTTGTATAATTTGCTTTGATCCTGGATCTCAAGGGTATAAAATTTCATCTTTTTTTTTTTTTAATTTTATTTTTTTACTTATTATGTACACAACATTCTGCCTCC
>NC_022029.1:36233292-36250145 GCF_000317375.1 Microtus ochrogaster
CATTACAGATGGTTGTGAGCCACCATGTGGTTGCTGGGAATTGAACTCAGGACCTTTGGTAGAGCAGGCAATGCTCTTAACCGCTGAGCCATCTCTCCAGCCCAAATCCTATTTCAAAAAATAAATAATAAAAATTGTATGGGACAGGTGATGGTGGTGCATGCCTTTAATGTCAGTACTGGGGAGACAGAGACAGGTGAATCTCTGTGAGTTTATCTCTGGCCTAGTCTACAGAGTGAATTCCAGGACAACCAAGACTTCCACAGAGAAGTCTCAAAAAAAATAAAAACCCAAAAAAAGTATGGGGAAAATTAATATTATTTAGAATGGTGATTGGGAAAAAAGGAAACAAGTTAACACCCTGCAGGGGTGGTGATACTTGCCTGTAGATCAAGATGCTCAGGAGACTGAGCTGAGGTGGGAATGTCATTTGAGCTGTGGAGTGCCAGGGGTAAACTGCATGACCTCATTCCATTAAAAAGGAAGGGGTAAAATTTTTAAAATTATTTGAATTCATGTGTGGAAACATACTTTAAATATTTTTATAACACCCAAAATGTTTGTGAAGGGCCAGGCAGAAAATTATACTGCCAGATATGGAAAAAGTATAGAAGTAAATGAGTAGAATTCATTAATCTGTATTTTGATTTTGAAAATTACCTAAAAAACAAAGAGAAATACCTACTTGAAATAAATTATACAGGAGTAAACATAAAGTGGTTTAGTTTAATGAAAAGTTTTAAACTTTTAAAATTAATATTGATAAACTGTACCATTGGCAATATGCTTTATGAATGCAAATTCTGCTGGGACAACTGTTTAACCCTGATACTATTGATCTTTAATGATGAATTAATTTACTTGAAAAATTGACTGTCCTTAAGCTTGGAACTGTTGGAGTGTAGTAACTGTTTAATGGAGCTTAATGTCTATTAGGTCAGGCTGGTTAATCTTTGAGAGGTGGCTTATCTGGCACCCACATGGTAGCTCACTAACTCTGGTGTAGGAGATCGGCACCAGAGATGCACATGGTGTGTGTGTATAAATATATGTATACGCGTGCGCACGCGCACACACACAGATAAAGCACTCATACGTGTAAACAAATTTAAGAATTTCCTTCTTTGTATTCCTGTTTCCAGTACTATAAAATGGTAGAATAATTTACTAATTCAAGCTGATCTCAAAATTTTGATGGAATGTTAACTTCACTTTTTTCAATTTTTACAGATGGTTCCAACCCCTATACACTGAAGCTTTGCTTTTCTACATCATCCCATTTATAAGAAGAGAAGAGCATGTTAGAATTTATGTTTATCTTTATTACAGTTTTAAAGCTATACTTCATAAAAAATAATCTAAAATGGTTGATCTAATGTTGCCTTGCTTATTATAAGATCCTGTTCTGTAATAAACATATTTTGCCTCAAGTAAATTTGTTGTTAGCTTAAATATTGTTTTCACCTTAAGATAGAATACCATAATGTAGACTGTCTACAGCTTCATTGTGGATTTATACAACGTATGATTTCTAACATTGTTACAAGTTTTGTTCCATGGTAAAATATATTTGCATTCTTAGTGCTAATTATCTGTAAATGTTTTTCCATTGTATTTGAGATTAATGCAGGTGAAAATATTGCATTTTATTACAGAATTCCTACAATAGCTGATTGAATGTTATAGTTACTCACTAAGCATAATTTGTATTTATTATTTTAATCAAATTTGACAATAACATTGCATTTGTTGATTTCAAGAACCTACAGATTTAGCCGATTTCAATTTCTAAAAGGCTTAATAGACATGAACACACTTGTATGGTGTGCACTCAAATCAGATTGGTGTGTTTCTTTTCAAAAGTCATCATTTGTCTGTACTGACATGGTTTTGTTCCTAGTTCCATTTTGGAGATTTTATAAAGTTATAATAATAAGTTAATGTGTTCATCTTCATTATTTTGCATGTGACCTAATCTTAAGGTACATATAGTATTTGACATTGATATTTTAATACTATAGAAGTTAAAATTAATAATTCTCCTATATTATCTGGGTTCCATAGATGGGTTTCAGAGAACTTGTCAGCCTTCCCAAAAGTGTGTGTAGACTTTGGGATATTTGCATTTTTATTTCTTAATCTTTGATCCATCATAAAATGTATTTTTCTATATGGCATAAGATTTAAGAATTTTATTTTTGATCAAAACAGCTATTTGTCTCAACACCATTTATTAAACATTCTCCCTCTAGATTGGTTTCTTTCTCTTTTTAAGTAATCTTATATTAAGGCTGTTAAAAAGTTTGCACCTTTTTAATAATTAGAAAATGGATATAGCCTTTTGGTTTTCATTTTAAAAGAATACTTTTCATCCAGGTAGTCCATAGTTAGCAGAAGCAGTTTTGTAACCTTTAGATTAGTGAAGAAAAATTTCAAGTTTCATTTAAGTCTTATAAAAGATTCTTCCCAAGGCTGGAGAGATGGCTCAGTGGTTAAGAGCATTGCCTGCTCTTCCAAAGGTCCTGAGCTCAATTCCTGGCAACCACATGGTGGCTCATGACCATCTGTAATGAGGTCTGGTGCCCTCTTCTGGCCTGCAGACATACACACAGACAGAATATTGTATACATAACAAATAAATAAATACTTTAAAAAAAACAAAAGATTCTTCCCCCTCCCTCCCTTCCTCCCTCCCTGTCCTGGAACTCACTCTGTAGACCAAAGCTGACCTCAAACTCACAGAGATGTGCCTGCCTTCCAGGTGCTGGTATTAAAGGCGTGCACCACCACCACCCAGCAAAAGACTTTGTTTTGAAAGTCATCTTTTATGTAGCTCTGGCTGTCCTGGAACTTTTCTTAGAACTTGATCTGTACCAGGCTGGCACCAAACTCAGAGATCCGCCTGCCGCTACCTCCCGATTCCTGGGATTAATGGCACGTCCTACCACACTTCTTATTATTATTTCTTATTTTAACAATTCTTAGTTCTTTCAGAATTGAGTCAAAGACTTAAAAATCTGTGGGCTTTGTTTTTAATTTATAGTGTATGTGTGTAGCAGAGTGTATGTATGTGTGCACAGTACCAGCAGGCCAGATAGATGAAGGCGTTGATCTCCTGAGATTGGAGTTATTGGCAGCCATGGGCCACCCAATGTTGGAGCTAGGAAGTGTAGGGTACTAGGTTATATATTCATTCATCCATTCATTCATTGTCACTTGAATACCTAACTATAAGCTGGGCGGTGGTGGCACACACATTTAATCCCAGCACTCAGGAGGCAGAGTCATGTGGATTTCTGAGTTCGGGACCAGCCTGGTCTATAAGAGCTAGTTACAGAGAAACCCTGTCTCGGCAAAAGAAATAGACGAAAAAAGAAAAGAAAGAAGAAAAGAAAAAAAGAATACCTAACTATACCCTATGGCACCACAAATTTATTTATTTTGAGAGGTTTTCTCTGGGCAACAGCTCTGTCCTAGAGCTCTAGTTCTTACTGGCCTCAGTTCACAGCGATCCTTCTGCCTCTGCCTCCCAAGTACTGGTTTTAAAGGCATGTGCCATCTCTGCCTGACCATAACAGAAAATTTTAACCTTTGGCAACAAGTCTTAATTTTAAGAGGTAATTTGTAGCCGGTCGGTGGTGGTGCACACCTTTAATCCTAGCACTTGGGAGGCAGAGGCAGGCAGATCTCAGTGAGTTTATAGCTAGCCTGGTCTACAATACAAGAGCTAGTTCCAGGACAGGCTTCTAAACTACAGAGAAGCTCTGTCTCGAAAAGTAAAAACAACAACAAAAAAGTAATTTGTAAACCTATGTGGTGATCTTATTTTTTTCCTTTGAAAACTAATGTGTGCTTTTAGTATTGGATTTTGTGTGTGTGCGCGCACCTAAGGTTTCAGGAAATAAACATAGCTAAAGGCAAAATTTAATTTAGAGTGTCATGAAGTGGAATTGACTGATCTTGTCCTTAGTAGGTTCCTTCCCACAAACATGACAATGGAGTCTTCATGAGTGAGCTAGGATCTCTGACAGATGCTCGGTTGTATAAAGTCATGTGTTCTTGTCACTAATGTTGCTTGAGCATCCTTGCCCCGCTGTTTGAATGGTTTTGTGGCTGTTTCCCCTTCTTAGCCTTGAAGCCATTCTTTTCCATCTCAGCTTCATAGCCACATGTTGGAGTGACATCTGTCGTGTCCTACATTGGGAAACCATCTTTTGGGGTCCAGCCTCAGTGGGTTCATATATTCCAGGGTAGGGGCGTTAGGCAGAATAGAGAGACAAAAGAAATACAGAGACATAGGATAGTGCTGGGAGGGCAATCAAGTGTTAATTTCTTATTTATTTTTTTCAAATATTTATTTATTATGTATACAATATTCTGTCTGTGTATGCCTGCTGGCCAAAAGAGGGCACCAGGCCTCATTACAGATGGTTGTGAGCCATCATGTGGTTGCTGGGAATTGAACTCAGGATCTTTGGAAGAGCAGGCAATGCTCTTAACCTCTGAGCCATCTCTCCAGCCCTTTACTTCTTTTTCTTAGCTACTCCTCCAGACGTCTGTTATAGGCTCCTGCTAGTCCTTGAGCTGAAGTGCCAAAAAATTCACATTTTAAAATCTGAAGAATTGCCAATTAAATTTTCTTTCCATTGTTAAGTCTTAGATGGTGAGAATTGCCTGGCAGCATGATTGCTATCCAGTAGAGAAAATATTTTCCTTCTAAAGAGCCTTCTGCTTTTCTCAGTGCTTTGCAGCTGCTGGATACCATGGCTCTTCTCATTCTGAGAGAGCAAAACAACTGGTAGTTCAATCCCTAGTTACATGCCTTCCAGAGTTGTTTTTAAAGTGTGTGTGTGTGCAGAGGATAGAAGTGGGTTTGGGATGCCCTCGAGCTGGAGGCATCGGCAGCCACGAACTGCCTTATGAGGGTACTGAGAACCTCTGTAAGAACAGTGCCATTTCTCTAACCCCAGGTTGGTTTACTATTCCTCTGTCTTTCCTCCTTTTTACTTTCAGTCTTTGACATGTTTTGAAGTGTCAAGGTATATCATTTCATACATGATCCAAAGAAGGACTGTCCTGAAAGTTTCGGAACTTCACAGACACACAGGTCCAAACAGCTCTGTTCAGTATGAATGGCTTCTTGTAATTTATTTCTGAAGTGGGAGGAAATTAGACTTCAGTGCTTCTCACTGGTCAGACACAAGGCAAAGGGCAAAGTATTTATGGTCTTTAGGTCTGTAAACCCAGATCCACTTCTGACAAGGCCATGCCTGATGGATTTCTTCACCTTATATAACCGTTAGTCAGCAGCCTGGATTCCATGCCAGGGCAAGCTGGAGTGCCAAGAGCTGTGTAGGAACACAGGGAAAGAGGAGCTCTTTACAACACCTGGATGGAGAGAACACTGCAAGCTGGGACAAGAACAGAGCTCTGAGGAAAAGGAGGTATAACCTGGCCCAACAGAAAGTTCTCTCAGAGTGCTGAGAAACAAGTAGCTGATTACTCATTTCGATGTCTTTGAGAAGGCTTAATCCTTGTCAAAGAAAAATGCCATTGCTCACACACTGTATGACACACCTTGCCCAGTGCCCCAGGAGGTGTGTCATACAGAGGAGATCACCCTGCTGTGGTTCCAGCTCCAGCAACTCTGCTACATACTGTGCACTTTGGCCACATTATTAATTCTTCCAAAGCTCACTTCGATCATCTTTAAAATGAAATGGTTGGAGGTGGTGAGATGGCTCAGGAGGCTGAAGTGCTGTTGCCAAGCCTGATTCCCTGAGTTTGACCCCAGGATCCACATGGTGGAGGCGAGTATCGACTCTATGTTCCCACTTACACAAGCTCTGCTCCTGCAGACACAGTAATAAATAGATGTAATTAAAAATTTTCAGCAAGAATATTGGGTTAGTCAGTCTTGCTTTGAAAATTATACGGCACAGGGGTAAATTATTTTGGTGGTTGTTGCTGGGTCCTAACAGCTCCCTCAGGGTAGGTGTTGAGAAGGCATGGCGTCAAGGGCTTGTACACTAGGAGTCAGGTAAAAGGCAAACAGGCTTCTTTATTCAGCAATGGGAAGAACCTTATATACCCTCTTCCCAGCACCCAGGCTGCATCCCAAACTGGTGACATTGCATGGTCGCCCCTCATTGGTTAGGCACAATCAGGACCTCTGACAGTGCCTGTTGCTAGGCCCTCAGGCAGACTCTAGGTTGGCTCATCTCTTGACCTCCTAGGCCTTATCTTCCTACAGGATATCGGTGGGGAAATAAGATCCATTTTTGGAAGGGAGATTGACTTATGAAGAAAAACTGGGCCATATGGGATTAAGGAAATTTAAGAAATTTATCTTCTCTTGCTCAGTGAATGTGACAAGCCTTTCATCTCAAGAACTATATTCTTTTTAGCAAATGAGAAACCAGTATAAATACTCCCAAAGTTAAAACAAAATACTCATGTGATAGATATGTGGTATGAGTAAGCAGCAATGTGCTGGGCTCTACGAAGAGAATTTGTATTAAAGACTAATTAAATTATTAAAGTCAGGCAATGATGGCTTTAATCCCAGCACTCAGGAGGCAGAGGCAGGATCTTTGAGTTCGAGGCCATTCTGGTCTACAGAGTGAGTTCCAAGCAGCTAGTGAGACACAGAAACCTTGTCTCAGGGGGAAAAAAACAGCAAAAAACAAAACCCCAACTACCCCACCAAAAAAAAGACAAATTATGGACCTTGTTATTTAGGAGATTAGGACTAAAACACAAATCATGAAGAAATAATTAGCAAAACACAACTCCTATGATATCAGCATAGCTCCTAATTAGTGGATGATGTGGGATGTCCTTTTGTATATGTATTGCTATTATTGGTTAATGAATAAAGCTGTTTTGGCGTATGGCAATGTTGGAAGATAAGAGTGTAGGC
This sequence comes from Microtus ochrogaster, assembly GCF_000317375.1. NCBI lineage: Eukaryota > Metazoa > Chordata > Mammalia > Rodentia > Cricetidae > Microtus > Microtus ochrogaster. Next base: position 36,240,215 of record NC_022029.1, read on the forward strand.
AGAGTCAAAGAGATGCCATGTAGCTGCTGAAGGAGACAGAAGCCAGAATCTTACCAGTAGGTCACAGCCTCATGATGATACATAGATAAATAGAAATGGGTTAATTTAACATTTTAGAGCAAGCTAAAAATATGCTTGAGACATTGGCCAAACAGTGTTGTAATTATTATAGTTTCTGTGTAATTATTTGGGTATGGGTGACCAGGGAACAAATGAGCAGTCTCCGCTTACAAATGACGGTGGGGCGGATACAATAAAGACTTTTGGTTTTTTGTTTTTTTTTTTCCCCGAGACAGGGTTTCTCTGTGGTTTTGGAGCCTGTCCTGGAACTAGCTCTTGTAGACCAGGCTGGTCTCGAACTCAGAGATCCGCCTGCCTCTGCCTCCCGAGTGCTGGGATTAAAGGCGTGTGCCACCACCGCCCGGCAGCCTTTTAGTTCTATGGAATACTTTGCGGTCATCAAATAGAACAAGTGACATTTATACACATGAACTTGGAAAGGAAGACACTGTTGAGTGAAAATAAGCAATAATGTCAAGAATAGGGTCCTGTTTTGTGAGATTCTTTTGTATTTTTTTAAATTACTTTTTTTATGCATTAGTGTGCATGTATGTCTCTGTGAGGGTGTCAGATCTTGGAGTTACAAACAGTTGTGAGCTGCCATGTGGGTGCTGGGAATTAAATTCCAGTCCCCTAAGAGAACAGCCATTCTTTTAACTGCTGAGCCATCTCTCCAGCCCCTGTGAGATTCTTTTGTTAAAGATAATTTCACAAAAAAGTATGATATGTTAAACAAAGCTACTTTGGAATCTGATGGGGTAAGAAAAAACAAGACAAGACTACTCTCTCTCTAAATATATAGAAGCATAATCCAAACTAAAAATATTGTCTCAACTACACCAATGACTACCAGAACATCCCTACCGTGGTAATGGAGACTGTCACTTCCTTTCCAAGTACAGGTGTTTCTGTGGGATAACCCTTCTGTATGATGTGACTATTGTTCTCATTGGTTGATAATAAAAACTGCTTTGACCTATATAGTAAGGCAGACTAAGCAGGAAAGCCAAACTGAATACAGAGAGAAAAAACGATGCAGTTGAAGGAGACTTGAGCTAGCCACCCAAAGAGATTCCAGCCATTAGCCAAACAAGCAGGTGTGTAGAAAATGAAGCAACACTGGGCAGTGGTGGCACACACCTTTAATCCCAGCACGTGTGAGGCAGAGGCAGGTGGATCTCTGTGAATTCAAGGCCAGCCTGGTCATCAGAGTGAGTGCCAGGACAGGCTCCAAAGCTACACAAGAAACCCTGTCTTGAAAACAAATTTTAAAAAATCAAAAGAAAAAAAAAGAGAAAGAAAACAAAATGACTTAGCAAGCCACCAAGCATCACATCCTGTCCTTTAGAACACAGGCCTCAAGAAATAGAAATACTGGGGGCTGGAGAGATGGCTCAGAGGTTAAGAGCATTGCCTGCTCTTCCAAAGTTCCTGAGTTCGGTTCCCAACGACCACATGGTGGCTCACAATTCTCTGTAATGAGGTCTGGTGCCCTCTTCTGGCCTTCAGGCATACACACAGATGGAACATTGTATACATAATAAATAAATATTTAAAAAAAAGAAATAGAAATACTTTTCCAGCTAAAAAGGTCGTTACTTCAAGTTCCCATAACCAATTCAGTGTTTAGTTCCAGTCTCTGAGTCAAATGCTGCTGTGGGTAGGGTTTTCGGTGTCGTGGGAAATCTCCAGAATGATGTGTAGGACAGATTGCAACATAGACTCTATGCAATAAATACTGAGCTTAAAAATACCGTAAAAGAGGAAAGTATTCATGGGTGAAACTATGCAAGCTCAGGGATTTGCTTTAAAGTAATTCAGCTGGCTGGTGGAGGGGAGCCTGGGATACAGCTGGGATGGAGTTGGCCAGGTGTTGATACTTAGTAAATCTGAGTGAAGGACTAGGGGGACTCAATATGTTATATCTTCAACTTTTGTAAATGTCTAAAATTTCCACATAAAAATTAACCCTCCAAATCCCAACTGTGTGACTGTCTTGTGTAGGAATGAACCCCCCCCCCCTCTCTCCAGGGTTTCTATATGTACTCCTGGTCGTCCTGGAATTTGCTCTCTAGACCAGACTGGCCTTGAAATTAGAGATCTGCCTGCCTCTGACTCCCAAGTGCTGGGATTAAAGGTGTGCTCCACCAAGACTTGCTATAATATGTTCTTACCCCCTGGCACCCCCTACGCCTCTTGTACAGGTACTCAGGGAAGCCAGAAGAGGATGTAAGATACCCTAGAGCTGGAGTTCCCTGGCGAGGGGGCTAGGACCCAACATGCCCTCTTGACCACTGAGCAGTTTCTCCAGTCCCATAATGCATAGTTGGATCTGGAGAGATGGCTTAGCAATTAAGAGCATTTGTTGTTCTTGTCGTTGAGCTGCTGAGTTCAGTTCCTAGGGCCCAGGTGATGGTGCAAGCATTGGTTGGAACTCCACTTCCAGGGAATCTGACAGCCTTTTCTGATTTCTCAGGGTATCTGGCACACCTGTGGCGGTGCACATGCATACATGCAGGCAAAATATACACATAAAATACATAAATCTAAAAAATAAAATGTAAGAATTCACAGAAATTGCATAATTAAATATAAAATATATACTACACACATAAGCCCTCAGCACTAGGAGGTGGAGGCAGGAACAGAGGTCATGGAGGAGTGCTGCTTCCTGGCTTACTGGCCTCCAGGGTCCTGCCCTGACTTCCTTCAGTGATGGACTGTGATGTGGAAGTGTAAACTGAATTAACCTTTCCCTCACCAACTTGCTTTTGGTCGTGGTGTTTCATCGTAGCAATAATAACCCCAACATAGTGATTTGGGGCCAGCCTGAGCTACATAAGATCCTTCTTCAAAAAAGCCATCCATCATCTATCTTCTACGATCTATCTAATTGTTACTTACTATGTACTAGGACATTTATGTAGTTTTATACTTAAATTTAGTATAGTATAACATGTGCATAACATATACATGTAAGATATACATATATTAAATGTGTGTTTAACACACACACACACACACACACACACACACACACACACACACTTCCTTCTCCCCTCTCTGTTGTGGGTATCCACCAGAGAAGACTGCTCAGACATGAGCCAATAGAAAGTTTTTATTAGTCGGCTGGCGACTACCCTGGGTGTTTGGGATCCCAGTGTAATCCTGAACCTTTCTTAGGGTGAGCTTTCAAGAACAAAAACCATATCCTGGGTTGACATGCTTCAGTTAACAAGAATAGTTTGCCAGAGTGAAAGTATAAAAGCCAAAAAAGCAAGGTTAGGACATTTAGAGACTTTCCCAGAACTACGGACTTTATTTGTTTGTTTATTTTGGTGTACAGAGTTTCTCTATGTAGAGGCTGTCCTGGAACTGACTCTGTCCTATAACTCATAGATCTGCCTGCCTCTGCCTCCGAGTGCTGGGATTAAAGGCGTGCACCACTGAACTGTGGACTTTGATGGACTAGGTCATTGTTTCAGTTTTGGTAGGTGGTGCTGTCTATGTGCTGAGTTGCACAGCCTGAATGGTACTTCCGTGATGGAGTCAGTTGTGCTAAGGTCTCTGGGCCTACTGAGGTCTAGGGCCATGGGCATCTCTGCACTGTTTGAGACAGGGTCTCCTATGTATCCCAGGCTGCTGCTGGTCTGGAATTTGGAGCATGGGTGTTCTGCCTAACCCTCAGTCTGGATTACAGCTACAGGCACGACATGTCGGGACTTCAATCCTGTCTTCTTAAACAGCAATTGCTGTTGCTACCTGTATGTTCAATGCCATTGTCTCCAACAACTTTTCTGCCAGTTCATTTTAAATTTTTATTAAAATGAGAGATAAGAAAATATATTGCCAGGCTGTGCTGGTGTATGCCTTTAATCCCAGCACTTGGGAGGCAGAGGCAGGTAGATCTTTGTGAGTTCAAGGCCAGCCTGGTATACAAGAACTAGTTCCAGGACAGGCTCCAAAGCCATGGAGAAACCCTATCTCGAAACCCCCCCCCCCCAAAAAAAAAGTCATTTTATATATCTGAATGTTTTTCCTGCATGCGTGTCCATGCACATGGTGTGTGCCTGGTGCCCATGGACATCAGAAAGGGGTATCCTCTGGGACAGGAATTACGGATGGTTGTGAGCCGTCATTTGTGTGTGCCGGGAATCGAACCTGAGTTCTCTGCAAGAGCAGCAAGTGCTCTTAACCTGTGAGCCATCTCTCAAGCTCCCTCTTTTTAATTTTTTATATTTTTAAATTGTTGTTTTGTTTTTCGAGACAGGGTTTCTCTGTGTAACTTTGAAGCCGGTCTTGTAACTAGCTCTGCAGACCAGGCTGGCCTCAAACTCAGAGATCTGCCTGCCTCTGCCTCCCGAGTGGTGGGGTTAAAGGCGTACATCACCACCACCCTGCTCTTTTTAATCTTTTAATTGATGTGGGACTGCCGAATGGGATTCCTTTCTTTCCCTTTTTCTTGTTCTTTCTTTATTCTTTTTTAAAACAACTGCCTTCTGCATTTGCCTTACCAGGCCGGTGAGCCTCCTGAAGCCAGGGTGGAGGATGGACTCAGGAGAACGTGTCTAGATGCTATGCTGGAGGTGGCGCCACCTGGTGGCAGTGAGCGCAGAGCCGGAGCATGAACAGTTGTCAGTGACTTACTGTTCAGGAAGGCTAAAGGATCCCGAGCACTCCTGCACGTCCCTAAGACACTCAGGTCATCGGTCTGAGGTCCTTTGGGGACGAAACTCTCAGAGGCCTCTCAGTTACAAGGACGCCAGGCAGGGCTGCAGGGCATAGGACGGTGCAGGGAGCAGCTGGAGGCTGCCCCTGAACCAAGTCGTCTACACTGGCCAGGGCAAGCTAAGTTGAGAAGGTCGTGCTTGCCTTTTGCCTCCTGGGCTCCTTAAAGTCTCCAAGTACTTGAAATCAATGTGATAATGTAATGGGCCTCTGTGTATTTCTTTGTAACCTTGTTTCTTATCAGAAAGGCTTTGAAAGTTGGAATCACTTTATCCACCCCTCCCCTTTTACAGCAGCACGTGGCAGGTTAATAGCCCCAGATCCTAGTGCAGCCAAATTAGCTGGACATTTTTTCACTCAGGGTCTTTTGCACTTTGTCACCAGCCTAAAGCTGGCAGATAAGTCCTGCTACCTGATGCTGGAGGGAGACGGCCCAAATGTAGAGATGGAAGACTCGGGGCGGTGGCAGGGATGCTGCGTGCAGGTGCTCTGGGAGAGGCAGCCCCACCAGAGGCTAGGTATCCACTCCCCTTTCTACAACACACCAAGAAGACGAGCAAGGTCAGGAGACCTCTCTGCTGTGCAGGGAGAATCCACAGAACTTCAATGGCTACCTGGAGAGAAGGCCACTCTGCAGTATGTAGTTAGCCTTAGGGCTAAGCCAATTCTAAAGGAAGAGCTTTGCTGGGAAATTCTTCAGTGGGAAGGTCAGAGGTCACGTGCTCCGCAGTGCCTTCTGCCACAAGAGGCAGGTTCTGGATGCCCTAGAGGAAGGGCAGCCCCGTCAAGGGCAAAACAAGACCCCTCACTGAGATCTGTCTGGAGAAAAACAGGTAAGAGGCCCTGGAGGCCTCTATGCCCAAGGGCTAGATGGGTTTACTTTGTGAGCGAACTGTGTGTCCTGTGTTGAATTCAGGTTCTGTCTGGGGACCTGCTGCCAGCTCCCTGCTGCCACTCCGGGGACCTGCTGCGTTCAGGGACCTGCCGCCACTTTGGGAACCTGCAGCATTTTACTTAAACCGTAATAAGGAATATTTGTGCAGCCTTAGAGTGAGGGGCTAGTCACCCAAGCTGTGATATTTTTGTCATCTAAGCATGGACAGGCATAGGGCAACAGCAGTATAATTGCTGTAGCCTCTGGGGTCTGGGTGAAGGAACTGTGCTGGAGGACCCAAAGGCTAGGGATCACACTGGGGGTCCAATAAATCCCTTCCCTTCTGGACTTCTTCTGATATGTGTTAGTTGCTTTCCTCGTTGCTGTGAGAAAATACCCAAGATCAACTTAGAGGAAGGCAAGGGTTGTTTGGAGCTGTGGTAGATGCAGCTGGTCACTTTGTGCTCAGTCAGGAAGTGGAGAGCAATGAATGCTGATGCTCTACTCTGGCTCCTCCCACTCAGACAAACCTCTCTGGAAACACTCACAGAAATGCCACTTGTTTGTCTAAGTCCCAGTCAGTCAAGATGATCGCATCATGGGATTGACACGTCACATGATTGTAAACTTTAGTTTTTTTGTAGGAAAGTTTTTCATTGTAATCCATAGTTTCAATGTGAGCTCATTGTGCCCAGATCACAGGCAGATTCCCCCCAAAATCAATAAGGAGACCAAGTCCCATATATAAAAGCAAAGAGCCTTTATCCTTATTCAAATTTGAACTTGGACTCTCCATGTGTCCAATGCATTGGCAGGATCAGAGAGCTTCCCAATCAGTTGGGTGGGGTTTTTATAATAGCAGAGGTTGTGGTGAGGGATTTCTAAGGTTCAGAACCCCTGATTGGCTAACATCTGTCTAGGAGCGTCTTGGTAAAGGGGGGTGGGTGTGCTGGGCTAAGGGACATCAGGTGATCCTAGCTACAATAGTTGGAATGTTAAGATTCCTTTGTGTGGGCTATTCCTGGGTGATACCTGGATAGTCTCAGTTTGTGGTCTGTCTTAGAACCAGGTATTGTCTTAGGGGAAACCAGTGAGAGACTCAGGCCTCTACAGAGCTTGTCCTGGCTGGGTCCTAGAAGCCAAAAGAAAAACCAATAAAGGAGAGAATGCAGCTGGATGTGGTGGTTCACACCTTTAATCCCAGGCAGAGGCAGGTGGATCTCTGTGAGTTGGAAACTCACCTGGCCTACAGAGCAAGTTCCAGGATGTTACACAGAGAAATCCTATCTTGCAGGGGGGGGGGGGTGCAAAAGAAAAGAAGAAAAAAAAAAGAATAAAAAGGGCTAAGGCCAGAAGAGCTTAAGTCCCGGGACAGCTTGGGCTATATACAGCAAAAATAAAATAAAAATAAAAATAAAAATGTAGCCAGGCAGTGGTGGTCCACACCTTTAATCCCAGCACTCTTCAGTCAGAGACAGGAATTCCAATACAGGTGGCTCCACAGACACCCAGTGCATTGGAGGCATTGTACCTCAGGTAGGAATGGGCTTTGTAAAGTGATCCGGGTGCCCCGAGTTTAGCTGGCACATATGCATGCAGCCGGTGGGAAGTACAGGGTCTGATTTTTTTTTCCTAATTTTGTAATGCAGGTCACAGAGTGAGTTCCAGGACAGCCAAAGATACACAGAGAAACCCTGGTTTGAAAAACAAAAACAAACAAAAACAAAACAAATCTCCCCTTCCGTGTGTGTGTGTGTGTGTGTGTGTGTGTGTGTGTGCCAGCCCTTAGAGGGCAGAAGAGGATGTTGATTCTAATTTTGTAAGGAATGCCTCTTTCTGGACTGGCAGCTCTCCTAAACAACCCCTCACTGGCACTAGCCTGCCTGAGCCAACCCAAGCACCAGCCCCGAGAATGGCTGCTCAGCTGTTTTCGTCTTACTCAAGGCAGCGTGGAGGGGACTGAGCCCAGACTGAGCCAGTTCTGCTTCTGCAACCGGCGTTTACTGGTCCATGCGGAGCTCCTTCACGCGTGTCTGACGTAGCTAAATGGCACCCTTACAGCTCCAGCAACTTCCCGTCTGACCTCCGTGTCCCTGTCCCTTTCACCTGAGCGCTAATCTTTATTTTACCAAATCTGACCTATCCTCGGCGGGTCAGATCAAATGTTGCCTGCTCCTCCAAGATCTGGAAGCTGGAGTCGGTCAAACCCTCTTTCCTTTGTGGAAGGAACCAGAATTGGACCCATGACCACCAGTCTAGGAATCTCGGAATCTCCCAACTCCATCAACCAGAATATGAAGATGGACAAATAACTGGTTTTCAGGAGAAAAAAAATCAGAGGTGTTGCAAGAAGGGACACCGTGCTCCCCAGTGACTGTTCGCTTGGTCCCTGAACCTGCTGATCTGCTCTGGGATACGGAGTAGGCTTAAAAGGAAGAGAGAAGAGGGCTGGAGAGGTGGTTTAGTGGTTAAGAGCACCAACTGCTGTTCCGAATAACTGGAGTCCCAAGGGATCCAATGCCCCTTTTTGGTCTGCAGATATACATGTAAACAAAACACACACACACAAACATTATATACACACATATACACACACGCACACAATATATATGCACACACATATATGTATTTCCACATACATGTAAATAAAAAATTTTAAAAAGGAGGGAGTATCCGGCCCGGGGAAAGGGGGTTGGCACCGCTGCCTGGAGGTCTTGGCTCCCGAGTGTAGGGATGATGGATTCATAGCACGATCTTTCATTTCCCCTTTCTCACGGCCCTCAGGGGCAGCACCTACTTCCTAATTCTATAATAGGACTTTGGATAAGTGGAATCAATGTCCTTTGGGGGCTGGCATTTGACTTTTAGTAAAATGTCCCCAAGTTTCATCTGTGTTACAGCATTCATCAGAATTTTCTTCTTGGGGCTGGAGAGATGGCTCAGAGGTTAAGAGCACTGGCTGCTCTTCCAGAGGTCCTGAGTTCAATTCAATTTCTAGCAACCACATGGTGGCTCACAACCGTCTATAATGAGATCTGGTGCCCTCTTCTGGTGTATAGGCATACATGCAAGCAGAACACTGTATGCTAAATAAAAATAAAAATAAATAATTTTTTCTTCTTTAAGGCAGAATAATGTTCCCTTATGGGAATACAAAATATATGAAAATTATTCACCTGTTGACACACAGTTGGTTGGGTTCCATCTCTCGGATATCGTGCATAACCCTGCTAACAACATGTGTGCGATTATCTCTTTAAAATCCTGCTTTCAGCCGGGCAGTGCGGTGGTGGTGCACACCTTTAATTCCAGCACTTGGGAGGCAGAGGCAGGTGGATCTCTGAGTTTGAGGCCAGCCTGGTCTACAAGAGCTAGTTCCAGGACAGGCTCCATAGTTACTGAGAAACTCTGTCTCAACACCCCCCCCACCCGCCCAATTTCCCTTTTGTGCTCGCTTAGGCAGCACATATACTAAAATTGGAACAATACAGAGAAGATTAGCATGGCCCCTAAAAAAAAAAAAGGAAAGAAAAATTCCCAGCTGTACCATTTTACATTCCCATCAAAGGTTCTTATTTCTCTACATCGTTTCCAGCACTATCTTCTGGGTTTTATTTGGTAGTGGTTACCCTGATGGGGAGAGGGAGTCTCTCACTGTGCTTTTCCCCAATACTTAGTAATGGTTAGCACCTTTTCACAGCCCCTAGACCACGTGTATGTCCTCATTAGCAAACTGTCTGTTCAAGTTCTGAGCTGTTTTTCCTTTGTTGTTCAATTGTCAAAATTCTTTATATGTGTTATAAATATTAAACCTTTTTAAATTTTTTTCTTAATTATGTATGCAGTATTCTTCCTGCATGTATGCCTGCAGGCCAGAAGAGGGCCCCAGATCTCATTATAGATGGTTGGGAGCCACCATGTGGTTGCTGGGAATCGAACTCAAGACCTCTGGAAGAGCAGCCTGTGCTGCTAACTTCTGAGCCATCTCTCAAACTCCAATATTGAACTTTTAATGGGTATATGAGTTAGAATATTTTCTCTCATTCCATAGGTTGCCTTCCCAATTGATTGTGAGTGTGCCTATGATGAGATTTATCTTTTTAACCAATATCAAGGGTTTTGGGGAGGAAGATTATATCTGAGAAAGATTCTCAGTAATGGTTATGAAAGGAAGCAAGGACTATGTACTGAAGATGATCATATAAGCATATTCAATTTTTTAATTTTATCAGTAGGGTGTTTTGTCTACATGTATGTCCTCCCTCCCTC
>NC_022029.1:36250530-36253349 GCF_000317375.1 Microtus ochrogaster
CAACTAGTGTGGCTACTGGGATTAAAAGTGTGTATTACCACTGTTGTTTGGTAAGGCTGACCAATGGGGCTTTTTTACTTTCTGATCCTCAAACAAGGTTTATTTATTAAGATAAAAATGAAATGCCATTACATTTTTGTTTTTGTTTCTCTGTGTAGCCCTGGCTGTCCTGGAACTCACTCTTTAGACAGACCAGGTTGACTTCAAACTCAGGAATCTGCTTGTCTCGGCCTCTGGAGTGCTGGGATTAAAGACGTGTGCCACCACTCCTGGTGCGTAAATCTTTCTTAAGCCACAAGACAATGTCTTCCTTTTCCTTTCTGTATTTCTTATTTGCTGAAGAAACTGGGTCATTTGTCCTGCAGGGTAATTAGCTTCAGATTTCTTTTGCCATTCTCTTTGTCCCTAGGCTCGACCCCTAAGGATGCTTAACATGGCTAGAGTCATGTGACAAAATTCTTCCCTATGTGGTTGTGAAATCGACTTGATGTACCCTTAGCTCTATTTGTCTCAGTTGGATTTTGATGGAGGAGGTGTGTCTCCCTTTGCCAAACACAAGTTTGCCTTTCAAAGCTCTACATGATTGAAAGTAAAAATGCTAAGAAAGTGTTAATATAAGCAGAGAGGGCTAGCTTCCTCTCTCTCTCTCTCTTTCTCTCTCTCTCTCTCCCCATTCAGCTCCCCCCAGGCCTCCTCCTCATCTTAGAGATAATGGTTTTTAGTCCATTGTTTCCTATCCTTTGTTTATTGTTTGTGAACATAAACTACAACTCTCCCTCCTGACAGAGACAGGCCGCAGCTGTAGTTATTCTTCTGATCTAGTTCTCATTTACCAGTGTACCCTGGGAACTATGTTGTTGTTGTTGTTGTTGTTATTACTACTACTACTACTACTAATGTATGTGGGTGATTTGCTTGTATGTCTGTGTACTACTTGGGTGCTTGGTGCCCAGGAAGGCCAGAAGAGGGAATCAGATCCTCTTGAACAGTTGTGAGCTGCCATGTGGGTTCTGGAATGGAACCTGAGTCCTCTGGAAGAGCAGTCAGTTCTCTTAATTGTTGAGCCACCTTTCCAACCCCCATGCTTACTCCTTTGATCCGCTTCAGAGCAATCCATCATGTGTAGTCTCCATAGTTTTTTCAGCCTCACCAGAGGACATTTGGCTGGCTTCTGGTCTTTGTCATCCCAAACGGGGCTACAGAGGATAACATGGGCACGTGTGAGTTCACAATTCCGGTGGCTATATTTGGGACTAAATGCTTTCAGCCGTGGCTGTGGGGTCCAAGGGAAAATCACACGTGCTTTTCCTAGGCATTGCAAAAGTCGCCGCGCACCGAGACTAGACCATTGTGAATTCTCATCCCATTTTCAGAGCAGCTCCACTCCCCAGCCTCAGTTCTAGGGTCTATTATTAAACGTTTGGATTTCTGCCTTTCAGAAACATAGATGGTTTCTCAGCAGACTTTAAATTTACGATTCCCTTATGAGCAATGGTGGATGTATTTTCATTTGCTTTTCTTTTCTTTTTTTTATGAATTGCTTTTTTTCCCCCCTTCTGAGGTGATTGGGTTCCCCCCTCCCCCCAGAAATTCCTGTAGCACAGCTTCTTTGTATTTGATGCAGTTTGAGGTGACTCCACCCAGCTTTTCATCTGCCATTTATTTAGCTTTAGGAGGCTTTATATTGCTATAGAGGCATCTCCGTTAATGTTTTATTACTTTTATTAGTTATGAGTTTTATGAGGTATAATTTAGAGTGAGTTTGTTTCTCTTGTGTTATAAAGCATTTTAAGGATTTTTTTTCTTTATTTCTAAAAAAATAATTTTGAGAGAATTATTTTTAGCCTACTTTACTTTATGTAGATGGATGTTTTGCCTGCATGTATGTCTGTGCACCATGTACATGCCTGCTGCCCAAGGAAGCCAGAAGAGGGCATTGGATCCCTGGGGCTGGAGTTACAGATAGTTGTGAGCCCTCCTGGGTATTGGGAATCAAACCTTGTTCCTCTGAAAGAACACACAGGGTTCTTAGCCTGTGAGCCATCTCCCTTTTCCGCCCCTTTTGTTTGTATGTTTTCATTTTTACATTAAGATCTTTGATTCTTCTGTACTTATCCTGGTATTTAATATGAGGGATAGACCTGTCTCTCTCTGTCTCTGTCTCTCTCTGGGTATGTCATGTGTGTTGATGCCTGTGGAGGCCAGAAGAGGGCGTTGGATCCTCTGGAGCTGGAGTTATAGGTGGTGGTTGTGATCCACCTGACATGGATGCTGGTGACTGGATTTGGAATCTCTAGGAAAGCAGCGAATGCTTCTTTACTGCTGTGCCATCGCTCCTGCCCCATTGCTTAAATCCTTTTTTGTTTGTTTGTTTCGTTTTTTGCTTTTTCAAGACAGGATTTATTTGTGTATCCTTGGCTATCCTGGAACTTGTTCTGCAGACCAGACTGGTCGCAAACTCACAGATCTGTCTTCTGAGTGCTGGGATTAAAGGCATGCACCATTACTGCTTGGTCCATTGCTTAAATCTTAAATAACCTAACTCTGAATGGGGAAAATTATGAACCTTTCCCTTTTTCTGTTGTTACTCTCTGTCCCTAGTATCAAGAGATATCTGCTATGAAGCTTGGGACATTTGTTTCTGAGACTTACATAAATGTGGATACTGAAGGGCCCAGACCCTCACCCAGAGTGCCCAGGCCCTTACTCAGTAGCTCCCCTCCCCCTTGGCAATTTGGCAGCCATGACGGGCTTCAGAAAAGACTCAGCAAGATGTAAGCCTGTTGTTGGAGGCTGTTTGTTTGCTTCTGGTCGCTTAG
>NC_022029.1:36258259-36259721 GCF_000317375.1 Microtus ochrogaster
TGTATGCCTGCAGGCCAGAAGAGGCACCAGACCCCATCACAGATGGTTGTGAGCCATCATGGGGTTGCTGGGAATTGAACTCAGGACCTTTGGAAGAGCAGGCAATGCTCTTAACCTCTGAGCCATCTCTCCAGCCCCCTCGTTTGCATTTTTTATAATGCCTGTGGGTGTCTAATTTAAAGCTTCCAGGCTGCAGGGATAGAGAACATCTCTCTTTCCATATTACAGACCTTCCTGCTACCGTTAGGGGGCTATATGTGAGGGGAGATGGATATAGAGGATGGGCTCCTGATTCGCTTGGAGCAGCTACTACAGTCATGTTACCTGGAGTGCCCAATAGTTTAGGACTACAGTCACGTTACCTGGAGTACCCAATAGTTGTTTAGGACTACAGTCACGTTACCTGGAGTACCCAATAGTTGTTTAGGACTTATCCTGTTTTTACATCTTCCCCAGCTGCGGTAAGGATGAGTCAACTCAGGCCACTCTGGCCTTGTGGGCAGAACTCCTGGATCAGTAAGGGCCTCTGTTGGTGCAGGTTTCCCTGTCTGTGTTCTGTGACCCCCCCACCCCCACACCCATTCTGTTGATCAGTCTCCTCTGTGATTGTGTTGTTGTCCATTGAAGCACCAAGGTTACCCAGGGAGGAGGAGCTGCTATGGAGACTACCCAATGGAAATATTCCTTCCTATCAAGGGTCCTATACAAACCTTTTTTTTTTTTTTAAGATTTATTTATTATACATACAATGTTCTGCTACTATGTATACCTACATGCCTGAAGAAGGTACCACATCTTATTATAGATGGTTGTGAGCCACCATGTGGTTGCTGGGAACTGAACTCAGGACCTCTGGAATTGCAGCCAGAGCTCTTAACCTCTGAGCCACCTCTCCAGCCCCCCTATACAAACCTTTAACATCTAAACCCCAGGAAAGAGATCAGTCAGACGCTGAATGGGACAGAAGGGACTGTGTTTATGATCTTGTCCTCAGTTACCTGACACCAGTCTCCAGGGGAATTAGCAGAAGGCAACTCAAATTTCAGAAAACATATTTCTGTCTGAGGTCAAGCTGGCTTCTCTCTCCAAGGACCTGTACCACATCCTCCCACAAATAAGTGTCTCAGCCTTGTGATGGAATGACCTACATGGAAAGTATAGCTTCTCAGGGAAGCAAAGAGACCAGGACAGCACCTCGGGGCAGGCGAGACTCCTGGGAAGTGACCAGGGCGCAGGGATGGTCAGGAGCCAGGTTACTAGTACCTCTGCTGAGTCCCCTCTAGGACTCTCTCTCCTCACCCTTATCTTCCCTTACGCATCCTGCAGTTTCTTTGATAGTCAAGACAGCAGTGTACAATAACTGGGTACCCTGATACCTCCCACTATCCTTGTACTGGGTGTTGTGCTTTCCTGTCGCTTTAAGGGACAAGCCACGCCCACTCCCATTACCTCTGACCTGCCC
>NC_022029.1:36260331-36271276 GCF_000317375.1 Microtus ochrogaster
CCACCATTTGGGACCTACAGCATTTCTGCTGCCTACTGCCGCTGGGGATCTTGCCTGCATTTTTTAAAAAGAACAACACTGGGCAGCCACTCATGAACTCAATGAGGCAGCTCGCCTCTCCCTCTCATCCTCCTGGAGCTCTGCCTCCAGCCCTGTACACCTCACTCTCCCAATGTGGTAATGGACTCATTTAGTCATTTCCAAGCTCAAGGTGAGAAGGCCCGAAGATATTCCGTATTCCCCACTGAGTTCTCCATATATTCTCTTGATGTCGGATTCCTCTCTGTGTGCTATGAATATGATTTATTACCATTGGTTATTAAAGAAGCTATTTTCGCCAATGGCTTAGTAAAGCCAGGCAGGAAATCTGAATAGAGATATAGAGAGACAGTAGGCGGAGTTAAAGATGCCATGTAGCTGCCTAAGAAGTAAGAGATAGCAAACCACGAGCCTTGTTAATTTAAGATATAAGAGCTAGCTAGAAATATGCCTGAGTCGTTGGCTGAACAGGGTTGTAATTAATATAGTTTCTGTGTGATTATTTGGGTCTGAGTGGTCTCTGTGTACATTCTCCCTAACTATGGATTCCTGTATTGGGGATTTCTCATCCAAAGGGAGATGGTTGGGGGAATAAAAGGTCATGAGGTACCTTGTATTACACTGGACCAAAGTTCTCCATAAATTAAAACAGAATCAGATGCTATCAGGCTCATCTAATACCCAGACCGTGGAGTCTTCCAAGACCCAGCCAGGAGACCAAGGCCTGTACGTAAAAGGGAGAGTTTTTATTCTTGTTCAGGTTCAAACTTGGACTCTCCATGTGTCCAAGGCATTGGCACGATCAGAGAGCTTTGAGCTCAGTTGGGGTGAGGTTATTTTTTTTATATATATAATAGAGATTGGGGTGAGGGATTTCTAAGGTTCAGAACCCCTGATTGGCTGACATCTATCTAGGAGTGTCTTGGTGAAGGGGTGTGGGTTTGCTGGTCTAAGGGGCATCAAGTGATCCTATTGGAACCTTAGGAATTTCCTTTGGATGGGCTGTTCCTGGGTGGTGCCTGGGTGGGTTCAGTTTGTGATCTTTCTTGGAACCTTAGGGAAAACTACTAAGACTTGGGCCTACTTTCCAGTTGGTCTCTATAAAGCCTGTCTTGGTGATTTTTCATGTTTTCTTTAACCCCCTTGCATTAGCCATTGAGGGATGACATGTTTTGCTTTTAGTATCTTTTCTTTTGTTTTTATGTGTCTTTTATAAAAGTTTATAGAGTCTCTATGTGCGGTTCATAATGGCCCTGAACTTGCTCTGTAGTACAGGCTAGCCTACAGTTTACAGCCCTCCTGCCTCAGCTTCAACTGGGATTACAGGTATGTGCACCAGTCCCGACAGCAGGTGAGCCAATGCGTATCTTGAGAACTATTAGGTTGGATCATTCTGTTGCAGTAAAGGTAGGCTCTTAGTGATCTCAGAGGCCGGTCTTTACTTCAGGCTCCGCTGTGTGTAACACCACCAACACCTGGCAAAGCACCAACTTCCTTAATGAGTGCTGACATTGTGCAAAGTATAGTAAGTGTTCTGTTTACTGTTAGAAGGAGGCTCTGGGAAACTTAGGGCCTAGGTTTCTGTTTACAGCTCAGACACCAACTGTCAACAACCACAGGAAGGCCCGGTCCCTTTCTCTGGGACCTGAAAAGAGGGGTGGGGAGATAAACAGAAACACATTCCAAAGAAGTTTCAAATGCCAGCTGTTACCCCAGCCTGTCGGGAGACCAGGTTTGTCATTAAGGTGAGAGGTGACGTGGGGCCTCCAGTCAGACCTCCATTTCTTTGCAGAGATTGGCCTGGGTGACCTCAAATGACCTCACTGGCAACTCGAAGGTCAGAGATTTCAATCCTGCCGTTGGCCTGTGTGTGGGGGAGGGGGGTGTTCGGCTTTGTTCTTAAATTCTACTGAGGTCTGGTTCTATTCTTCACTTGGAGCAAGTAGGGAGAAAAAAGCAAGAGTCACAGAATACAAAACAAGGCCAAATGCAAACAAACAAACAAACAAAAAAAAAAAAAACCCAGGCCATGCGTGGAGGAGCCTCGCTAAGTTCTGTGCCTTCCTGTCCACCTTGACTAAAGGTCAGAGAGTTCAGACCTATTCTTGCTTCTTCAAGGTTTGACTCGAGGTGTGGCTACTAACAGATTGTTTTGATGTAGGGTGTGTGTGCGTTTGACCTAGGCTATGGTTTGAGTATTAAGGAGGTTGGTTTGTTTGTTCCTTGTACCGTGGTAAAGAAGTCTTTTGCTTTCCCCCTCCTTTCTGGAGCGGAGTATATAAGGGCTGCTAGAAATAACTGCAAGTTGAATCGCAGTATTTATTAGATGTCCTCTGACTCTGTTGTCTCTTGTCTTTTTCATTCTTGATCCACACTCTTCCCCGTAAGCACTGACGAATATGTCGGATGGGTGGGACCTGGCAGAGTGACATTCAGAACGTGACTGAAGGCTAGAGTGGGAGGCATCTCTGAGAAGATGCCAGATGCCAGGCCAGGTGTGCTGAGGATGAAACAGACACAGGCTTGTCACAAAGACCAACAATACAAATGCTAGGCCACTATCCTGACCACAGGGACGAGCAGGCGCTTCACATGCTGATTCCTCTAAGATGCTTCTTTTGCCCTCTCTTCTGTCTGTTAACCTTTGTTTCTTTTCCAACCTACCATCATCTGATTTGTGCTTGCCAGCTCAGGACAGTGCAGAGAACTGCAGTTCCCGTGAGACACAGGAACACTAAAAACAATAGCTGTAATGGATTAAGTAAAATGCTGCAGGTCCCCTGAGTAGTGGCAGTGGGCAGCGGGCCATGAGACCACGCCGCAGGTCCCCAAGTGGTGGCAGGGGCAGTGGGTCCTGAGATCATGGCAGGCCATGAAGGCAGTCAGGTCCCGGGCAGGAAGCCACATGGCGTAGAGAGTGAGAGACGGAGATGGATAGGCACGCCATGCAGAGTGAAGTTGGATATTTATTTAGTTAGTTATGGAAGGGAAGGGGAAAAGGGGGAAGAGCAGTTAGAGAGGCTGTGGGGGAAGGAGAGAAGTGGGGAGAAGGGAGAGACAGAAGCTGCCGCTTTGGGGGGGGGAAATGGAAAAGAAAGACTGGAAGTTGAAGATCAGCTTGCCTCTGCAGATGGGGGAGTGGGCATGGGTTGTCTCTTAAAGGGACAGGACAGACCATTCCAATAGCTCTCCAGTCAAATCTTGTTAGCAGGAAAACCCTGGAGACTGGGTCATGTGGGTCAGGCAACTGTTGCTGCTGGGAGCGAAATGATCAATTTCTCCCCTAAAGAAAGAGGTTCAGCCTGTCTAGGAGCCAGGTTAGATGTGCTGTGCAATAATCGGAGGCCTGAGACTCATCATTAGGACAGGAGAAAGAGAATGAGCCAGGACCCAAGTCGCTCGGGATCCTGGAAAGGACACACATGGCTTCCTGTCACTGCTCTTTTGTGCTCTTTAGGAAGTCACCTGCTTCTTGGAACTTCAGTGTCTTCAACTGGAGCGTGGTTCTATGCCTGTTTTATCCAGCTCACCAGGCTATCCTCAACATAAAATGAGTTGATGTTTGTACATCAGTTCTATCCTGAACACATCTAGTGCTTAGAGGCTGCCCCTCTCCAGGGGAGCTCATTTCTTGGTTCACTGGGGGAAAGAAAAAAGAAAGATTGGCAAATGTCCAACACCCGATTAGCCAGGAGAACTGAATCATTGATTTCCTTGTGCAAATAGCACACGTCCTGCCAGTGACCCCAACAGGCTTTCAAGCCGCTGCTCCGGTGTGATGTACTTTATTTAAACTTAACCCCGTCGTTTCCACAGTCTCGCGAGGAAGCTCTTTTCTCCTACAGCCAGAGGAAGAAATCAAAGCTTGGATGAGTCTACTAAGTCATGCCTGAATTCACACGGGGATTTGAACTTGAATCTCTGTGACTTTGTGGGTAACGTTCAGTTTCCGTGGTAGGGCGCTTTTTAGCTTTGATGGGAGAAATGAAGCCAGCCGGGACCCTATATGCCCTGGAGACATGAGTACCATTCTGCGGGGACACCTGGGGCCCAAGAGTGGCTAGTTCTCCATTTCTCCTCCTGCGTCACCAAGGATGCCCCGAGTTCACAGCTCACTGAATACGCTTGCTGCCCATCGTCTTCAAGGCAGGCTAGGAGGCCACTTCAGATGGAAGCCTGATTGGGTTACAGACTGAAAGCGGGGCAGGGGTGAGGGTGGGGGAGGGGCCAGTGTCAGTTTACCCCTCCTTCTCAGTGTAGGGCTATCTCCTCCCCAAGGCCTGTTTGTTGATGTTCCTGGGACTTCGGTCGGGGAAGTATACAGTGGATTTAGCCAATCGAGAAAGGCCATTCTCTAATCAGGTCATTTAGTCTAATCCAGGTGGTCAAGTCCTTTGCGTGGGTTTCAGGTTGCTTTGTAGCAGCGAGGCCGACCTCAAGCTGGGCTGGGAAGCCTGGCCCTTTGATCTGAACAAACCTAGCCGCCAGCTCCAGAAGAGTTTCGTCCTGCTGGCAGGCCTCCAGAAGGGGGCGTTGCTGACCGATTTGTTTGGATTTGATAGACTTCGGTTTCAAAGCAAGCATGTCCCATTACCTAGCAAATTCCAGTAAGCCTTTGCTGATGGATTTTTTGGGGGGGACAGAAGGGGTGTGAAGAAGTACAAAAGATTTCTAGAGCTGTTGAAAAAAGCTCCATGAAATGAAAAGGTGAATGCAGTGAGACCATTAGATCATTATTCGAGTCATTTGCGGTTTTAAGAAAAAAAAGGCTTACAGCTAACATTCATAAAGGAAACAAAACCTTTAATGTGCCAACAACAACAACAACAACAACAACAACAAACCCAAAAAACTGAATGAAACATATTAAGAAAAACTAAAGATTGACAAGAAGAAAAGTAACAAAGAAAATCAGGAAGACGATCTGGACAATTGTAACACAAATCCAAAAGGTTTTTAAGTCCACAAATGTGCATCCTTACTGGTGATCAGGGAAGTTAAATGAAAGGAAAGTATGCAGGCGGATCTCTGTGAGTTCGAGGCCAGCCTGGTCTACAAAGGAAAGCTTCTTTTACTTGCTCCCAAGGCTAGTGAGAAGAAAATACTGTAGAAGTGTTTGAAAGAAAACAAACAAACCCTAAAACAACCTAGACGAACACCAAGAAAAATAATCAAATGAACTGTAGGATATCATAAAGCTCGGGGGAGAAAGCAATCCCCGCCTAAAAGGCTGAAGAGGTCCATTAACAGTCACTTTGAAAAGATTTATTTTTATTTTATGTGTAGGTATTTTGACTGTTTATATGCATGTGTGCCATGAGCATGCAGTGTCTGGGGAGGCAAGAAACAGGCATCAGATCTTGTAGAGCTGGACAGACAGTTGTGAGCTTCCCTGGGAGTGCTGGGAAATGAACCTCTGGAAGAGCAGCCAGTGTCCCTAACTGCTGACTTGCCATTTCTCTAGTCCCTCACTCTGTTTTTTGTTTTGGTTTCTCTGTGGCTTTGGAGCCTGTCCTGGAAACTAACTCTTGTAGACCAGGCTGGCCTCGAACTCCCCACCCTGCCTTTGCCTCCCAAGTGCTGGGATTAAAGGTGTGTGCCACTACCACTACCGCCTGGTTTAGCCTTGAATTTTTGTTCTTTAGGGAGGGCTACAGACCTGCCCCACCAGGCCTGATTAAAGTCATTTGTTAAGGGTTGAGACACTTGTTGAAGGGACCTGACATTTGATGGCACTGTCTGCCTTGAGTGGATCTGGCATTGGGAAGTACAAAGGGGGAGGGGGATAGAGAGCAGGAAAACAAGACAGGTGGACAGGAAGGAATGCAGCCCCCAGTTAGGCATGCCCGCTAGAACCCACATGCTGGCCCAGCCTCCTCAGACATTAGGATGGCTGATAACCAGCTGCTATGTGTCTGTCCTGGAATTCTTATTACATGTCTGGAGTCTGACTTAGGCCAGTGAGGACATTGCAGACAGCAGGTGCAGCCTTGCCCATGGGACCCACACAGGGAAACCTCCCCCTAGATCTCCACTTTGGACAACCTCCCAGCTCTCTCTCTCTCTCTCTCGGCCAGGGCCTTGTCCTCAGTTGCCTTCCAGAGCTGAGGCTGGGTGATGAGCCCTGAACTGTGTTTGTCCCCTCCCTCCCCCTAGAAAAGTGGCTACTGACTTTGCCACCATCCCTTGTCTCTGTTCCCTCCCTCCAATCAAGCAGTCATAAAGCAATAAAAACAAATATGGGAAAGAAGAGCCCTGGGCCAAGGCTGCAACAAGCCAGCCCTAGCAGGTTTGGTGCTACAGTTTCAGACAAAGACAGGCGTGGTGGGATTACACCTGTAAACCCAGCACTCTTGAGGGAGGAAGATGGTGAAGTTGAGGAGCCTACCTGCTGACACTAGGTGCTTTGACAACAAGGAAATGACCAGGCTCTTCCTGCTAAGGTCCTCCCAGCTTAGAGACAGTGACAGGGCAATTATACAAACATGAGATAAGGGCTCAGATAAGAGGCCCAATAGGACACTAAAGACCCAAAAGGAACCCTAACCTGGAAGTCTGAGACAGCTTCCTGGGGGAGGTGTTCCCTAAACCGAGGTGTGAAGGTCAAGATACTCTGGGCAGGGGGCATGGATTTAATTGGCTGGGTGTGGTGGTGTATACTTAAGTATATTTACAATCTCAACACTTGAGGCTGAGGCAGGAGGACTACCACGAGTTCAAGGTAAAGTTAGACTAAGTAGTGTTCACTGGGTCTTTAGAATGAGACCAACTTTTAACTCCACCCTCCCACAAAAAAAAAAAAGTAGCTACTGTTCCAGACAGGAAGCAGCAGGGGCAAAGGCTCTGTGGCCAGGAATGGGAGAGAGAAGAAATAGAAAATGCTTCGAAAGCCGGGCGGTGGTGGCGTACGCCTTTAATCCCAGCACTCTGGAGGCAGAGGCAGGCGGATCTCTGGGAGTTCGAGACCAGCCTGGTCTACAGAGCTAGTTCCAGGACAGGCTCCAAAGCCACGGAGAAACCCTGTCTCGAAAAACCAAAAAAAAAAAAAAAGCTTCGAAGAAAGGGCAGAGTGGGTAAGAGACGGAAAGAAGGGCCTCCTGTCCCCAGGAAGCATACTGGAAGAGCGTTCTCCCCTCTCCTTCTTTCTTTATAACCCCCATCAAATACTTCCTGTGTAATTGGGAATGTGCTGGAGCCTCTGGGTGGGACACAGGAGTGGCAATGTGGTAGGCAAGACAATGAACCCCGAAAGGGACCATTTCTAAGCCCTGGAACCTGTGAATCAGTTCCCTTGCAAGATTCGTCTATCTATCTGTCTGTCTGTCTGTCTTGTCTGTCTGTCTGTCTGTCTGTCTACCTATCTATCCATCTATGTTTTTTGAGACAGGGTTGCTCTGTGTAGCCCTGGCTATCTTGGAACTCACTCTGTAGACCAGGCTGGCCTCCAACTCACAGAGATCCGCCAGCCTCTGCCTCCCAAGTGGATTAAAGGTGAGTGCCACCATCACCTGGCCAGAAAAGACTTTTTGCAAATGTGATTCAGGGTCTAGAGATGGGGTCATCGTCTTTATGTCGGTGAGCTGGGAAGACAGTCAGAAGCAAGGGGAGCTCCGGAGCTGCCGTGCTGCTGGCCTTGGAGAACCTTGAGGTGGCTTGTAGAAGCTCAAGAGGGCTGGAAGAAGCCCTTTCTTTCCAGAGCCCCCTAAAAGAACGTGGCCTTGTGGACAGCTTGGATTTTCGGACTTCTGACCTTCAGAACGCTTATGAGGCGATACATTTGTGTGGCACTTTAAGCTGCTTAGTGTGTAGCAAGTTATTAAAACAGTAATAGTCAGTGACTACCAGGACAGTAGCTTCCAGAGTGACCTGGGAGATGGCTTATTAGAGTGTGGTTCTCAACCTGGGGGTGGTGACCCCTTGGGGGTTCGAACGACCTTTTCACGGGCATCGTCTAAGACCATAGGAAATATCAGGTATTCACATTATGATTCGTTACAGTAGCAAAATTAGTTATGAAGTAGCGATGAAAATGATTTTATGGCGGGGCAGCATAGCAAGAGGAGCTGTTTTAAAGGGTTGAGAAGCACTGTATTAGAGGAAAGAGTGGGAGAAAAACCCTCCCTGGATTTCTGGGTCGAGTATCAGGGTGAGCTGAAGACTCCTTCCCTGTGTCTTGGGGAGAGCTTGGAAGAAGGATGGCGATGAGATACTCAATTCAGGATGGGCTACATTCGAGGTTCGTGGGGTTCTAGAAGAAGGGCACACTGAGTGATGGAGCCAGGAAGACTAACGCTGGGTGGAGCCTGATCCTTGAGGGACTAGCACACTGTCGGTCCAGATGCAGAAAGTACAACACCTGCTCCATAGCCTTTGCTGCTGCCTTACCAGCTTCCTGTGTTCCCCTCTTGTGTACAGGTGCGCTCAGTTCTCCCCTCCAGACCCGTCTTCTCTCTCAGAGGCCTCATTTCCCCCAGAAGGACATCCGCAGGGGCTGCCCAGTGTCCCCAGGCTCTAATTCACACTTCACACTTCTTCCCCCCTTCACTCCTTCCTCCCCACCCCCTCCTCTCTGTCTCTTGATAGAGTCTCACTATGTAGTCCTGGTCTGGAACTTGCTATGCAGACTAGATTGGCCTGGAACTCACAGAGATTCCCCTGCCTCTGTTTTCAAGTGCTGGCCCTGAAGTTGTGCACCACACTGGATCCCACTCTTTCTTCAAGCAGAGTAGACCGATGTATCCTGCAAGCAGCCACGCTGCACGTGCTTGCCATTTGAACTGGGTCAGCGTCCCCACACATCCCCTCAGCAGACTCACAGTGGCACGCCTCCACACCCACACTAGCGGACGGCCTGGCCATCTCCCAGGGCTCTCTTCTCCTCCTTCTGCCCTGTTCACTGGTCTGACCTCTTTCTCCCTTCTCAGATTTCAATCTTTGTTGTTGGCCCCATGGGCAGGGAGGCTCTGCTTCTGCCATTGGAATCTGAGCTGGATTTTACCATGTCAGGACTGGAGAACCCTAGCCTACTCCCTAGCTTTGCACACACTGTTCTAGCTGTCTGGAAGAATGCCCTTCTGGAAGGAACCACTAGGTCTGTCTGATTCAACACTTAAATCACTTCTACTGGATTTTTTTTTTTTTTTCAAGATAGGGTTTCTCTATGTAGCCCTGGTGTCCTGGAACTCACTTGGTAGACCAGGCTGGCCTCGAACTCACAGAGTTCTGCCTGCCTCTGCCTCCCGAGGCTTGCCTGATTTCTACAGGATTTTTGTGCACTGGAGGTAATTCTGTTATGTGAATAACTTGGGTTGGACAGAACGGTTGACATAAGTATACCTGTCTTGATTGTGAGTTTCTGGTGAACAGGAACTCTGGTCTTTTTCTTTTTGGTTTTTCAAGACAGGGTTTCTCTGTGTAATCTCCCTGGCTCTTCTGGAACTCTCTTCGTAGACCAGGCTGGCCTCAGACTCACAGAGATCTGCCTACCTCTGCCTCCTGAGTGCTGGGATTAAAGGTGTGTGCCACCATGCCCGGCTTTCCTACCATCGTCTTTGGTCCAATATATGTTATTCTTGGACTGATGACTCTGCCAGCGTTCTTCACTCCTGCAGGGAGGCAAGCCTGCTTAAGCAGGAAAATCATTTCCTTGTTGGATTTGTGACAGACAGCGTATTAATTAGCAACAGGTGATTAGCAGCGAGCAAACCCGCGTGCTTGGCTTACGTAACCCCACCTTCTCCTGCCTTGTGAGCTGTCTCCCAACCGCTCTCTCTTTCCAGTGAACCCCAGGGGTCACACATCTCCTGGCCTCTCGAACGGACAGCTGTCCTTGGCCTCATCTGTCTCTGCCAACTGAAGCAGGAAGGAATTGCATCTGTCCCGGAACGTCTTGGCAGGCCTGGATGCGGGCAGAGAGAGCCGGTTAACTGTGGGAGAGGGAACTGAATTGCGCTAACTGGGAAAGGGCTGTAAAACTCCGTCCTTGTACTCCGTAGAGGTGGAGAAAAGCATTAGTTCTGAGCAATGCTGGAATAGTGGAATCTGAGGATGCAAAGGGGTCACGTGTGCAGTCTTATTACTGCTTACCCGTCCCACGCCTCCTTCCCAGCTCTTCCCAAGACAAGACCCGGCCTGGCTAATATAGCAGGGGCTCCATGAGGATGTGTCGTTATTAAACAACAACAACGACAAAAACCAAACACGACTTTTTTCTATTGTGCTTCCCTCAGTTTAGACAAAGAAGGCAGACTTAGTTGATCAAGTTACTCTCTGGCCTGGTGGTGCCTTCTCCTCCCCCTCAAGGTGAAAGCAGTTGATTTGATGATGTGCAGGACAAAGCTCCGGAAGCACTGAGCTGGATGACATAAAACTTTGTCTATTTTTGCAAAGACTGTGACATCTGAAAGCCACAAATAGGCCATTAAACAGCAAAAGAGTCAGATATTTAAGACTTTTGGTCACCTTCTTCCAGAACCATCCAGGGTTCAGGAGAAATGGCCTTTCTGAAGGAAATACCCAGGGATTCACACTGGTCCCCACGGGTCCCAGGATGCCTCTCTTACACAGTTTCTCCAGGATCTGACCAACTGGCATGTAGCCAAGTCCTATGACCCTGGGTCCCAGACTTGAGAAGGTTCAGCTTGTACTAACCCCAAATATTGCTGAATAATTTCCAGATGTTTCTAGCTTCCTAATCCTCTCTATGATCTCAAACTCTGCTTTGGCTGTACTGTCTCCTAAAGCAGACTGAAAAAGAAGAACTGCTATGCTGTTTCTACCTGCACATTTTTGGTCTCTTCTCTTAATAAGAAAACACATTTCTCTGTAGACTCTACCTCTGTCATCTAATTTCTCTCTAGTACATCTATCTATCATCTATCTATCATCTATCTATCATCTATCTATC
>NC_022029.1:36271731-36276003 GCF_000317375.1 Microtus ochrogaster
TATCTATCTATCTATTATCTATCTATCTATCATCCATCATCTATCTATCTATCTATCTATCTATCTATCTATCTATCTATCTATCTATCTATCTACCTACCTATCAGGTTCACACCTCCAGAGGGTTTTCACCTCCCTGCCTTAGCTGATGTCTGTGGTCTACTTTAGGCCATTTTGCAGGATAAGGGCATTTCTGGCCTCTGAGATTGACCCCCACTGTCCAGCCAGTGATCTCACATCTATTATTCAAGTTCTCTCTCCATCCCTTTCCTTTCTGGTGGAAGAAAGACGAAGGAAAGAGAGTAACAGGAGTGGATGATGAAGAGATAGGTATCCTTTGCTTATTAAGTGTTCCTCATGGAAAAAATCCAATCCCGATTTCCTTTTCTTATAAAAATGCACATTAGTGCTTTTTTTTTTTTAAATTGGGGGCAAGGGTCTATAGCTGATCCTATATTTATGAACTTTAATGTTTTGTTTTTCAAGACACGGTTTCTCTGTAACTTTGGAACCTGTCCTTGCTCTGTAGACCAGGCTGGCCTCAAACTCCCAGAGATCCACCTATCTCTGCCTCCCGAGTGCTGGGATTAAAGTCGTGCACAACCACACCTGCCGATGGTTTATTCTTTTGTTTTATTCTGATATTTTTGTTGCTTATTTTTTCGAGACAGGTTTTTGAGCTATAGCCCAAGGTGACTTTGAACTCATAGCAATCCTCCTGCCTCTCCTTCCTGAGTGCCAGGATTACAGATGTGAGCCTTCACTCCAGGTTGTCTTTGAAGGTCTTAATTGTACTATAATCACCACAGCCAAGGGCCAGTCAGGAAGTGCTCTTCCATGACAGAGCCTTGCGCACTGCTCAGTGCGCTTATTATAAAAAAAAATAAACTGGCTTTTTTAGTTTTGATAATGGCTGGAGGGCAGAGCGAGTTCAACTCCTGTGAAGTCATAGACCTTGAGTGAACTGCATAATGGGATTCACAATACCAGTAGCTTATTTCAGAGAACATCTTAAATAAAAACAAAAACAAAAAAAACAGCTTTCTAATGCTGGGCATGGTGGCTTATACCCATAATGGCCTCACTTGGTAGAAACAGGGAGATCAGGAGTTTGAGGCCAACCTGGGCTACACAAGATCCTGTCTTAAAAAAACCACCATATCACCACCACTACCATCACTAAAACCAAACTTAAGGTTCTGAGGTTAGATAAGATAAAGCCTGCAAAAAGACTTTTGACCACTACAGAGAAGAACAGCAATGCCTGCTCCACCAAAGTGTGTATCAAGAGAACAGTACAAGTCAAGCCCCACGGCAGGGTCTACGTGACCCAGGTAACTTGGTCCAAATGCTCTGTCAGCCCTTTCCTGACTTGGAGGCTTTCCGAGACTGTCTACTGGTTTCTGGGTTAGACTCAGGATGGACTACGTCAATTCTTACCTAAGACTTCTTCATGGAGCAACTGTGGAGGCTGGGGAACAGAGCCCAAGGTTTGGCTTGGGAACGGATTCAAGGACAAAGGCCTCTGTGCCATCTGAGCAAATACTGGGAACCAGTCACTGTTGCGTGACATTCACAGTTCACATCTGGTGTTAGGAAATCTACACTTCAGGCCAAGGATGGCATCCTGGCTGGACACGAAGGTGTCATTGACTGGACGCTGTGCGAAAGTGCGGCCATTCAGCCAGCAGCTGACAGCACACACTGAAGGACCAGTGGACACCTAATCCAATTATCTTGTCCTGGAGGGGACCCTGTCAGGGGTCAGCTCCGGGGTCATCTCAGGTCAGGTTGAGTTACAATTACTGCAGAAGCAAGTGGATAGATGGCAGCAAGCAGCTACTTGGCCCAGCATTTTGCCGAGCTGGCTGGCCAGAGCAGTCTGGGTCCTCGGGCTAGAACTCACTTGTTCCTGTGGCTCTTCTCCAGTGGCAGGGAGAGGTCATTGATGGCAGCCTTGGGGACAGTGCTCTCCAGAGTCCACTAATGAGGTTAATAGCAACTGTCCCAGTAAACAAGAGTAGACTTTCAGTGTGGACATAGAACTCTGTTTTGTTTTGTTTTTCAAGACAGGGTTTCCCTGTGTAGCCCTGGCTGTCCTGGAACTCACTCTGCAGACCAGACTGGCCTTGAACTCAGAGATCTGCCTGATTGTGCTGGGATTAACGGTGTGTGCCAGCACCACCTGGCCATAAACCTTTTTAAAAAGTACTCACTTCACTTGTCTTACAGCAAATGGAGCCCACCATAGAAAACCACAACTGGACACATGCAAAGATCAACAGCTCCTGGGGAGCCCACCCCAGTGGATACATCTACATCATAGCTCCTGCATCAGGTGCATCACAGAAGAGGGGCCAGACAGGTTGTCAGAATACCAGAAAGTCTACAGAAAAACAGTCTCCTGGAAATGGGGCGTAATCAAGACTGAAATAATAACAACGCCAATAGACATATTCCTGTGGAAGGGGGAAGACTTTTTTGAGTGCCCCAGACCACAGGCAACCAATGAATGCTGGGAGAAGAATTAGCCTCGCTCAGAGATAAGCCACCTTCGTGGTTGTTCAATGTGAAGTGGTTGGCCTCAAAACCATACAGACACCATCAGCAAAAACAGACTCAGAAGACTCTGTATATATTTGTGTGGACACACATACACACATTCTCATATATATGTATGTAACAATAATAATCAAAGAAAAGGAGACTATCAATTAGGAAAGAGGATCTGGGAGGGGCTGGAGAGAGGAAAGGTTGGAAAGTGATGTAAATCTATTTCAGATAAATAAATAATATATATTATATATCTAAAGTTACCATTTTGTTCCAGAATCAAAGAATGTATTTTTATGTTTCCAACCAGGAAATGAAAGACAAATTCCTTTTGAAGATGTTTAAGGCAAATAATAATCTTCAGGGTTTCTTGCAGGCCTACTAGGCCCTATGCTGTCCTCTGGACTTTCCTAGTCTGTGTGTTGAGTGCTCATGTTTCCAAGTAGGTGATGTGTTTTGGGAGTAGTAGGTATACTTCTGGGATATTGCTACTGAATGACCGTGGCACAGAATACTACGATGGTCCTTGTCAGCAGTGGTGGAGGCAGTGAGGGTAGAGGAGAGGTCTGAGGCTTGTGGGAAGGGGTTAGGCGTGAGTTCTCAGCCAACTGTGGCTGGACGGGAGGTCCAGCACTCCTGTTGGAAAAGGACATGTTGGACCCACCAAACTTCCTCTCGAGAACATTAAGGACCACAGAGTGTGTTTCATATCCAGGTGCAAAGGAGGACTCTGGGAGGCCACCAAATCCTATGTGGCTGGAGTGATGTGCTCTTCATAAAACTGACATCCATTCAGTGCTTAGACCCCTGTGTCAGATCATATAGCGTGCTATATGCGAGGCACTGTTCTAACACGGGGTAGATAGGAACCAGTCATCCTACACTGGGTGATGTTGATATCCCCATTGTACAGCTGAGAAAACAGAGGCCTAGCCAGGATAACTTCATCCTTGCAGGATCTGAATTGAATCAGTTTCAGAGGCAAGACTGTTAGTTTTTGGCATTCTCCTGTCTTCATACCCTTAACAGTATATCTGGGTTCTAAGGTCAACCTTTTACCTAGTACACTGTATACTTCACATCCACACACACACGAGTCTGTAGCGTTTCTTTCTAAAATAGTCCTAGGAAGTAGATAGATTGTATGGCACTAACTCCAGGACAGACCTCACACGTCTTTTTCAAGGCCACATGGCTAGTTAGTTATAAAGTACTCAGGGTTCCTGATAGAGAAGCACATGAATTCAGTCCCGTGTGCTGGAGTATGAACGAGTTCTAATACGCAACGCTCAAACCGCAGTCCCAGAGACTTAAGACCCAGGATTTATTCATCATGAACTGCTTACAAAACAGAATGGAGCAATCACGCCTTGGCGCTTTGGGGCTGCAAGGACAAAACAGCTCTGGGTCTCCACACGGAATAGGTATTAACTGTAAGGGTATATGGGTAAAGGGGCACAAGAGTAACACAACTGTGCTCCTAAAGTTGCCCATGGGAGTGCTCTGAAGAAACGAGACAATGGCAGTCCTTCGTGAGGATGCCACATCTTCCTGAGCTGCACCGGTATACCTTTTCTAAGAAACTTATATCCTTAGCCGGGCGATGGTGGCGCACGCCTTTAATCCCAGCACTCGGGAGGCAGAGCCAGGTGGATCTCTGTGAGTTCGAGACCAGCCTGGTCTACAGAGCTAGTTCCAGGACAGGCTCCAAAGCCACAG
>NC_022029.1:36276573-36279011 GCF_000317375.1 Microtus ochrogaster
GGTAGAGAAGACATGGTAGTGGGAACATAAGGGGACTTGGTCACATTACTTCTAGGGTCAGGAAGGAGAAAAAGATGGATGCTGGTACTCAGCTCCCTTTCTCCTTTCCCCATATTTACTGAGTCTGGGACCTGAATGCATGGATGGTTCTGCCTATATGTTAGGTGAGTCTTTCTCTTCAGCTGGAAAGCTCTAGAAACAGCTTCATAGATACGCCCCGAAGTGTGTCTTCCAAGTGATTTCCAATCCAGTTAACTTGTCAATGAAGATTAACCATCATGGCCCCTTTACTCAGAAAGAGGCTGAGGGTCTTCCAGTAAATAATTCTCAGTAGTCCTTTAATACAGAAGGAGAGCTAGAGGAGGCCACAGAATAGCATTCCTCAACCTGTGGCCACTCTTTTGAGGGCCAAAAGGCCTTTTCACAGGAGTCACCTAAAAACCATGGGAAAACACATTTACATTATGATCATAAAAGTAGCAATATTTCAGTTATGAAGTAACAATGGAAATAATTTTATGGTTAGGGTCAGCACAATGTGAGGAGCTATATTAAAGGGTTGCAGCGTCAGGAATGTTGGGGCTCACCACAACATGAGGAGCTGTATTAAAGGGTCTCAGCATCAGGAAGGTTGGGGCTCACAACATGAGGAGCTGTATTAAAGGGTCTCAGCATCAGGAAGGTTGGGGCTCACAACATGAGGAGCTGTATTTAAGGATTTCAGCGTCAGGAAGGTTGGGGCTCACAACATGAGGAGCTGTATTAAAGGGTCTCAGCATCAGGAATGTTGAGAACTACTGCCACAGAGATTACTTATTTACTTTCCTGAAAGTGCTAGCCAAGTCCAGAGTGCAAAGACACTTGCTCGGGCCATGGCATCACTCGGGAAGAGCTGCTTCTGTCATTTCTTAGTTTGGGAAGTTGCTTGCTCTGCACTTCCTGCTTATTCTGGTAACATTACATCCTTCTTGGGTCTCTGATGGAGTTGAAGATGAGATAGTTACAGTTATAATACATACTTCTTGGGTCTCTGATGGAGTTGAAGATGAGATAGTTACAGTGATAATACATACTTCCTGGGTCTCTGATGGAGTTGAAGATGAGATAGTTACAGTTACATTACATCCTTCTTGGGTCTCTGATGGAGTTGAAGATGAGATAGTTACAGTGATAATACATACTTCCTGGGTCTCTGATGGAGTTGAAGATGAGATAGTTACAGTTACATTTTTTCTTGTTACGAAATTCAAAAAAGAAACTTACATAAGAGATGTAAACTTTATAAGGTTGAGAAGCATAAAAGCTTAAGTTGTTTATCTAAGA
This sequence comes from Microtus ochrogaster, assembly GCF_000317375.1. Classification (NCBI taxonomy): domain Eukaryota; kingdom Metazoa; phylum Chordata; class Mammalia; order Rodentia; family Cricetidae; genus Microtus; species Microtus ochrogaster. The sequence goes on from NC_022029.1 coordinate 36,277,897, forward strand.
GAATGTTTTGAGGTCTAAAATGATATTTTTAGAATGGTAATGCAAGTTATGACAGAGCTGGACAGAAACAGCTGGCTGCCTAAGCAGTCACCCAAAATTCATCTGTGAAGTTGGGACATTCATCTTTGGTCTACAGGCCTAGACAACCTGACAGACTTTTCTGTGAAGTTGGAATTTTGAAGGACAATCCTTGCTTGTCTTGGCAAAGTTTGGCAGTCACTTCCTTATGTGTCCTACTCATCCAATTTGTACAGCATACTGTAAGCAGTAGAGGTAACGACAGTTTCCTGCCCATGGCTAACTTTGCACAATAAAATCAAATCCCATATGGAGGTTCTTTGATGGCCATAATCTTTTTTTTGAAATAAATTGGTGCTGCCAGGAGCAGACATGCCAAACTGTCATGAAAAGCCTTGGGTTATTAAAACATCTTTTTTAAGACAGGGTTTCTCTGTGTAACCTCCCTAGCTGTCCTAGAACTAGCTCTGTATAACAGATTGGCCTCAAACTCATGGAAAATATACCTAATATGATTACAAGTTTGATTGCTATAGATGACTAACTACTAACCTGAATTTCTGAATTATACATTACATTAAAATGAGCTGTATAGATACAAATCCTTAAGCAAAAATAGAATCATATACAGTCTTTTATAACAAAAATAGCCTTAATTTTGTGTCAATATACAAAAATCCATGCTAATGTAAAATATTTGAGATGAATAGTTGCTTTTTAGTTTAAAAGTAGATTCAATAATCTACCCCTTTATCCTGTTATCCCTGTATGCTCCTTTTTCTTTTCAGAAAGAGATCCTTTAACCAGCCTGCTTTGTTTGATATTTTCCCTGGTCATGACAGCAACAACTTGAAACCAACCCCCACAGATAATGAAAAACAGTTATAATCCACCAAATGGCCAAAACCACCCACTCTATCTTTTGGGAATGTGAGCATTGTGTTTTCTAGACTGCTTCCTGTCATCTGGGGACAACGACATCTTTAGAGGACCCTGAGAAAATTGGGATAATGATCAAGTCCCGGGAGAGCTAATTTTCTCATCTGTTGTCCAGCTTCTGTGTGATGGGAAAGTGCAGAGCTTATCTGAAGTCCTGG
>NC_022029.1:36280525-36281929 GCF_000317375.1 Microtus ochrogaster
CGCCAGGCTACACACAGCTTCTATTAGCGGCTCTACTGGGTGCTTGCTAAGTGCTGCCCAGGACTTTTACGGACTGAGCTTTTCTTGGCCATCAATATTTCCATATTCTCCTTCATCCCCCAAATTCCCATTATAACCTGGGAGATGCTTCTCCCATGCAGTCTCAGTGCCGAAAGTGTGAGAAGCATGAGGAAACCCCAAGTTACAGAGCCAGGAATCTGTCTGCAAGAGGAAGCCACTTGGGAATCATCAAGCAGGATTCAGATCCCATGTGTCTGCTCCTTCTCAATGCCAGCCCCACTTCCTGGCACTGCCTGCTGGCCTGGCAGAGGCAGGATTCAGCCAGAGGGCACCCCAGAACCTGTGAGGCATAAGACACCAAGTAAACAGGCAGAGAATGCCTCCGATTGAATTTCAGCTCTCTGCTTGGGAACATCGGTCCTACTCTGCGACTGCCAAAGCGGATGCGGGGTGGGGGAGGACAGGGTCCTTGACCAAGGAAGATGTCGAGGGGGCAGTGGTTATTGGGATGTTGATGGGGAGCCCGCAGGGACATGGAACGGGGAAAGAGGAGGTTGAGGAGAAATTCTCCATACCTCTGTTTCTCCTTGTCCTCAACCACTCAGCTCTAAAAGTGGAATTCTGCCTACATTTGCCTTCAAGGGAGGATTCTGTGATTAGAAATTCTTTTGGGAAGTCCCGATTTAAAGAGGAGATGCAGAGTGGGAGTGAGCAAGCTTGCCAGCTTCTGCAGGAAGTACGTTAAGGTGGCTCATCCCTTATTCTACCATACCGACGTTTCCCTTCTGTTCTCTCGTGGAGAGGGGTCAGAGTCAGTGTGTGTGGTTCACGTTGACTTGGGAAGGTTCGCATGTACATGGCTCTTAGGACTGCATCCTAGCTTCCTCCCTTCTAGCCTCCCCCTACTCACCCACCACCAGTCCCTAAAGTCCTCTTTAAGCTGAGTTCAAAAGTGTGGTGCCTACAATTCAGATGATCGGGATGATTAAAAACCAAGGCACGAGGGCTGGAGGTGTGGCTCAGTTGGTGGAGTGCTTACCTAGCATGCCCAAAGCCATAAATTCCATGCCCAGCATTGCACAGACAGGTAGTGCACTCTACCACTCAGGGGCTGGAGGCAGGAGGATCAAAGGTTCAAGGTCATCCTCAGCTCGGTGGTAAGCTGGAGGCCAACAGGAGACCCTGTCTCAAGAATAAAATCAAGGAATTATTATCACACACTGACAAGGAAGAAGACGCTGAGACTGACTCTGGTAGTTCACATCAGTGGGTAGTCAAGCAAGCTTCCTTTTTTTTTGTTAATATATTTATTAATATATAATTCTAATATATGCACAGTAAAATAGGCAAGATTGAGATGACCCTCATCTGTGTCTGAAATAA
>NC_022029.1:36282644-36285370 GCF_000317375.1 Microtus ochrogaster
TGGGGACCTTGGGGGAGGGTTGAAGGTGGGAGAGGGTAGTCAAACAAGCTTCCTTGAGCTGATAGCAAGGGACGTGCAAAGTTTAAGGTAGCTCCTGCTGGCTCTGGTTAGGCAAAGTAGGCTAAGCAGAATGCCGTGGAAGCCAGAAAAGACACGGTTACTCCTCTGATCCCACACGAGGCTCCGTGAGCCAATGGGAAGCTTGCCACTGGAACACGCCCTGCTGGAAAGGTCAAAACTGCCACAGGAAGACTACAGATCAGAGGTGTACCCTGATATTCAGTGGCGGACGACCGACACCTTTGCTGACTTCTGGATTCCTGAACACCAGCCTGCTCTCCAAATCCCATGACGGGCATCATACGCCACCTCCTCCGGTGCCTCCTTGTCATTTTGCACACTTTGCTATTAAAGGAAAGATGACTTTTAAAAACAGCATTCCCTAGGTAGTAGGTGTGCAGGTGGGGGGAACTGAACTGATCTGGGGGTAATGATGATGATGGAGAAGATGAAGCCAATGACGGGGAAAATGACAAGATTATTAAAAGATTGTAGATTTTGGAGCAAACCTACTTCCCCAAGAATAGAAGTTATGGAAAGTAAAAACAGGTCTAACTTTTCCAGTAAGATTCTTAGGAATAGATGGATTTCAGCCCAAGGGAATGATAGCGGAGTAATTCAACTCTCCTGTCCCCACAACTAAAAATAAGGGTGGCTAAAGAATGGAATCCTAGCTCCGCCTTTCCAGGCAGCAGGCCCTGCTCTTGAATTTACAAAGAAAGTCAAGAGCAGTAGAGAAAGAATTGTCTTTAGAAATATTTTGAATATCTCCCACCCATTGTTACAGAAGGAAAGTTGAGAGCCATAGGCCATTATGGGGTACTGCTGGGTTGCTTCTTGGGCTGATAATTTGTTGGGATGGGCAGTGAAATTTCTGGATGTTATTCCTAAGTCATCTGCCTTCCTTCGGCCATTGGGCTGGTGACAATCTGCAGTTCGTCTAAAGCTAAATTTCCAACCACTTCTGTACTATTCGGAATGTTGTTCACACCTCGCCGCCTCTTGTCTCCAAGTGACTGATGCGGCATTTGCTGTATTTACCTTAGGAACTCCCATCACCCCAGCTGTGCAGAAGAGCCACAGCCAGCTGACCCACGAAGTCATCACTCCTATGACTTCTCAGATCCATCCAAACAAATCTAACCAACAAGACCCAAAAAGTGTCTCCTGTATAGCACCAGCCAGGTGCATTCCCAGAATCAAGACTCAAAGGTTTCTGAACAGGAAAAAGGTCAGATTTGTGGCCAAATGGGATAATAAGAGATTGTTTAGGACTGGGGAGAAGAAAAGGAGAGGGATAAAAAAAAAATGTATCTTGGGGGCTGAGTGGTGGATCAGTCAGTAAAGAGTGTGCAAGTGTGAAGGCCTGCGTTCGATTCCCCAGAACTCATGTAAAACAGCCAGGTGTAGTATATGCCTGTGTAGTACACACCTGTGTAATACATGACTGTGTAGATAGAACATACCTGTAGAGTATATGCCTGGGGAGGTGGAGACAGGAGGATCTCAGGGGATTGCTGGCCAGCCAGATTAGCTGAATTAGCAAACTCGGGTCCAGTGAGAGACCGTCTCAAAGAAACGATTAAGGAAGACACTTGATGTCAATCCTTTGACCCCCACATAGATGAGCATGCTCCACCCCCCACAGGCAGGCAGGCAGGCAGGCAGGCAGGCAGGCAGGCAGGCAGGCAGGCAGGCAGGTAGGCAGGCATCTTGAAAGGTCCTGAGCAACAACAGTAAAGCAGACAGATTTTGCTCCATCTCGTGATGTGTATATATTTTTGAGATTCCCCTATATTAAATTATCCAAGTCTTTCAAAATACACTAATTATAAGGTAGGCAAATACAGTAATTAGAGGGTAAACATTGTTCTTTGATTGATGTGCTCTTCTATTTAAGGTCTACAGTTTATGAACTTCTTTGACTTAAATGTGTTGGTTATAACCAGACTGTAAAGAATCCTGTGGAAGGCAAGAACACTACTTAACCCCCTCGCCAGGCTCTTCATCCTCCACTTCTCACAGTGATCCTCTCTCCACCCTAATTCAGGTTTTCTGCTATCCATGGAGCCAGTGTTTCTGCATGAAGGAGGGTGCTGGTCACAGGCCCAACTCTGTCTTGTTTTCTTTCCTCTTGATTAGTCTCTCTTGAAGCTACCTTGGATGCCAGGATCCGTAGGACTGTCCAGTTATTATCTTTGTGACCAGGGACTTAAACTACCTCCCTTAGCAAGATGATCCCACAAATGAGGGTTATCATCTCATGCAGAGGCTGAACCCTGAAGCAGAAGCAAACCTCTCATGGGAACAAGAACATTCCTTTGAAGTGACGACAGCAACTTCATGGGACCACAGAACCAGAATTAAGACAGTGATCCACCAGCTAGCCCTGATAAGGACAGCTAAGTTTCTCACACTCCTTTGGCCCATTCTTTCTCTGTCTCGCCTCAAAGAAGAACTTGGAGTCACTGCATTCCCTTGTTTGTTCTTCTCCCCACTGTGCCATAATCAGCTCTCCCCTCTCTCTTCCTTCCACCATCACTCGTCTCTGTAATTGCTGTAGCTTGGTGGCCAAGCTTACCTACTCCTAGAGCCTGGCCTTCTGACCTAAAACTCTAGAAAGAACAGGTAAAATGGTCATGTACCTGGACTGACTTTAGTAGTGT
>NC_022029.1:36285540-36288538 GCF_000317375.1 Microtus ochrogaster
CAGAGATCCGCCTGCCTCTGCCTCCCGAGTGCTGGGATTAAAGGCGTGCGCCACCATCGCCCGGCACCATCTAGAATTCTTAGGTGACAAGACAACACGTCGCGAACTTGATTGGTCTCAAGGTGATGCAGGAAGTTCTTTTGTATATGTATTGCTTTTATTGGTTAGTGAATAAAGAAACTGTCTTGGCCTGTTGATAGAGCAGAGTAGAATTAGGCAGGGAAAACCGCACTGAATGCTGGGAGAAAGAAGGCAGAGTTAAGAGAAGCCACGTAGCCCCAACAGAGACAGATACTGGAAGGAACCTTGCCAGTAAGCCACAGCCATGTGGCAATACACAGATTAATGGAGATGGGTTAATTTAAAATATAAGAGCCAGAAATATGCTTAAGCTATTGGCCAAACAGTATTGCAAATAATATAGTTTCTGTGTGGTTATTTTGGGGCCGAGCAGCCAGGAACAAAAAGCAGCCTCCTACTACATGGTTTTTCATGATTCCGGTCATTCTCCAGTTCACCCTGGCCCCCTGAAAACTATTGCTGGTGGGCAGTGTGAAGGTGGGCTAGGGTGTGCTGAGGGAGAGTTGTCAGGGAGTGAAGGAAAGACAGAGCAAAAAAAAAAAAATCCCCACTTTGTTTCCTCAAACATGTAGCGGCCCAAACATGCTAACTCGTGGCTACTCATTCATCTGCTGGTGGCACTTGAGTGGCCTCTGCCTCTTGACTATGGTGAGTGATGGGGGGTGCTAGCATCTCTGCTGTCCCTGTTTTCAGGTCTCTTGGGCTGATTGTCAGAGTGAAATGCTATCTGTTTTTAACTATCTCCCCCACACTGGCTGCTCATACTGAGCCAGAAAATAAATTCCAATCCTAAACATAGGCAGAGGTGCGGATGTTCTAGGGCAAGGTCACTGCAGCCGGCCCACTTGGAGGACCCACGTGAGTCCTTCACCCTTTCAAAGCTCTAGATAAGACCGTCTCTTCTCCTGCAAATACCCAGGCCCCAGAGTGCAGTGTACGAAGATGGGAAGTCTCCAGGGAAGGGCAGAAAAAGGCAAACACCCATTCTCCTGGGCAGAGCTGTTTGTGGGGAGCCAGGAGAGTGGAAACAATGTTTGAGCTTTTCTTGGGGGCCTGATGCTGCACCTATTTCTTTGACCGTCAGTGACATCAACATTTTCCTGTGGTGTTGGAGAGCTGACTTTGAGTGGGTACTTCATTGACTCCAGGGCTCTGCAGCTGGAGCTGAAAATTCAAATCTTAGCAAATACCAGCAGAGGTTACATCCTGCAAAGGGGGAACCCGAGGTGCTGCAGGCTTTCAGGGTGGGGGAGAAAAGCTACACTGCATGGGGGACAAGGGAGTTTTTTTGTGGTCAAAGGGCTGTGGGACTAGGCCAAAAAGGCTAATTTGTTTCTACAAGAAGCGTTGAGGAGAAGGCAGGGGTGTGAGGGGTGGGGTGGGGTGGGGTGGTGGCAGGCAGGCATTGTCAGCTACTTGGAGCTGGTTTGGAATCCTTTCTGCTAAACCTGTAGAAGCCTTCAGTCTAGTGATTCCTGTCCTTTGTGCCTTGGTAAGGGGACTTCTGGGAAGCAGAAAGAAGGAACGCCTCTAGGAAGAGCCTTTAAGGAGGAAGGCCCATGGCTGTGTGAGCATGAGGAGGGAGCACAACCAAAGCCCCACAGCAGGCCATGGCCACCCAGTGACAATTTCCGAACCATGTGATTAGGTACTTCCCATCATCCCTGTGAGCATGAGGGAGCCTGACTTTTCTCCATGCCTTGCTTAGTCCTTGGCTACAGGCTGACTTGGGAAGAAGAGAGATTGTTTCTTCGGCCATCACAGTAATTCTGTCAGCCATAGTTGCCTGACAGAGAACATCCCCACCTCCCTCAAGCATCTAGGGCAGTCAGCTTCCTAGTTCTCAAAGGCAAACATCCTAGGATCCTCTGAATACAGGCTAGGCAGGGACCCCTTCAAGGCTGACAATGGTCAGACATCTTCAGGCTCTTGGCTCCTTCACCCAGGTGTGGCTTAAGGAAAAACCAGCTGTAACTGTTGAGGAGTTAGTATATATTAATATATATAAATCTTCCATATCTTTGCTGTCCCCACTCTCATACTTGCTCTTCTCCCTCAGCAGATGTCGTAGCTCTAGATATTTTGGGTTCCTGGTCAGATGGAGAGACCTAAATTCATTTCTAGAATCTAGCATAGATCCCTCGGGGGTCTGAGCAACTTGAACTATCCTCAGTTGTGTGCCTGAGTGGCCAGGAGAATGAGATACCTTGATTGTTGTGGGTGGCGCCCAAGAACCAAGGGTTTGTCTTCTCCCTCCCTGCTAACTTGTATGGGTTGACCCAAACTGAAATGAGAAGGCATGGTCGGAAGAGTGCGGTTTTACATTACGGATCCAGCCCTTGAAGGGCTCGAGTTCCCTCACCGAGGCCAGGGTGAGCTTGAGCGCTGCAGCTCGCAGTTCCGGGGGCAGGCCGCCCACGAAGAGCCCGCTGAACACCGTCATGTCCCTGCGCTTGGACTTGACCTCCACCCACTTGGCCTCGGCCTGGTCGATGTAGAGCGTGGTGTTGCGGAACTGGCGACGGATGCGCACATTGTGCCACACGCCGTCGTTGACTGATGTGTCCGCCAGCAGCGTGGCAGGCTCGGCGCAGAAGATGGAGAAGCTGAGCTGCAGGCGGCCACCCCGAGTCAGGATGAGCTCCAGGAAGTCGCAGAAACCCTCGTCGTCGAAGTAGAGCACGAGGCCCCGGGCGCTGCATGTCTTCAGCTGGAAGCTCATCTCGCTCTCACAGCAGGCGTTCCACTTGGGGAAGCATGTCCACTGGCCCTCGGCACCCGGGAACTCCAACCCGCTGCCCAATTCTGCCCAGCAGCCCAGCAGCGCAGCGACAGGCATAGAAGAAAGCAGCCCCCGCGCTGATGACTAGTGGGTTGCTCTGGTGGACTGGTGGGTAGATACTTAGAGTCTTCTACC
>NC_022029.1:36289656-36293350 GCF_000317375.1 Microtus ochrogaster
GTGTGTGTGTGTGTGTGTGTGTGTGTGTGTGTGTGTGTGTGTGTGAACAGTTCATGGCACTCATATCAGAGACTGGAAGGCTCGTAGCCGCAGGCACACAGGTATAGACCAATACACAGCAGAAGGGCAAGTGAGGCCCCGAGGCTCTCGGGAGTCTAAATTAGCAAGTTCTGTGTCTGGAACTTGCCCTTCGATTCTCTATGGCCTCGGCTACTTTCAGTGGGTTGTGCGGCTCTCAGCTTGTGTCCTGTTGTCTGTGTCAGCTACTGAGGATGCGGGTGGAGGAGATAAAGGTGGAACATGGATTCCAATTGTGCTAATGTCGTTTGCAGAATGCTGCAGCTTTGCGGTAGTCAGGGAGCTGCAGCTGTTGGCGGGAGATTCAGGTGTGTGTTCTGTGCTGCTGAGGACATCAAGTTTGGCTGCCGAAGCCTTCACATTTCCTACTTGATGAAACTCTGTAGCTTTTACACAGGAAGTTTCAAGATTCCTTGTGTCAATTTTCCCACATAATCTTCATCTGCAATCTTTAAGGCAAGCAGCGCGAATACCAGTGCCTGTATTTTTGATGAGAAAACTAGGACGTAGGCTTAAATTACTTGGCAAATCTCACAGCTAATTAAGAAGGTTTTCAGGTTGTGTGACCCTGCTCCAGTTTAATTTCTTCCATGCTACATTGCTGACTTTAAATGCTGGCAAACTGATCTGCTAAAATAAAAACCCTGAAACTCAGAGCTATGGGTTCACTCTGCTCATGCTGAGAAGAGCAAAGGGTACAAAAATCTCTGTCCTTTTGCCCCTCCCAGGGAGTCGTCACTGGCGTCTTTAGACCACACTATGTCCGTCACCTTTTGTGTGATGAGGAGATGAGGGGCCTTTCTACCAAGCTGCCCTTTGCTCATTGGTTGATCGAAGAGAAACTCTGAAGCAAAATGAGTGAGGAGGCTTGGGGTCAAGTCTGAAAATGTTCCCTGCACAGTCATTTCACACAGAAGACAGGAGCTTGCGTGGGATCTAGCCTCACAAAGAAAGGGGTCTGCTGGCTCTGGAGACCCTGAGATGGCCTTCCTGGCTCCTCCCTGGTCATGGCTGTAGTTACAAGTGTATTCTTCCTATCCTGCCAGCAAGACTCTCCTTACATGCTTCTTTTTGCCTGTGGTTAGCTTCCACCAAATTGCCAGGAAAAGGACAGTCATCAGAGGGGTCAAAGAAGCAGCCTGTGACAAGAGATACTATGTGGCTGTAAAATCCAACTGAAGGCATGGTTTTACCCACTGTTCCCATTGTTGTGGAAGAGAGGTTGTGTGACCCAGTTCCTTCCTAAGTAGGACCTTAGGGCCTGGGCCACTGGCTTAGGTGGGGTTCTCCCCTAGTCCTCCATGGTGGAAATAGATAGTAGGGTCAGATAGATCTCCATCTGCTGGGGACAGTGCTTGTGGAAAGGGATGAGTCGGTCCCCTGCCTGTGTTCTAATTCCAACTCCCTCTCCCCAGAGGCTTTACGGTTGTTACACACAGGGATGAGCTTTAAGGGGGGGGGGGGGGGGGGATCACTGTTACGGCCAGTGTCCTGGCTTATAGTTGAGTGTGATAGGAGCTTTGCCTTCTCCTTAGCATGAGTTGTCTCTGTTTGTCCTGGTCAGTTTGTAATTGTTAAAAAAAATTTATTTATTCTTATTTTATGTACATTGTATTTTGCCCACATATATGTCTGTGTGAAGGTGTCAGATCCCTGGAGTTACAGACAGCTATGAGCTGCCATTTGGTTGTTGGGAATCGAACCCCGGGCCCCCTGGAAGAGCAGCAAGTCCTGCTCTTAACCGCTGAGCCATCTCTCCAGTCTCCTGGTTAATTTTTATTGTCAGCTTGACACAATCAAGAGCCACCTGAGGAGGGATCTTGACTGAAGAACTGTTCAGATCAGGCGGGCCTGACTGGTGATCGATGTGGAAGGGCCCAGGATGGTTTGGGCAGGACCATCCCTGGGCAGGTAGGCTGCACAAGGGTGGTAGGCTGAGCGCGAGTTGGAGAGCAAAACCAGCGAACAATCTTTCTCCATGGTTTCTGCTTCAAGTTCCTTCTCTGCTTGAGTCCCTGCCCTAAAGCCCCGTAAACCCCAAGCTGGCCATGACGTTTATCATGGCAACAGAGAACAAACCAAAGTCTGCTCTACAAGAACGCGACACCCAAGAGGGGCTAAGTAAACGCAGGGAGTTTTATGCATGGCCCACCATGGATCTAACACTTATTGCTATTATTATTGTCTTTTTCAAGACAGGGTATCTCTGTGTATCTTTGACTGTCCTGGAACTCGCTCTGTAGACCAGGCTGGGCTTTGAGATCCACCTGCCTCTCCCACCTGAGAGCTGAGATTAAAGGCGTGCCCGGCTATTGTTTTAAAGAAATATACATGCAAAGTGGGATTTAAAAGACTTAACCATTCCCAGTCGGTGTCACCGTGACCACAACATCTGTCAGCACAAAGTGAGTGAGGAAAGATGTTTTGGCTTGTGATTTCAGCCCACTGTGGCAGAGAAGCAGGGCAGAGGGGCCCAGTTCACGGCAGCAGAACCATGTGCTGGGGGCCCTTCACATCACAGCTGACTAGGTAGCAGGGAGAGTGACGGGAATCAGGGCCCAGAAAAAGAATGTTCTGAAGCCCATCCCCCAGTGAGCTACTTCAGCCAGCTCGCCCGCCCTCCAAGGCTATGTTAATAGCCTCCCCTATTAACAGCACCATCCAGGGAACAAGTGTTCCAGACTTGAACCTGTGAGGACATTCCAGGTTCAAACCATCACCAATACCTGCTAAATGGCACACAGACATTTTCAGCTCTCCGGCGCTGCATCGTCTTCCTGATTCCCGAAAGCTTCAGATAAAGGGCCAGGATGTTGTGGAAGCTACGCATGCACGCCGAAGGAGCCCTCCTCTCCCACCTTTCCCCATTAAGTCGAAGGCGTCTGCAAACAAACCGTGAACCCAAATGAACGTGAAATCTAATAGGGTTTGGCCACCGGGTGGAATTAGACTATTTTTAGATGAACTATTTAGATGACTATTTTTAATATTGTCCCCACCTGCTTTGCATTCATATTTCTTATGCTTCCCCTGAGGCTCCCATTTGTCAATATTCTGTTTCATTTCATTCCAGGTGTCTGCTGAAGCTGTGATGGGAATATTCAGTGCCTAAGGGGCTTTTGTGTTACCAATTTATGGCCACAGGCCAATTCCCTTACAGGTGAATTTGTTAGGATTTTAGCTTGCTAATCAATTCTGCCAGTCTTTCTGTACGATAGATATATATATATAGCTCTGTATCTATCTGTGCTGTATGCTACTTCCAAAGTAAGATAAAGATGGGGATACTGGTGTTCTATAAATGCTTTAAAACTTCAAAAAAATATATAAAAGTATGTCCATGTATGCCTATGTAAATGAAGGTGTCCAGGGAAGCCAGGGTCAGAGGCATCAGATTCCTTGGAGCTGGAGGTACAGCTGGTTGTGAGTCACCTGATGTGGGTGCTGGGAACTGAGCTAAGGTCCTCCATGAGAGCAGCGTGTGCTCTTAACCCTGAGCCACCCTGCCAGTCCCAGCAAATACTTCTTTTTTTTTTTTTGGTTTTTCGAGACAGGGTTTCTCTGTGGTTTTGGAGCCTGTCCTGGCACTAGCTCTTGTAGACCAGGCTGGTCTCGA
>NC_022029.1:36293620-36294159 GCF_000317375.1 Microtus ochrogaster
AAAAAAAAACTTGCTATTTTCAAATGGAATTCCGGGGAAACGGTAGGTTTAACTCACAAAGATGGAAAGAGGGATTAGATGGCATTTAGAGACATTGGCAGACTGGCCAGAGGAAAGTATTGGGGGATGAGGAGGCAAAGAGGCTTTTGTGGGATCCCAGCCGTGTGAGGTTGGTCCCAGAGATCTGAAACCCAGACGTCAGCCAGAGAAAGCAATGCCACTCATTCTTTTTGTTTTTAATGAGCAAATCCAAATTTATTTTTAATATCACGTCATTTCAGAAACCCCTTAAGTTAGTGGGTGCATTGGTCCCCTGGGACAGCATGCCAGAGGTACAAACTGTACCCTTTCTTTATAAACCCCAGCGAGTCATGCAAGTCCACAGCTTCTGAAAGTCAGCTCTCTTCAGTCTGCTCCTCTGGTTCCTGGCTTTTCTTTCATGGGAGAGAACTCAAAATATTTCAGACAAGAAGCTGGGCATGGTGGCGCACACCTTTGGTTCCAGCACTCATGAAGCAGAGGCAGATCTCTGAGTTTGA
>NC_022029.1:36294469-36296857 GCF_000317375.1 Microtus ochrogaster
CTGCTGTGCAGTTTTGAAGGTGGGTGGATGCAGGGACTCTGCAGAACAAAAATGGCTACAAAGGTTTGCAAATGAGAATCCACTTGACAGACGGTGAGAATATCTTCTCAATGGAGACTTCAGCATCTAACATGGGAAGGGCCTAACCAGATACTCTACATCACAAGGAATCTGCCACAGGTGAATAAAAACTGCGACCAGTCCTCCTCCTTGAAGAATGCCTTTCATGCTTGTTCAGCGACTCCTCTGGATGAGCTCAGCAGCCGGGGACATCAGAGCCCACCTGGAAAGCTAACAAGAGGTGAGTCCAATGGCAGCTTGTCTCCGCCGTCGATATTAGACATTTATGACTCCATGCTGTGTTCTCTGCCTCGGCAGAACTTGGTCCCACGATGCACCTCACCTCACTCACTTCCGGTTTGGGGAGGGGGGCTGCACTCACTGGAAGATTTTTCGTGGTAACACCTGCGTTGCCATCTAATTCTGTCGCTATCTCTCGACTCCCATTTGCAAACCTGACCAAGAGCCTGAGGATCCTGGACGCATCTTCCTCCCAACCACTATCATGAAAACCGTTCTTTCTTCTCCTTGAATTGCTGCTTCTTACTGTGGTGTCACTTCCCTCTTTTACAGTATTCTTCACACACACACACCACACACACACACACACACACACACACACACACACACACCGAGCTACTGAGTCACCTCCCTCTTTTACAGTATTTGTCACATACATGCGCGCACACACATGCACACACACACAGCTACTGAGTCGATTTAGGGTTGCTCATATGTATATGTGTTTAGGGCTGACTTCCTGGGATTCGATAACCCTAATCTCAGACCTGGAGAAGTCTGAAAGACGGAGAACCTGTTGTTTATAGAGCTCCATCTAGCATGTGAGACCTTGTGAAATTCTCCCATGCATGTTGCCATGTCAACTGGTGTTATCATTTTGCAGGTCTTGTTTAGGCGACTCTGTTACTGAGATCTCATAGCTGCAGGGTCCCAGTAATGTGGGGGAGACTGTATCTCACAGCTGGTGTCCGGGTACTTTCAATCGTTCTGGCCCCTCCTTAGATGAAGGGGTCGCTTTGTGGATGAACCAGCTGGGGTTGGGTCCCCGTGGCCACTGGTTCTCTGCATTTTGAGCAGTTGTGGATATCTGTGAATTGTCTTCATGTGCTGTAAAAAGGAGTATCTTTGAGGAGGAGAGCTATACTTATCTGTTGTTATAAGAATAAGTATCTAGACTACAGTTAGAAGTTACACTGTCTTAGGAAAAAGGCGGGATCTGATTCTCCTTTTTAATCATTAAATCCTTGGTACTTAATGGAGGCGATGCTGAGGGAATGGACTGATGTGATTTGCCTCGTTTCTAAGCCAACGTGTAATAAACACCACGGACAATTTCAAGGTGACTTAGTGGCTCGGCATCACTGGAACTCCACGGATGGTGTTTGCATCCCGACACAGACATGTTCACTTGTTGCTTTTCATCTCTGCTCCTACATATTCACAGTCTCTCTCTCTCTCTCTCCCTTGTCCTAAGCTATGTAGCAAGTTTGAGGTCATCATAAGCTACATGGTGCTGTCTAAGAAAAAAGCGTGCAGACAGAGAACACAGCTCACAGGGTCAATAAGGGTGTTAAAGAGCAGATGAGATGGTGGCTCAGCGGCTGTAGGCACTTTAAACCAAGCCTGCTGATTTGAGTCTGTTCCCCCAGAACCCACACGGTGGAAGGAGAGAAGTGATTCTTCCAGGCTGGCCTCTGACCCCCACTGTACGCCATGGAACATTCAAGAGCACAGACTTACACACACGTAAATAAATAGATCTAATGAAAAGATTAAAAGCATGGACGGTTTGGAGAGCTCTTAGCGTGAACACAGCCCTACTCAGGGCTCCAGCAATGTTTAAAAAGATGTGTTTTCACAAAGATTTCCACTCTGTGACTAAAATACCAGAGCAGAGCGAACAGAGAGGAATGAACACGAGTAAGTCATTTCGCTGTCTCCCCGCCCGGCTATAGTCTGTCCATGCTGCCGGTAGATCTTCAGTGCGCTGAATTCTTTAAAACCAAGCGCATGGAGCGAGACAGAAAGGGAGGGGGGAGCAGGCAAGCTGCAAACTTGGATCCTATTTGAAGAAACAACCCTAACGGGTCTGCACCAGTTCACAGAGCATCAGCCCAGACTCCCAAGAGAGTCCAGCGTGCCTTGCTGGGCCTGGGTCTCCACTGGAACTCCCAGTTAAGCGCAGGGTGGGAGCAGGATGCTTCTTTGCCCTCTGGGCTGAGCTTTGACTGGCAGGATAGGGCGGGAGTTGCTGAGGCTGATTTCCTGGTCTTTCCACTCACAATGTTCAGTGATTATGCAGTTTTT
>NC_022029.1:36298264-36298894 GCF_000317375.1 Microtus ochrogaster
AGGTTTCCATCAGATAGGAGGAAGTTCAAGGTTGGATTGTACAACCTGATGATTATAGTTTATAGATTGGTTTATCTTCAGACTAAGTTCTGAAGACAATATCAACAGTTGCTCTGAAGACAAATCAATATCAACCGTTAAATTGTGAAATTGGTACATCAAAATCAATTGTTATTTTGATTTATCTTCAGACTTAGTCCTGATAAATGGTCAAAATTTGCTTTTGGCTTGGGACCCTCCCACCTCAGACTCCCACAGATCTAGAATTTGAGTTTGCCTCTTTGTTCCTGAGCTGCTTGAACTCAGCTATGAGTTTTGATTGACAGCTCTCCATAACCCACACTTTCAGACCAACACTTTTGTTGGTTCCACATCTGGGCAGGATTTCAGAGACAAGTCACGAGGCCTGTTTTGTATTGTGCTGTTGAAACGGCTAGTAGATTTCAAGTATGCCATTAATACAAAAGTATCAGAGGCAATGTATATGCTAAATAAATTAAATCAAACCAGTGGGGCATAGAGGTGCATGCCTTTTATCCTAGCACTTCAGAGGCAGAGGCAGAGGCAGAGGCAGAGGCAGAGGCAGAGGCAGAGGCAGAGGCAGAGGCAGAGGCAGAGGCAGAGGCAGAG
>NC_022029.1:36298994-36301881 GCF_000317375.1 Microtus ochrogaster
GAGGCAGAGGCAGAGGCAGAGGCAGAGGCAGAGGCAGAGGCAGAGGCAGAGGCAGAGGCAGGAAGATCTCTGGGTTTAAGGCCAGTCTGATACATGAGGGAGACTCAGGACAGCTAAAGTTATTCAGATAAACCTTTTCTCAAAAATCTGAAGGAGGGAAAAATGAACCACTCCACAGAGCATATATATTAAAAAAATATTGTGCCTGATAAATTTAAAAAATATTGTCGATGTTAAATGACTTATATAACAAAGAAATATAAACCAAAATAAATATATGAACTCTTATATGGTTATATATTCTATAGTAAGAAATACAATCATGTCTCTCAACTGAATAACTATGAAAAGTATTTTATACTTCATGAGGTTTTTAAAGTGAACACTCTAGTCTTTGTTAAATAAGGGGTATTGAGACCTTCTAGTGGGTTCCTAGATTGACCTCTTTGAAAATGCCTGGTATGTGATGGGGTAGATGCTATGGGACTTGGCATTGTTTTTCATCATTTAGGTCTTTCTACAGTAATAACTGATTGGAGCTAAAAAACCAACACAGATAGAAGGTGAGCTTGAGTTTCTCTTACCTTTCGTCTTTGTGAGTAGAATAAACCATTGGGTAAAGAGAACGAATTGATTAGGTCACAGTTCTTATTGTTTCATCATACGGTGTTCAAGAGCAGGCACCACTAGACAGGGGTCCCTAACAATGGGTTAAAATTGGAAAAGAAGGCCAGGCTATGAGTGACCCCAGGGTCAGGTCAGTGGTTTGTCCTGTTGGGAAGGGAGAGTGGGACAGTCGAGGGTCCAAAGCAGAGGCGGTGTCCAGACTCAGCTAAGCTGGGTAGTGTATGTTCGCTTTTTCTTCTTTCTTCCCTCCCTCCCTCCCTCCTCAAACTCACAGAGATCCACCTCAAACTCACAGAGATCCACCTGCCTCTGTCACCCGAGTGCAGAGATTAAAGGCATGGGCCACCATGCCTGGCTTTGGATACTCAGTTTTGTTTCTTCTTCAAAATGTGTATCTATGTATCCATGTATACTCTTTTGTATGATTCATTTCACAGTGAAAAGAATTAAAAGTAATTCTGGCTAAAGCCAGTGCTTGCCGACACCCCAACCAAAGGGAACATCTAGCGTGGCGTCTGGAGGCTTAGACCTTTGCAGTCTTGAATGGTGTGTGTAGTGGGGGAGAAGAGCGTGCTCTCATGAACACTTGCTCCTTCTATGGGGCACCAGCAATTGGACTGATGTGTGGACCTGCCGGGACCACGCTAGGCCTCTTTCACACTGTGCCCTGCAACCCTAAGGACTCGTTCTTCTGAGTTGCCATAATTTCTTCAAGTTTTCCCATATTTTCTGGCATTCGAAGTAGGACTCAAACATCCTAACTGCACGTTTCTGACTCCCTCCTTGTGCACCGTACGTGGTTAAAAGCGTGAAAGCCTTTTGGACAGCACAGAACGCGCGCGTGGAACTTCCAAAGCGTGCTCGCCTCCCCCCTCCCCCACCCCGGAGTCTGATTACCATTTTAGGGAAGGCCTCTCATTGGCCTGCTGAGGTTTACTTTAAATTTCAGCTGGTTTGCAAACACATTCTTCTTTGACAGCTGTAGCTTGAAAAGCTTGGGCTGGCTTTGCTTTTGGGTAAACACATGGCCAAGGCTTTTTCAATCCCTCCTGTTGGGCGGTTTTCTCTTGCCGGAAAGATATCCATCTGACTTCCAGTCGGGAAAACAGATTAGGTGGGGAAGCCTGCCTGGCGCCCTAGCCTCCCTTTAAAAGGAAATTGCTGGAAGGATAATGCCTACTATACTTTACAATCTCCTCATCCCTTTTGCATAAATTTTCACTTTGCCTTGGAGAAGTAGAAATTGTGCAAGTAGCTCAACTCTGCCTTCACCTATAGGATTGAAGTGATCACAGACTCTCGCAAAACTAGTTCTGGCCTGGTGGGCTCAAAGTCGGCTTATGGTTAAGAACGTGTACTGCTCTTCCAGAGGATCTGAGTTCAATTCCCAGCACCCACACCAGGCAGCTTGCGAGGAGATCGGACACTGTTGGCCTACAAAAGCACCCATACACACTTACACACATATACATAGATTAAAAAAAAAAGCTATTTTAATATAATTGTTTCCTGATTTAGGAGGGGCAGAGAGACAGCAGAGATATGGATGTACCCATATGTGTGGAAGCAGAGGTGGAAAAGGCAGGGAGCCGGGGCTCATGGCTTGGAGGCAAGCCATAAACTCAGGTACTGCGGTGGTTCAGCGGGTTAGGTTTGAGCCATTCTAATGTCTCGGTGGCAAGGTGAGGGGAAGGGCCAATGGGAAAGCTCACTGGTGCCTCGACGCTGTTCCATGCCCCTCTCTGTGTAAGGTGGGGACAGATTCTTGTG
Organism: Microtus ochrogaster; assembly: GCF_000317375.1. NCBI lineage: Eukaryota > Metazoa > Chordata > Mammalia > Rodentia > Cricetidae > Microtus > Microtus ochrogaster. Next base: position 36,301,392 of record NC_022029.1, read on the forward strand.
TAGGGAGAGAGTGGAAGATGTTCTGAGGTTAGCGTAGTGAGGATGTGTTAGTTTCCCTGTAGCTGTGACTGAAGATCGACTAACACAACTTAATGAAGAGGCTAATTTGTCCCCGTTTGAGGGAAGGCACAGTGGCAGAGAGGGAGGTGGCTGGTCACATTGTCTCTGTAGTCAGGATGGAGGGAAAGATGGACGCTTCTGCTTCATCCATTTTCTTCAACTTCCCAAGTCAGACTCGGCTAGGAACGGTGCCACCCGCATTCAGGGTGGGCCTTTCCACCTCTTTTTTTCCAGATGTGCCCAGAGATGTGTAAACAGCAGGAAGATGATAATCAAGATAAAACACTGAGAAGGGAGAGAATGAGGGTGTGTGAAGTCCAGGGGGCGTATGTTTTATAATTTTTTAAAAAATGCTGCAAGATCCCCAGCGGCAGTAGGCAGCAGAAATGCTGTAGGTCCCAAATGGTGGTAGCGGGCCATGTGGTGGCAG
>NC_022029.1:36302276-36307998 GCF_000317375.1 Microtus ochrogaster
TTGTCTCTTAAAGGGACCAGGGAGCAAAACCATAACAGTATGAAGTTTGGGTAAGGCTTAACAATAACTATGGTGGGGTCTTACCTGGGGCAGAGCCCTGTGTCAGGTTACACATAGAATCGGGAAACGGGACACTTTATGTTTGGCTGGGGCCTTCACCCCAGCGCCTGGCATAAGCTCCTTCCCCTGGGAGTTGCCTCAGTCCAAACTCCACCTCTGAGAAAGCCTGCCAAATAGTGACCCCTCCCCAGGGAGGGTCAAGAAAGTCCACCAAACAGTAACCCCTCCCCAGGGGAGATCGAGACCACTCCCACAGGCTATTTAAACTGGCCCCCCCCAATGAACACATGGTCTCGGGGTTCCCCATGGTCTCCCCTTTTCCCTCTTCCCATCTCCTTGTTTTCCCGGGAGTATTGCCATCCATTGCCATTAATTAAACCTGGGTGTCTTTTAATTCAGTCTGATTTGCTCTGGGATTATTTGCATCAGGGGAGAGGTTTGTTGGCCAGAAAATACTTCAGACTTTACAGCAGTGTGACCTTGTCAGGGTCAATGCAGGGGGTCTGGGACAGTCTAGATCTAGACGAAACATTAGAGCTACAATCTAATGCTCGGGGGCTGGTTTTGTGTCCTGCAGACAGCCAGAAACAAGAGGCTGACCGTGAAGGACATTGTTTTCCTGGTCCCTGGGTTGCTCCTTGGTGTGCTAAGCATTAGAGCTTGGGCTGGGGCTGATGCCAAACACAGACCTACCTGCCTGGGTCTTGTCTTGGGTTGGGAGAGCCGAAGGGAGGCTGGGAGGGCCACAAATGCTTGACTGTGCCTTTACGTGAGGTGGAGTTGTAACATAAAGGCAGGGGAGTGAATGGGTGTTCAGCTGGCAAGTAGGTTAGAAACGCTAGTGGAAAAAAATACTAGCGAGACTGTATCAGGCCAGACATAGTGATGCAAACCTGTACTCTCAGCACTTGGGAAGCAGAGGCAGGGGGATTGCCTTAAATTTGAAGTCATTCTCAAGATCTGTCTTACATACAACAAAACCCAAACAAGGCTGTATCACAGATTATGCAGCAAATACACCACTCCATTCTGGTTCCCTACAGCACCATTTGCTGTTAGCATAAGGAGATGGGGCCATGGAAAGGAAACTGAGTTTTGCCCAGACAGAAGGCAGTGCCGTTCTCTGCTTCTGTCTCCCAGTACAATGGGGGCAGTGACAGGGAATGAGTGGGAGCTTTGGTGACAGGGGACCCGACCACAGTGGCTTCCCTCATTTCTAGATTAACTCACAGGGACATGGCTAGAGGAGAACCGGACCCTCAGGGAAACATCTCCCTCAGAGGGAAAGCGCAACAGGGCCTTGACTCCACGGTGAACCATCCTCCCTTGGCAAATACAGAGGTTCATTTTCCCTTGGCAAATACACCGGAGGCCTCTGTGGAGACTTGAGATTCCCTTCCCAGGCCTGGAATACCTGGAGAGCTTGTTTGGTTGGGACTGGTCAGCAGGCTCCAGCAATGCTGCTATTTTCCCATAGTACCCACAGCGCAGTGAGAACTGGAGACAACTCCAGGAACCAGTTAACCAAGTGTGATCTTGAAGGAGTATAGCCTTGAAGGAGGCACCTTCAGGGCATGGTGAACTTCCCTGCTCAGTTCAGCTTCAACCAGCCTTGACAAATCCCACCACCACGCCTTTAATTTCAGAGAAATTATCTCAGTCTGTAGTCAGCTCCTTCCTTCAGATCAAGGATCAGAGATTTCTTTTGTCTGTATACAGAGCCAGATATAAAATATTTTTGGCTTTGTGGGTCATACAGTCTCCAACAGAACTGTACGACGTGGCCATCTCAGCGTGGAAGCAGCCACAGGCAAGTTTGAAGTTGATGAATGTGACTGGGTCAATATGGACACCGAAATCAGAACTTTATGTAGTTTTTCACAAGTTATAAAGGTTTTCTTCTTTTTGCTTTTTTTCCATGAACTGAAAAACGAACTTCTAAAATATTTTTTAAATTGTGTGTGTGTGTGTGCAGGCGTGTGTGTGCACATATGTGTGTGTGTGTGTTTGTTATGCATGCGAGTATTGTTTGGTTTAATCTCAATAAAAGCCTCTCCAGCGATGCAAAAAACTCCAATCAAACCAGATTAGACGAAAGTAAAATGCCTGTGTTTAATAAATGCGGCACTCTCGGGTGGACCGAGACCGTATGGCAGAGAGAAAAGCTCACTCAAACCCAAAACCACGTGTTCCTTTTTCCAGTTTGAGGCTAAATAGCCTGTGGGAGTAGTCCTGACCCTCCCCACAGGGGAGGTGGTTGCTTGGCAGGCTGGAGTTGGAGTCCGGACTGGGCCAACTCCCAGGCCAGGGACTTCCAATCACCCCAGACTTCTTGGATATAGGGGTGTTAGAGGGTTGGGGTGATGCCCCCAACTTAATATTACATTTTCCGAGAGTGTCGCATTTATTAAACACGGGCGTTTTAATTTGGTCTAATCTGGTTTGATTGGAGTTTCTTGCATGGGCGGAGAGGTTTTTATTAAAGATTAAACCAAACAGATGGAGATTCCCACCAAAAGGGTCTGTTTTTTCCTGTGGGCCCAGGGCCCAGGGCCACTGCTGGAAAATGCCCTTCCCGCGTGCCCTCTGCCAGGTACCATCGGCTTCACTCGCTGAGTTCCCCTTTTTAAAGTGCATTGCTGTTAAGGTCTTGGGTGACCCATTTGCTTTTCGGGCTTTCATTGAAGCTGCAGGCCCACACCGGAAGCCTCCACACTGCGAAAGCCAGGAGCTTTCGTGGAGATGGGACTGGGGTGTGGGAAGACATTCCCCATTCGTTTCTCATGAGCCCCCGTTTTTGACTCAAGGGCACTGTTAGGTGGACGCATCGCAAGAGGCTTGAGTCACACAGACATGCACTTAAAATAGGTTTCTTACGATTCCAAGCCGATTCCAAATTGCCCTTAGACAGCCTTTTACAAAAAAGTCCTTTCTAAATTGGAGCTATCTAACCTAAATTCACAATGCTCCAAAAGCCCGCGGTTTCTAAACGTGTGTTCTTGTCTTGCCTCCACTTCCATCTCTCTGTTGCTCTCTGCTTATTCGTGGCCAGCGGTTTGTCCCACCTCCACTTTCGTTTCTCCGTACCCTCCGGCTTCCGTTCTGATTCGGGAATCTAAACCCGACTCCCTTTCCATCATCGGCTGAGGACAGTGGAGGCCATCGCCCCGTCCCTTCGGAGTGGCGCTTGCCGTCAGCTGTTTCCCTGGCCTCTGCTGGGATAGCTCTGGCCCCGCTCTGTTCCTGCCCCCTCCCTGCTCTTTGTTGCTTGGGCGGCCTTTTATAAAAAAAATCTTTTAAGTTGGCACTAACACCTAACTTACACAAGGCTCCAAAAGCCCGGTGGCTTCTACCATGTACTCTGCCTTTCTCCCTCCCTGCTCTAGCTGTTTGCTGTGCTTCCCTGGCAGGCCTAACCGCGCTGGAATTTTTAAGTTGGTCAGCTAACACAGGTTTCTAAAAATGTTTTGTCTGTCTGTCAGAATGATGTGGCCACACTATGTCTCTGTAAATGTGTAAGTGTGTTTTAGTGATATGCTCAAAATATTCCTTTTAATCTTTTTGCACCTACCAGCATTGGTAAACTCTAACTAAATGGATAAAATACACTCCTAAATTTAGTTTATATGCCCAGTTTAAATACCAGGTAATGGTACCTAGTTCTCAAGTGCCTTTACAGATCTGAGGGCATGGCATTTTAACAGCAAGAGCTTCTAACACAGACATGCAGCTTCCGTAGCACCCTTTAGCTACTCCAAAAAGACGGAAGACCTTCTGCCTCCAGGCCTTGCCTCTGGGTTTGGCAAAACCACTCACACAGCAGAAAGCAGCCTTTTACCTTCTCAGCTTCCTGGGTGCCTTTCAGGGAATCGATCTCCTCATCCTGCCTAGCCAGGTAGATTAAATCCTCCCCCACAGAAAAATCTTTGGGCCTCTTATCCTCAGCAGCTCATGGCAAGCACTGCTTCTAAGACTGGTGTTCTCCAAGGACCAAGGAGAGGATTCGGGATTGCCTGTGTAGCTAAAAAGCTGTCTCATTTTTGCTCATTTACCCCTCCCAGATCTGTCTAATGGCATTTGATGACTTAGGTACTATTAACTTATTACTTCATCCATGATATTTAATGAAGTTTCCTGCTAAAATACAGACAAGGATGCCTCTTTAACAGGCTTCATAGTGCAGGATTAACAGGTTTCAGGTATGTCTTCAGAGGTTCAGAGTTTCCAGTTTCCTTTAATTGTTTTAAATCTCTTCCGGTTCTCTTAAAGTTCTGCTACACTAACCCCAGCCAGTTTCAAGCACATTTTACAGGTCAGTCCTGCTGCCTGTGCCAAGACCAACTCACAAAGCTCTGTCCAGATAGCCCCAAACACCTATGACAACTCCTAGGCTCCACCATTGGTACCAACTCTTCTGGATCTACTATTGTGTCCCTTCCCATGGCTAGCCCCATTTCATAGTGCCAATAATAACAATATTTTTTCTCCTAGCCACCTGCCTTCTCACACTCCAGGATGACAGCAAACCGGATGCTGCTCCAGCCACTCCTCTCACTGAGTGTGAGTGCACCAACTCTCAGTTCTCCCTCTCCCACATAGCCCCATGCCCACAGGAGGTAGCCAGACAACAAAGAAAGCCTAAAGAGAGCCTTTATCCAAAGAGAGCCTAAAATGTCGGCCATAAATATCACCTCAACCCCTTTTCACACCCCTATATCCAGAGTCTGGAATATAATATTAAGTTGGGGGCATCACCCCAACCCTCTAACACCCCTATATCCAAGAAGTCTGGGGTAATTGGAAGCCCCTGGCCTGGGAGTTGCCCCGTTCTGGACTCCATCTCCCAGCCTGCCAAGCACTGACCCCTCCTGTGGGGAGGGTCAGGACCACTCCCACAGGCTATTTAGGCTCAAACTGGAAAAAGGAACACATGGTTTTGGGTTTGCATGGACTTTTCTCCCTGCCATGCTGTCTTGGCCCACCCAAGAGTGCCGCATTTATTAAACACGGGCATTTTAATTTCGTCTAATCTGGTTTGATTGGAGTTTCTTGCATCGCTGGAGAGGTTTTTATTCAGATTAAACCAAACAAGTATAGTACCTGTAGAGGCCAGAAGAGAGCATCAAAAGTTGTGAGCTGACTACCTGGGTCCTCTGGAAGAGCAGCATGTAGGCTTAACTGCTGACACTTCCAGCCTCTAAAGGAACATTTTAAACTTGCAGAGCACAAAGGTTGTCTGTGGACCACGATTCCACAGAATGGGAACGGCACATTGCTGTATACCTCGTGCCTGTAACACACCTGACGTGTTTACTGTGAGAATGGGGACGGCAAATTGCTGTATACCTCGTGCCTGTAACACACCTGACGTGTTTGCTAGGGATGCATTCAACAGGTAGTTGCTGGAGGAATGGATTTTGCTTTCTTCAAAGGAAGTCACAGTGCAGTGAGTCCGTCCTCTCAGGTGCGGAGTGTGAGCTCAGACTGGTGTGGCTGTGGTCTCAGGTGTGGGGCGTGAGTTCACACTGGTGTGGCTGTGGTCTTAGGAGTGTGAGCTCACACTGGTGGTGGCTGTGGTCTCAGATGTGGGGCGTGAGCTCACACTGCTGTGGCTGTGGTCTCAGGTGTGGGGCGTGAGCTCACACTGGTGTGGCTGTGGTCT
>NC_022029.1:36309069-36318410 GCF_000317375.1 Microtus ochrogaster
GTGTGAGTTCACACTGGTGTGGCTGTGGTCTCAGGTGTTGGGCATGAGCTCACACTGGTGTGGCTGTGGTCTTAGGAGTGTGAGCTCAGACTGGTGTGGCTGTGGTCTTAGGAGTGTGAGCTCAGACTGGTGTGGCTGTGGTCTCAGGTGTGAGCTCACACTGGTGTGGCTGTGGTCTCAGGTGTGGGGCATGGGACCACTAGAGAGTTGAGTAGTGTGGTTCTTAATTGCTCCTTCTACCACAGCTTCAGCTTCCCCAGATAGTGTACCCTGGCGACCTGTGGAAGCTCACAGATTCTGGAAGTGGTAACTTTCCTTGAGTGGTAAACTAACCTATGGGGTAGATTTTGTGTTGTGATCTGTCGATGTGACTAACCTGAAGAGATGTCACTTTAACTCCTTGGTTCTTAATTTACCAAATGGGGGACCATGGCATGCCCAGTCTACCTTGGTGTTCCATGAAGAGCAGAGTTAGGGGGTTTGCAGATATAAAATCCCCCAGGGGGACTGGACACTTTCTTCTTTTCTTTCTTTTTGTTACCTTGTTTTATATGGACACATTAAACTCAAAATCCTTCTGCCTTAGGCTCCCAAATACTAGGCATTGCAGGGAAGTGCCACCATGGGTAATTTCTTGCCATTGAAATTAGTTCTACAAAAAATGCCCCATGGAAACTGGCACTTCAGACCATTTTTTAAAACAACAATAAGTAAATAATTAAATAAGCCTGGTTATCCTTCAGAAGCAGCCTGCGTTGGTATGCATCTTAGCCCGCCTCTGCCAACACCTACACTTGGTTTCAGCTTCAGGTTCTTTGCTGATTGCTGTACCTTTTCCCACCTCTTGTGACTCATTCCCACGCTCTGTTCACACCTGGCTTCCAGCTCGCCCTGTTCTTCAGGCTCTGTGGTTAACCACAAACCACCCCCCATACCAGCAAGCTAACGTGGGCATCCTCTGGGTATCAGCACACGGGTTTCTCCCGAAGCCTTGAGCATGTGTAAAATTGCTTGTCCGACGTTTTCTTGGGGCTCAGCTGAGACCTTGGCTCTGGGCCAGTAGCACTAGCGTTTCCCGTTGGACCTTTGGGTGCTGTCCCGACAAGCAGCAGCAGCAACACCACAGGAGATTGCAGGGAGCTACTTTCACCCCCACACTTCCCACTGTGCCAAAAGCTTGCCAAGCCCAAGAGTGTGGAATGCCATGAGGTGGGCCGTTGACAAGGCCCCTAAGGCCCCTTGAGGATTTCTTCAGAAGGCCTATTAGTCGACGAGTCTTGATTATTCTGACCCAGGAAGCGCAATTCATTATCAACATAATGCTCTATTGGCTCATTTTAAAAAATGTAATATAAAAGTGGGAAGTTTAAAACCATTAGTGAGCATAATGAAGTACATCTCCATCCAGAAGCAAAATACCAGCAAACATTCCCGAAAGTGTTCTGAAGCCACCTGAGAGCCACGGTTTTCTGAAAATAGAGCAAGCACATGGCATCTCGGTCTTTGTTAAGTATTTCCTACCGACAAACCTCTCGGCCGACGCAATAATCCAAATTAGACCAAATCAGACCAAATTAAAAGAAACCCAGGTTTAATGGCTGCCAGCGCTCCTGGGTGACCCCATCCCCCCCCAAAAAAAATACAGAGGCAGGGGAAGGAGAACCGGAATGACCACCAGAGAAGGGGATAGGAGAGACCACGTGTTGTTCGTTCTCTGGGGGGCAGTTTGTTTAAGTAGCCTGTGGGAGTGGTCTTGCCACTCCCTGAGGAGAGGTCACTGTTTGGTGGGCTTTCTTGGAGGTGGAGTTTGGACTGAGGCAACTCCCAGGGGGAGGGGGCTTTGAAATGGAACTTTCCACCCAACACTTCAAAATGGATGCCAGGGGGCTGGGGTGAAACCCCCCCCCCCAATTAAACAGTCTTCTGTTTTGATTTTACATAGTATGTCACACACACATAGCCACACCATAGAGAAGCTTCTGCAATGTGACTTTTTTAATGGCTATACTAGATTTTATGGTTGTGGATACAGTCTACTTAGTAAGCACTGTGTGCTGGACATCCGGCTTGCTTCTGGGCTCCTGCTGAGACGAGCGAGCGTCTCTGTTAAATGCACGTCTTGCTGCTTCTTTAGGGCACAGTTTTAGAGACGGGAATAATTAGGTCAAAGGCTTTGCGCATTTTTAAAGGTCAGATTGCCTTCCAACGATGATCCAATTCTGTTTCTATCAATAGGGCAAAAACGTCCCTGTTCCCCAGGACCCTGTCAGCACATTATTAGATATTTAATGACTTTGAATTTGATTGGTTAGAACATAATTGAAAGCTCAGGAGGGTAAATGTGTCGATGTGTTCTTTTAGGCACTTAGTTTCTCACGTGATTTGCTCTTTGTAAGTATAAATAAGTCTTTGGTTATTCCCCTTAACTATATATTAGGCAGCTCACAGATTCAGATTTTGCCGACCTAGAGACAAGGTTTCCTGAGAAGAAGGAGGGCCGTGATGAAGTATGAGGCTGGGGGAAGAGAGAGGATAGAAGGAGACAGGGAGTGTGTGAGAGAAGAGAGGCAGAGGCACTCCAGTGGCCCCATTCCCGCCAGCTCCGACCACATCCTCGCCTGACTCCGGAGTGCTTGCTCCTAGCCCTGATCCAACTGGCTAAAGTGTAAATATGGGGAACAATAAAATGCCCTGGGCAAAGGGAAAGCGGTCCAATCCTTAGAGGCTGGATCCCCCTGTGGCCTAGAAAAGCTAAATTCATTCTTAAGGTGTCTCTGAGTCTTTTTTCCACGATGCCTGTGAACCCAACACCAGCACTGCGACACACTCAGATGGGTGTGAGGCAGCGGGGGGGGGGGATCAATCAAGGTGGGCGTGCGACAGCAGTGGGTATCAGGAAGGGTCTGATGCAGCAGGGGGTGCTTGGGTGGATATGCGCAGGGATGCCAAAGTGGGCATGAAGCTGTAGGGGTGTCAGGGTGGACGTGTGGCAGCAGGGGTATCAAAGTGGGCATGAGATAGTGGAGGTGTCTGGGTGGATGTAAGCAGCAGAGATGTCAAAGTGGGCATGAGCCAGCAGCCGGTTGGGGGGGGGGCGGTGCTGGTGTGGGCAGGGCGGGTGTGAAGCAATAGGAGGTGCTAACCCTATCTGTCTGAGTGACAGGGCCCTCAGGAGATGAACTCTAGAGTCCCGGGGAAGCAAAGTGGAGAAGAACAGCTGCTGGAACTCACGGGACAGTGCGGGAGGAGGCAGTTTCTCTGGCTGTCAGCAGTCCTCTGTACCGGGTGTCGTGTCCTACTTCAGGGGTCCTAGCTGGGTAGATTCTTGGCAGCCGCCCTGTACTCATAGAACTCACTTTCAGGCAGGAGAGGAGATGTTTACTGCATGCCCTCTCTTTGCTCTTTTAATATTTTAAAACTTTGTAATGTGTCTATATATGTACATAAACATATATATGTACACACACACACACACACACACACATAATGTTCTGGGGTTACAGGTAGGCACAGCCGATCTCCAGTTTTCTGACCTGGGTTCTGGTGATTTGAACTCAGGTCCTCATGCTTGCAAGAACACTCTTACCTGCTAGGCCATTACCCCAGTCCCAGACCTCTTTCTTAATGGGGGACGGGGGAGTCTTGGAAGGATGACTTTTTGCATCTCACTAACTGAAGTTGGGTTATATGCCTACTGCCAGACCAAGGACTCAGAGGAAAGGGGAATTATCACGGCTGGTTTAGATCAATCGCCACTCAATCCCAGGAGCCATTTCTGTGCCACGGAAACGCCACTGGTTCTGTTAGCGAGTGAGGTAGAAGAGGTGTTTCTGACACCAGCAGTGTCTGTCACAGAACGCTGGCATCTGCCTTTGCTTGACTTTGTGGGTTGAGGGGCGACGGAGGGAAGATCAAGGACAAAAACGGAGTAAGCGGACCTCGCAGCACCTTCAGGAACCTGCAGTCTAACGAGGGGGTGAGATCAGCAAGGGCAGCTACTCAAGGGTGTAGATGACACACGACCTCTAAAGAAGGCAAAGAAGAGAAGCAGAGTACCTGTGGGCCGGATGTGTGGACACCTCTTTGATGTGCCCTTAGCTATGTGACCTTTGCCAAGTTTGCTGTCTCTACGTTTGTCTCCTGTGAAATGGGAGCCATTGGACTTCCTTTTAGCTGGGTGGCTAAAAGTGGTGCACACCTTTAATCTCAGCACTCAGGCAGGCAGATCTTTGAGTTCGAGACCAGCCTGGTCTACAGAGTGAATTCCAGGACAGACAGGGCTACACAGAGAAACCCTCCTTGTCTCGAAACCCCCCCTCCCCCCCAAAAAACCCAAACAAACAAAAAAAGATGTTCTTTCTTTTACAGTTAGTGGAGAAAACAGTCCACCAGTTCTATAATATAAAGTTAATATAGAATAGTTATATACATAAATTCCAGCAATGTAGAGTTAACACATAATCCAAGAATTCTGCCCCCAGGAATCAACTGAAGAGAAATGAAAACATACGTCTGCACAAAAACTTGTACCACAAATGTTCCAAGTAGCTTCTATCATTCCCAAAGTAGAAACAGCCCAAATGTCCACCAGTGGGCGAATGGGTAAACAAAGTGTAGTGTGTCCACACTGCAGAATACATTGTTAGCGAAAATAAACAAAATAGCTACGTTATACACTATGATCCCGGTGAACCTTGGAAATGTAATACTAATGGAAAGAGTTCAAACACATAAAATTTGAGACCATCTACGAAAACCACCCAGAAGAGGCAAATCTATAGGGCCAGAAAATAGATGAGCGGGGCTGAGAGAAGGGGGTTGGTATTTCTTTTTGCAGCGGTTTAAAAAACAAAACAAAAAAACCTAAAAAACGCTAAAACTGATCATGGTGTGGTTGTGCAAGTCTGAATATAGTAAAAAAAAAAGATCACTGAATTACACACTTTAAACAGATATGTTGTATGGTATATGTATAGTAAAGCTTTTAGAAAAAAAAAGAAACAGGAAGGAAGCAAAGAGAAGGAAGTAGAGAAATATTGAGTCACAGGGCTACACAGAGGGTGTTGGTGCAGGACACCTACATCTATCTGTGAGGTAGACAGTGCCATGGCTCAGCACTTGGGGAATGACCCATCCAATCTTGGAGAACTCATTGCTCCTGAGAGAAGATAGATACCTTCTTTCCCAGACTCCCTTGCTGCCAGGAAGCCAATAGCAGAGCCAGACTCATGTAGGACACAACTTCTAGACTCTGCAGTTGAGTACAGGAGAAAAAGGCAATCTGAGAATCTGTGTAGGAGGGAGTGGCATCAGGTGACACCCACTTCTCGGGCAGCATGGGTGAGGTTCCAATGGTGGCGTTCAGTAGCCCAGACTGAGTGTTGAGGGCCTGAACAGAGGGGTCTGAACCCAGGAGTGGCTGACTCCCCCGGACCACTTCAGTGATATGGTTTGGGGCCTCACTCTAATTGCCTAGTCTGGAGGTCTGTTCCCGGGGCTCTCGCAGGGATTTTGTGAACTACCCAGCCTCCACTTTCAGGGAGTTGAGCCTCCACTTTCAAAAGCATGGTGGCTTAGTACAGATGTGTTCCAGGTGCTAGACGGAGGCAGTCACAAACTCCTGCCATTCATGATGAATGATGGGTATGTGTGTGTGCTTATGTGTGCACACGTGGACGCTGAAGATCAGCTTGCAGGAGTCAGCTATCTCCTTCTGGGGGGGGGGGTGTCCCGGGATCTAACCGCAGTGGTTGGGATTGGTGACAAGTGCCTTTGCTTGCTGAGTCACCTCACTGACTCTTCTCTCCCCCTCCCTTCTCTCCTCTCTCCTCTATCCCTTTCTCTCTCTCTCCCTCCCTTGGATGCCATTCCTTAGGGTCTTCTTTTTAAATTATTTATTTTTTGAGACTATAATTACATTATTTCTCCTAAACCCTGCCCCTTACGCCTCATAGTTCCCTTTCAAATTCGTGACTTCTTTTATTTTATCCATTGGTTGTGGTTTCATACATACATGTGTACATGTGTACATGTATGTATTTCTAAATACATAAATACAACCTGGTGAATCTATAAAATGTTACTTGTAAGTGTTTTCAGAGCTGATCATTGGGTATTGGGTAACCAATCAGTGTGTTTTTCCCTGGGGAAAGACAATTTTTTTTTTTTTAAAGACAAATTTTCTAACTTGGCCTAGAACTTGCCAGTTCTAGGTCAAACTGGCTGGCTGTGAACTCTTGGGATCTGCCTGACTCTACCTCACCCACCATGACTGGGGTTACAAGTGCCATCATGTCCTTTGTTTTCGTTTTTGTTTTTTTCTTCCCCCGAGGCATGGTTTCTCTGTGTAACAGTCCTAGCTGTCCTGGAACTAGCTCTTGGGCTGACCTCGAACTCATGGAGATCCGCCTGCCTCTGCCTCCCGAATGCTGGGCTTAAAGGTGTGCACTACCACTGCCTGGCTCATGCCTGGCTTTTTCATGTAGATTTTAGGGATTGAATTTGGGTTCCTGTGTTCCTGCAAACACTTTGCTGACTGAGCTATCCCCCTAGACCCACCCCCCCCTCCCAAAACCCTGCCTTTGAAAATCTTCCAGTTTGTTAGAGAGAGAGGACAAACACTTAAGTATAAAAGACATTACGTCACAGGAGACTTCTTGGCAAGGGGTGGGGATATGATGTTTTTCTCCAGAAGGCCACACTAAGAGGGTGAGAATGGAGGCAGTTAGGGGCTAGGTAAAGGGGGCTGCAACTGTCCTTACACTCTGCCTGATCAGACACAAGTCTAACTGTGGGGACCATGCTTAAAATCTTTGGAGGGAAAATCTGGGGCATGTGGAAGCTTTGTATTCTGATGACATGAGGGTTAAGGCGTTCTAAGGTGACTTGGACCTTCAAACTGGCTGGAATCAACTGAGCAGGACTTCCTGGAGAAAATTATTTTTAAAGATGGCAAGGCCAAGTAGCTGGCATTGACTGCTAGGCAGGCGAATCCTTGTTTTCAGTCTTGGGCATTTTGCTGGAGCAGATGCCCTCCTTCGGGAGGGAAAAAGTCCCTCACTGCAGTAGAGACTTTCTCCAGCAGTAAGTCAGCTGAAGGCTTGGGAAATTCCCTTTGCATTTAGTGTTCTGTTAAACAAACACAGACAAATTCCCATTTCGGATTCTGTCTGGGATCTGAACCATAAGTCAGGCTGGGCCTGGCTTTCCTTTTTAAAAGATAAAACTGCCCCGATTATATAACCTTTACCTACTCATCCTGCTCCGTGCTGTCCTTAGCACTGTGATGTAGGAGTTCAGACAGGAGAAGGGCACCAGACGTCCCCTAGAGTGCCGAGCAGAGGCAACACAGACAAGCCCTGATTGTTTGCAGATTTATTAGTGATGGACTTTATGTCTCAGAAGTTTTATAATGTAGGTCTTCGCTGTTTTCAGGACGGATAGCTTTATACCCGGGGACATGGGCTGAACCATCGCATAGGTATAGCCAAAGCACCCAGCAGTGACTGGTAACCAGCTTTAATGTATGTCTCTCATTATCCACAAGGAACCTGGCCTATCAGGGCTCGTTCCATTAGCCCGTGGCAGGAAGTCAGGAAGAAATCCAGGAGAGGGAGGTGCTCATGATTGGATTTGTCTTTTACTACATCCCAGAGACTCATTTACTATCTCCCCAGCGAAAGTTCTTAATTTCTTTGCCTTGCGCTTGATTATTGCTAGGGGCTTTGTGACTTGACAGCCCTTTGAGAGGAACAGAATAGGAGAGGCAAATTTGTGTAATGTATTTTTTTATTTTATTTTTAATGTCTTTTGTGCAGTGTATTATTTTATTTTACTTTTTTAGTGTCTTGTCAATTTCTTAGATGTCATCTAACCCAATCAGATAAAACAGCATGGGCTCAGGATTTTGCACTTAATACCCTGCTCCCCAGAGAATCTGGTGGCAGGTCAGGGGGAAACTGGTAGTAAATATTAACTTATGTTTCCCCAACCTTGGATCATATATTTTGCAAGTTCTCATGCCCATAACGCAAATCATAAGTCTGATATCAGAACTCCTATCTAATTAGTCAGTAGGAAAAATATTCATGCACCAGAATAGTGGTGCATGTCTGTAATCTCAGCACTCGGAAGACAGAGGCAGAAGGATTGCACTTTTGAGACAAGCCTGGGCTACGTAGTGAGACCAAGACAGAGTCATAGACACAGAGAGGTGGAGGAGGGGAGGGAGCCCTGGCGCAGTTGTGTGAGAGAGTGCACGCTCACAATCTGTTCACAGACATTTACTGATTATCAGTTGTATAGAAGGCTCATCTGCTGACCTCTGGCTCATGACTCAAGGCCTCAGTGAGCTTTACACTGTGGTGGGAACAGCAGGATGACAACTCAAAAGGAACGAAGTGCCAAGTACAGGGGAGAGAGGTAGAGGGTACCAGAAGAGGTTGGGCGTGTTCAGGGCGGCAGGGCTGTGGACGGGATGGGGGATTTCAGTAGGCAAAATAGCTGTCTTCCAGGTCTTCATGGTCAAAGACAACGGCTCTCAAAAGAATGTGGGCCATACATTGTGCTGCCCACTATATTTGATCTATTTAATCATCATACAAATTCTGTAAGTATATAACATTAAGTATGATTCAGAAAAACCGAGTTACTTTTCCAGAATCACATTGCTGGTAAGCACAGAAGTGAGAAGGGTACGCATCTGTGCATGTGTATCCGTGTGTCAGATCTGTGTGCTTGTGTGTATGTCTGTGTATGTGTGTCTGTGCCTGTGTATATGTCTATGTGTGTGTATATATCTGTGTGTATGTGTGTGTGTTGTTGTGTGTTTATGTATCTCTGTGTGTCTCAGTGCCTCTGTGTGTGAGTGTGTATCTGTGTCTGTGTGTGTGTGTGAGTGTGTATCTGTGTCTGCGTGTGTGTGTGTGTGTGAGTGTGTATCTGTGTCTGTGTGTGTGCAGCATGTGGAGGCCAGAGATCAGTGTCAGGTGCTTTCTTTCTTAATTGTTTTTTGAGACAGGGTTTCTCTGTGTAGCCCTGCCTGTCCTGGAACTCGCTCTGTAGACCAGGCTGGCCTTGAACTCACTGAGATTCACCTGCCTCTGCCTCCCAAGTGCTGAGATTAAAGGTGTGCACCACCACCACCTGGCTTAAAAATATTTTTAGATTTATTTATTTTAACTCTATGAGTGTTTTGCCAGCATGTTTGTATGAGTACCCCATATGTGCCTGGTGCCCTCAGAGTTCGCAAGAAAGCATTGAATTCCCTGGAACTCTGGTTCACTGATGGTTGGTTGTGAACCATAGTGTGGGTGCTGGAAGCGAAACCCAGGACCTCTGCA
>NC_022029.1:36318530-36341509 GCF_000317375.1 Microtus ochrogaster
TGAGTGATCAGCTCACCTGTCTCTGCTTCCCTAGTGGGAATTTCTGGTTCCTGCCCCCTATGCTTGCCTGACAAGCACTTCTCTGACCAAGCCAGCTCCTTGGCCCCAGAAGTGAAATTTATAACCAAATTCAAGGTCACAGTTTTAGGATTAGTACTTGGTGGCCAACCCAGTGGCAGTGGAGAGCAAACTGTGGTTCAGACAATACTGCCCACTGACCTTTGTTGGTCTCTGAAACTGCCCAGAGCAGAGTCCCCACGCCGGGAACCCAGGGACAGAGGACCTGATAATTGGTAGTAATGACCCTTTATGGTGTCAGAATTTGCTCCAGCCTTCCCGTGTTCCCAGGTAGGGAAAGTGAGCTGTTTAGCAATGACTCCTCCGAGTCTCCCAGAGACCACAGCTTCCCTGCAGTGTGTTCATCTGAGATGAGCTCAGCTGCCTGTGTCGGTTCCTTTAAAGGCACAGCTGCAGGCGCGCTCCAGCCGCTTTGGCTTAGAAACCTTGAAATGTGGGTCAAGACTGTCAGCGCGGCTGTTGTTTTTGACCCCCTTCTGCAGGGAGGGGGCGGATCACGGAGACTGCAGGTGCGAGAGTTGGACACATGAGCAAGCCAGCAGATGGTGGCACCGACAAATTACAAACAATGTACCGGGCGACGTGGCCCTCTGGGTCCTTGCGCAGGCTCCTCCCACAGCGCGATGATGTGTATTTGTGCCAGGACAGCTGAGAAAGAATTTACCTCTGTGTTGTCTTAGGGCCACACCCAGGAGGCCAGCTGCAGTGGAAGTAGGAAGCGAGGCTCAGAAATATCTGAGGATGCAGACGATTTGTGAGCTTTGCGTGAAAACTGTCTCTAAGGAACACTGCCACCCTTTATGGTCACTCTCGACTTCCCAAAACAATAAAGAGCCTGGGGCTTGCTATTTCTTCCCTTTTAGTCTTCTTTTATGTTCCTAGTGCCAAGCAAAGTTCTAAGCATGTATTGAGGCTTAGTTAATATGTGCCAAAAGCCTGGGGGGAGGGTCGGGGAGGAGAATTTAAGAGACTTCAAGCCCATTTGGAAATTGGCCTTCTGTTTGATGGATCAAGTTAGGCGTTCATCCTTGATGGCAAAACCCCTGTCATAAGCAAGGTGGTGGAGTGCAGAGGTGTTTTGGATCACAGTTTCAGAGGCTTCAAGAGTCTCTAGTCCTTGGATTCATAGATTCTGGGCCTAGAGTGAGAACCCCTGGTGGTAGAAGCAGGTGGCAAAGGCTACCGTCTCATGGTGGACAGGAATGGAGTGAAGGCCGGAACCAGGTACAATCTCAAAAGGCCAGCAAGCAGTGGCTCACTTTCTTCAGCTAAACCGTACCCCTTAAGGTTTCTACTAACCTCCCCTCTCCAAAATGGTGCCGTCATTTGGGGACCAAGTGTTCAAAACATGAGCCTATGGGAGACACATTGACTTTAAAACTCAGCATGGGCAGTCCCTGAAACAAGGAGCAAAGGCTGCTCCGGAGAGAGTTCCATAGAGGGCTTAAAGTAGACATGGAATGGCCCAGAGCTGGCGTCAGTAAGGGAAAGTTGACAGCTAGAGACACAGAGCAAAGGGCCCTTTTCTCAAATCCAATAGGCGGAAATGCTGTCTGGAGACCAGCATTGCTTTTTACCGAAAACTCAAATGGTATTGAAGCCCCTGTCTGGCCACGCTGCCAGGCTCAAGGTCTCGAGCCGAGGTTGGGCAACTGGGTGGAGGCTTCTCAGATTCCTCCTGGAGAGGACAGGTCTACCCATCCAAGTTGAGAGAGGTGCCGGAGAGGCAGGCAGGAGCTGTGTTTCCGGTCCGAGGGAATGACTTCTTTAAAGTCACCCTCAGCGGGATTGTTTGCATATCTGAAAAGACCGAGCTGCCCATCCACCCCACAATCCCTCTAGCTAATTTAAAACTCCAGGGTCTCGAGGAAGGAGTGGTTCTCCTACCTGGAGAGTCCCACCAGACCCCATTCTCAAGAAGCAAGTTAGTTCTGAAGAGTCTGGACTTGCTTGGAAGAGTAGGGCTGGGCCAGCCCTGCCCGCACTTCCGTGTCCCAGCCTGTGTTCCTTTTCTGCAGGTAGATGTCCCTGGACCCCAGCCAAAGTCTCAGGAGGAACCTCGTTCCACTGGTGTGCTCTTTGGGCTCAGGGGAAGGAATACAACCTGTTTGGAAGACATCATTCTCTTCTCTTTTTAAAGCTGCGGAGAACCTGTGTTCAGGGGCTCTTCCCACCCCCTTTCTTTCCCTACCTCCCGCAACTCAACTGTTCACAACCTTCTCAGGGACATCTTCCTTGCCCCAGGGGAAGGATTCCTAGACAGATTGCTCTGGATATTGTTTCTCCTTTTGGAAATGTTGCCCTCAAGCAGACTCTGACTGCAGTGCCGCTCTCTGCTCTGAGTTGAGGGCTCACTCTCAAGGTTTATTCTCTAATGCTTGGCTCACAGGGAGCAGGAAGAATGCTCCAAATCCATCTTGTTCACGTCAAGGGAACCAGTGGTCATTGCTGACGCCTGAGTTTTTGCTTTTCTGAAATTCCTATTAATCTTGAAGCCAATTTTCTTAAAAAATCGGAACTCTCAGGAGTGGTGAGATGGTTCTCTGTGTCAGGGCACTGCTGTACAAGCATGCAGACCTGAATCCAAATCCCCAGCACTCATGTAAAAAGCCATGTGTGACCATGCCTGATCTTACTGTCCACCAGCTTCGATCCAGGCTCAATGAGCGACCCTGTCTCAAGGGAGTAGGGTGCAGCCATGACAGAGTAGGCCACCACCTGGCATCCTCCTCTGCTCTCTAGATTTCCGTGCACAGGTGTACACACCTGCACACACACATTTGTATCACACACACATGCATGCACACATGTGTGCACTCACATACATGAATGGATATAAAGGCTCACAAAGAAGGCAGTCTCGTGGGACAACTAAAATGGTAACTGTCTACTCTAACCTGCAGCTTATGAATGAGTCAGAGCCGTCTTCCTAATACCCAGATACCATCCAGCATTCTCACAGGGAGAGGGTGTTAGAAGGTACTTGTCACTCGACAGAGACAGAGCCAGGAGAGAGCCCAGTCCTGGGGAGAACAGCCCAGACGGTACCATAAGCCTCCTGTATCCTTGACAGGGTGAGCTCACTTCCGCTTCCCATCCCCAGTTGTTTCAAAGCTGCTCTGAGAGAATGCCCCTCCCCCCCAAATTCTCAAATAGGGTCCAGTGTTTCATGTGCTCCTGCCAACTGGTTCAAATAACTTGGGTGTGGCTCCTAGTGCTCCGGGTGATGCTGGGTGATCTATTCTGACTGCCCTGTCATAGGGACGTTACTGTAGCATCCGTAAACCCTGTCATCATCATGGCAAGCATTTCTGCAGCATTCACGAATTCAGCCTCCGGCTTTGATTCAGCGAACAGTCTTCTTAAATATTTCTCCTGTGTGTCATTAAAATGGGACACGGAATAAGGCAATGGCTCTGTCTTTTGAAATCTTCTGGGAGCTTAAGATCAGCCTGGAAGACGGATGAGGATTTTGACGGAACTTCCCCGGGCAGAGTGAGATCACACGTGTAAAGCAAGAAATACCGATCAGATTGACACTTTCCCAAACACCGGCGGAGACATACAGAAGGGCTGTGGTGGACCACTCAGGTCTGCAGGTGACATCCAGACGAGTTTTGTGGGGGGATATTGCTCTTCCCGAAGAGGAGAGGGAGGGCGTTATTCTCAGGATGGAGATGAGAACACAAAGGCTAACCTGCTGCTGTTCTTCACTCCACCATTCCTGAAAAAGCCCGAGTTGTAGGCTGGGGAGGTGGCTGAGTGCGTAAGGATACTTGGGCTCAGGTGTAAGGACCTGAGTTCGAATCCTAGTACCCCTGTAAGGAACTGGGCATGGTCTTCTGTGTGTGTATGCACATGCGCGCGTGCGCACACACACACACACACACATGCTTCATCATCGAGGGAAGCTAAGACAGCAAACTTGTTGGGACTTACAGGCTGCCAGCCTAGCTTCAGCTTCATTGAGAGACCGGGTCTCCAAGAAAGAAAGGTGGGGCGTGGTAGGAGGACAGCAATGTCCTCCTTGGGCCTCTGCATGCCCTCACCTATATGTGCATGCGTGCACGTGAGCAAGCAGCCTGAGCTTTGAAAGAAGTGGGTGTTGTTCAGTCCTGAGTATATAAAAGATTACTAGAGAGAAGGGAGGTTGATACCAGGCTTTCCACCCCGTGGCCAATCAACCACATGGTCCTATTAATTCCACCTGCCAGGTGCAATGACATAATGAGAAAGATAAGAATCTGCCTAGGCCTCTGCTGGTCCGTGAGTCCTCTCACTGGGCTCCCTCTGGCCCACCTTCTCAACCTTTTACTTCCCCTCATCAAGCACTTTCCCTCCCTCCAGCCTCTTCCCTTCCGTTCACTATTCAGACCAGCATTGCGGGTATTGTCCTAAAGGCCGGCTTCCCTTAGGCATTTTCCTCCCAGCTTTTCCCAGTGGCTGATGGTTTGAATCTGAGAAGTCATGTTTTGAACGCTTGGTCCCCAGCTAGTGGCACCATTCTGGGAGGCAGTGGAGCCTTGAGGAGGCACGTTTTAACTGGTGGAAGTAGGCCCTAGGATTGGGCCCTCGGAGGCTGTATCTGGGCCCTCGGAGGCTGTATCTGGCCCCTTGTTCCTGACACTTTGTTTCCTGATGTAAGCAGCCATTGGCGCATAGTCCTGCCCCATCTCTGCTGTGCGTTCCCACCATGATGGACTCAACCTCTGTGGAACTGTGAACTCAAATAAATCATTGCTCCTTCAAGTTATTTCCTTCAGGAACTGTGGTCAGAAGCAACAAAAAGCAGTCATTTCCGGATTAAATCTCTCCCCACCCCTGGCTTTTAGAAAAGGCTTTTCGTGGCTCCCTTCTTGTCTAACTCTTGAGATTCTTTTGCTACCACCTTGCAGGCCGCTTTACACAAACCAAACCACAAGCTCTTCACTTGGCTCCGTGTCTCTAGGCCTCTGCCTATGCTGTTTCACTTCCCTCCAAAGCCTACAGCCCTCTGCCCTTTCCAGCAAATCTCCCTTCATCCTTTACACGGGAGCTCCAGCATGCCTCCTCCACCCTTCCCACACAGAGTCCCTGCAGCTCGTACACACTCCTGTTTATTCTCGTCCTCTGTCACTCTGCCGTGGTAGCCAGCTCTCGGAAGTGTGCTCCTTGGGCGGATGCCAAGAGTTTCAGGGTGAGAAGCACGCTGATTTCCACAGCTCTAGCCCCCAGTTCAGGGCTGGAAGGATCATGGATTGAAATGGACAGAGTCAAGTCTTGCCGGGTGAGAGACTCCCCAGACAGGTCTGCCTAGCCTTTCTGAGGGTGGGGCTGGGCATGGCTTGTTCTGAAAGTTCCCAGAGAAGCTACAGTTGAGGGATGTGGAATTTGCAATGCCATTGGGTCCCCTGTTTCATGTCCTTATGTTCAGCAAGCCTGTTACTCCCCTGGCCTCATTCTTCCCACCTGTATATAGGCAGTTCTGAACTAGAAGATGCCTAAGGTCAGATTATTGACTCTCCTCCAGGTCCACTATGCGTTCCAACTTCGGATAAGGGGAATTATACCCGGCTGCCTCTTCACAGGTGGGGGAAACAGACTGCTGGTTGCTCAGCCTCTTGCACCCTTCCTTGGGGCCCTTTCTCCTTCCTTTCTTTCTCACAAGGCTGGGGACTTTCTGCAAGCCAGCCTTGCCAGAAGCAGAGTTTGTAGCTGGCAGCCTCTGAGCTGGGGGACTCAAGACTTCACACTGCTGAGCTGGCGACATTGTGCCTGGTGCCAGGGGCTGGGTCTGTTTCAGGTCCCCAGAGATGGCTTCTCTCGCTCTTTCAGGAACGAAAGGCTTGCCCATATTGCATTTATTTTTCAAAAATATCATGTTGCCCATGGGAGAGCACAAGTAGGGATATATGATTAAAGTGTTAACACTCACGCTGTGAGAAAGCAGATGTAAACACACAGTGCTTCTCATGTACTTTGCGGGCCGCTCTGCTGGAGTGGGCTGCTCACAGGGACCTCTACTGCTGTGATTTGAGGCTTCCCTGTGGGATGTGGGGAGATTCTCCAGTGCTTCGTCATTGAAGACGGGAGCCTCTTGCAGCCCCTGAAAACGGTTTTTGTCAAAGGCCACATAACTTGTTTTATTCACAGGTGAGCCCTTGTCCTATAGGGGAGAGTAAAAGCTGGGCCCGGGGTGTCTCTATTTGAGATAAACTGCTCCAGCCGGTCTCTGCACTCGGTATGAATTTGGTGCCTTGCAAATACAAGCAGCTCTGACTTGTGCAGATACAATCCATTATCCTGCCATCTGTTGTCCTGGTTTCCATATAGGGATGACAAAATGCTAGGGTTTTCTTGAAAGCCTGGCACTTCGGGAGCAGCCGAGAACACCCTTCTTTGAAAGGCATTAAATAGGCTCTGTCACTTTAAATGCCATGAAGTCTAGCCCTAAGTCCTTATGGGTCCCCAGTTGCTGAGGTTTCTATTTCCCTCTTGTTGGATGCTGCATAATAATTAGGGGGAGCAGCAGGGTCCCCTTTTCTTTCTCATATATCTGCCCTGTTAGGAGGTTTTTTTTTTCTTCCTCCTCCTGTTGCATGGTAGATCCCTGCCCATGCCAGGAATGGCTCCTCCTTTCGAGACTCTCATTTTGTTGATCTAGAGTGGGTACAAGCTTTGAGAACCTTGCCAAGTTCCCTGGGTGATTCCACTGTGCAGTCAGGGCTGTGAGCCACTGGGCAAAGCCCTCTGCATCTTACTCTGCCCTTATTTGATGAAAATCATTCATAGAGAGACTCAATCCTCGCTTATGAGTTTTATTTATTGCACTGTTGTGGGTAATATTTATTATATGGTGACAGGATGCACATATCCAAATCTTTTCCCTCTCTCTTTTTTTTTTTTTGGTTTTTCGAGACAGGGTTTCTCTGTGGTTTTGGAGCCTGTCCTGGAACTAGCTCTGTAGACCAGGCTGGTCTTGAACTCACAGAGATCCGCCTGCCTCTGCCTCCCGAGTGCTGGGATTAAAGGCGTGCGCCACCACTGGCCGGCTCCAAATCTTTTCCATCTAGAAATTATAATATCCTTTCTGGTTTTGTGATAGATTGTCACTATGCAACTCAGGATAGCCCTGAACTCTGTGTGTGTGTCTGGTTTTTTTCAAGACAGAATTTCTCTTTGTAGCTATGGCTGTCCGGCCATCCTAGAATTAGCTCGGTAGACCAGACTGGTATTTTTTTGTTTGTTTGCTTGTTTTTTGTTTTTTTGTTTTTTCAAGACAGGGCTTCTTTGTAGCTTTGGAGCCTGTCCTGGAACTAGTTCTTGTAGACCAGGCTGGCCTCGAAATCACAGAGATCTGACTGGCTCTGTTTAATGCTGGGATTAAAGTCATGCACAACCACTGCCTGGCTAGCCAGGCTGGTCTTGAACTCAGAGATCCTCCTTCCTTGTCTCCTGAGTGCTGGGATTAAAGGTGTACCAGGCAGTGATGGTGCACACCTTTAATCCCAGCACTCATGAGACAGAGGCAGGCAGATCTCTATGAGTTTGAGGCCAGCCTGGTTTACAGAGCAAGTGAGTTTCTAGACAGCCAGGACTGTTTCACAAGGAAATTCTGTCTCAAAGAAAAACAACAACAAAAGATCAGCCCCTACTTGGCACTTCTGGGGAATGATGGAGAGAGGTGGGGTCTGGTGGGGGGGCTCTTCAAGTCACTGGGACGTGTCCTTGATCTCGATATTGGGACCCCAACCCATTTGTCTTCCTGGCCATGATGTGATAGTTTTGCTCTATTACAAACTCCCTCCATGATGTGCTGCCCCTCCTCAAGGCCTACCATGGACCAGAACCTCCAACAATGAGATCCAAAAATGAGTCTTTTTCTTCCTAAGTTGGTTGTCTCAGGCATTTGTCACAGCAAAGAAAGCTATCTAGCACAGTGTTAAAATGTGAACCCTATCTGCTCAGGAAACTACCTCGTGGGAACTTATTCAGGAGACAAGGGTGTGCCAACAGAGAGGATTTCACCTGAATATTGCATTTTCCGTGGACATGCTGGGAACTAACAAAATGCTAACACTAGCATATCTTAGAACACAATGCATGATTTAAAAATACAGGGCAGTTGCTTCTTAAACAGATGTGGAGAAGAGTTCACTAAGTAGGAAAAAATCAGATCATAAAGCAATATGTGCAGTATGACCGTATTTTGAACTGAAAGAGCCCTTATGTCCTTATAGAGGGAAAAGAAAGCCCTTGACTGGGAAGCGTGCCAATGTTGACACAGCCTCTGGACCAAGAGACCACAGGTAATTTTACAACTTTGTTTTGCCTGAGAAAAAAGCTATAAAAGGAGATCCTGGATGACTCTTGAAGGCTGGCCAAGTTTAGGACTCAGAGAAATTTCCAGGGAGTCAAATTAGGAACGGTTGGTGTAGTTTACTCAGGAAGAACCGGGCTCTAGCTCAGAACCACAACACTGTTCTCGTTAGGTTGGAGGTGGCTCACCCAGCTTTCCGACGTCCTGATGTGTGATCACAGGTGCCCTTGAGCTGTGGAAAGCGGGGCTGTGCGATGTCAGCCCAGAAGAGCTGCGGGATGGAGAGGAAGGCAGGCAGGCGGGGGGAGGAGGGGGCTCATCTCGAGGGTGAAAACACTCCATTCCTTCAAAGTCTCTTTTTAAATAGTAAAACTTTACATTTTCTGTGAGGCTGTAGAAATGTCAGCTGTGCATGCTGAGAACTGTACTTCACAGGTGATATTAAGGGGAAAAGGAAACAGTGGAAGGGAGGTTCAAGTGGGGAGAGAGATGAGAGGTGGGTGGGAGGGGAGGTTGGGGAGGGAAAATTAATTCTAAGGACGTTTGAAGGTCTGTATGGAAACCTTCTGTTCTATAGGCTTCCTACAAATACATGTGCATAAGTTTTTCCTGCAAACATTAATAAATGAATGAATTTAATTCGAGTTACCCTGCACAAGGGATAATGTATCTCCTAGAAGTCATAGGTCACCAAATAAAAAGCTCAGTGCCAGGTGTGGGGTACCTTGCCTTAAGTTCTAGTCAAGGGTAACCCGGAAAACAATGCAGCCTACTGACATTGCTCTTGGTTGGCCACCAGAACTTGATGGTAAGATCTTATTACATATTACTTTGGTCAGAGGACGTGGAGAAATCAAGTTGGTACTGACCAAGAAGCATCCTTTCCATTGGCTAGTTTTCCAAGTACTCAAAGCTGTTGTGCAGGCTGTTGAGGGAAACATTAACAGTTTTACCCACCTGTGAGCCCTGTGCGCTACAATGATGCTCCAAAGGCAAGGTATGCTAACAGGTGCCATAGTGGCATCAGTGTCATTGGGGTACTGTTATCCATCGAAGTCTGTTCTTTCTTTCTATGATGTGGTTTGAACTCAGCCTGTCGTGCTCTGAAACCTGACTGGTCCGATTACAAGTGGCTACCACTGGTAAACAGAAAGCACTGTGGCCATTCTACGCGCTTATGACCTGCTGACTGTTGACGTCTGACCTGGACTAGGTCCCCATTGACCTCCCAGCTCTGTAAAGGACTAGCTAGCTGGCTCTTCTCTGATCCTCTTTTACTCATGGACTTAAGATCCATGCTCAGTTAGTCTGGCACAGGTCTTGGAGGAGCCCCCTCTGTTCCCCAGTGAGCAGGGATTCCATAGCTCTTGGATTCTCTTTTCACCTGGAATGCCCTTTTTGTACTGCTCAGCCAAGAGAGATGCTCAAGACTCAGCTTAAAAGCCACGTTGTCAAAGAGATGCTTTCCAGCATTCCCAGGAATTAGTCGCGCCTCTCTCCGGGGCCTTCCTGGTATTCTCTCCACTCCTGGGAAGTTGCTCTCATTACAGTATTAGCTTGCATAGCCCTCCTCCCTTGGGGTCAGGGACTTATCTTGGTAGACCTGCCTGTGGCTGTGCCATGAGCTCAGCGAGTGCTTCTGAGATGTCTGTGCGACAAACAAAGGGTCTCTAGCTTCCACTTGGTGTCAAGTGTACATGCTGGCTTCCAAATGCTGGTTATCCTGGTGGTGCCAGCTGCAGAGCACCATTCGTAGCAGGAGAGACTTTAGACATATGGGAATCCCGTTAAGGCATGGTTCTTCCTCCCTTGCTATGCCACAAGACCTTTGGTGCATTCATAGCCGGTGGATCGTGGTCCTCTGATTATTTTCTATGCTGCTCACTTTGACATTTCTGGCCAATATCACCTGACCCTAACAATTAGCTTTCTTAGGGTTGTGCCCTCTGGGTAGCCTCCCCAGATGATAATTATCATGAACCCCTTGACAACTTATTACTAACCACAAACAGGAGGAAGTATTTTAACATATGCATCATTATGTATCCTTAAGATCAAAGACCTGATCCTTACAGACAGAATGTGACCCTTATTCTTGCAGTCAATTTTGACTTTTCTTTATGACTTATCTCACTAAGAGTTGACTTGTCAAAGGCTGGGCTATCTTACCCAAGGGTTTTGTTTTCTGCCTGTGCCTGAGGAACTCATTATAGAGGTTTTCCTGTGACCTGATTCCACAGCACGGCCTCTGAGGGCAGTGTGGGGCTACAAGTGTGTTCTAGTGAGTGTACAAAGTCGTGAGGGTAGAGGAGTGGGGATACATATAAGAGACCAAGCCAGGTCCCAGTCTGAGATACAATTTCCAGAATGAGAAAAAAAAAACAAAAACGGAAGCTATGACCAGAATTAGCCTGTAACAGACAACAGTTGGGTATTCAGGAGCAAGGACTAACCATGGCTTAGAGACTAAAGGACTCATTTCTCAGCAGTAACCATGACAATGCCACACAGACTGAATTTTGATGGTACTTCTGTGTTTTATGGGCACTATTAAAAGCCCTGTTCATAGGAAAGGAAAGCTAGGGTGAACATTTTGATGAAGATTATTCTTTGCAGGGAGCTACCCAGACGGAAGAGCTAGCATTTTATTTGTAACATTGGGTCCTATTTCCTGTGGAGTACTTGTCACATTGTAATGGCCAAGGTCATGGTTTGTATGCACAGTTAGTTCATTTAGGGAGAAAGGAATTTCATGTTTCATTCTCATCGCTATATATTGTTAAATATGCAGTTTTACAAAATAGATGTCATTGGTGATTCAGGCAGGTATCCTAATTAAACATCTCCCGTATGTCAGGCTCTGTACTTGGTGCTAAGAATACAATTCTGGGGTCAATGAACTCAGAATACAATTGCAAAACAAACAAAAAAACCCAATGTGACACAACTTTAATAGAAGTACACACCTTTAATAGAAGCCCTACCTAACTCAAATTGGGGATGGGGTCAGCAAAATTCCCAGAAATTTCTTGCTCACACATGTTGTAGTGTTGTGCCCAGATTACGACCCCCAGAGAGACCCCCAGAGATGCCCAGACTGTAATAAGCAAGGTTTATTGCTGCTAGTTAGTGTAACTCGAATTGCAATTTGGAGCTTGTCCCAATACCCTCGTAAGCATTGAGAGTGGAGGAGATCCCCTCCTTCTGAGGGGTTAATCTTTTAAAGGTAAAGCTTCGAACATATCCTTATGCTTTTGGCATGGGTGCAAGGTATTCTTGCCCTACCGTTTGTTCTTAGAGCCAGACTTCTAATCTCTAGGTGGCTGAGTGTTTTATCACCAGAATGGCTGAGCATCTCCCGGGTGGGGAGGGGAATGGATGGCCATTATCTTCCTGGGAAAATGAAGCTAGTCTAAGCTAGTCTGGGTTTCTAATTTTAAGACACTTTGTTGGGAAAATTCTTGTTCCTTTGAGAACAAGAGATGAGGGTCCCACATACATTGGAAGAAGGGCCACTTCAGTGGGAAGCTGCTTGTTTGTTCCCGGCTGCTCAGCCCCGAAATAACCACACAGAAACTGTATTAATTAAATCACTACTTGGACTATTAGCTCTAACATCTTATTGGCTAGCTCTTACATCTTAATTTAACCATTTCTATTAATCTGTGTATTATCATGTGACTGTGGCTTACCAGCAAGGTTCCTGGTGGGGCTACATGGCTTCTCCTGACTCCGCCTTCTTTCTCCCAGCATTCAGTTTAGTTTTCCCCACCTACCTCTATTCTGCCCTGCCAGGCTCAAGGCAGTCCTTTATTAGCTAATGGTAGTCACAGCAAACAGAGGGAAACCCCACATCACACACAGATCTTAAAACTTGTTAGCTTGACTCATTGGCAGAAGCTCTGAGAAAGAACTTCCCAGGAAAAGGGGGTAGCATCCATGGCTCTGCCCTGGGGTGAGCGAGCATGTGACTCAGCATGATGAGATTTTAAAAGAATTGGTGAGAAGTGAGAGGGGTAGGAAACATCCGAACTGAGAGTGGCTATGGGCCTCCCACTAGAGTTCAACTTTGTCCTGGTGGTTTTAACGAGCAATGGGGGTTTTCATTTGCTTGTTTTGTATTTTGTTTTTTGAGACAGGATTTCTCCGTACAGCCATGGCTCTCCCGGAATTCACTCTGTAGGCCAGGCTGACCTTGAACTCACAGAGATCTGCCTGCCTTTGTCTCCCCAAGTGTTGGGATTAAAGGCTTGCGCCACCTATTCATCATTACGTACTGATAGAAAGGGATCATCCTCATTACAAATCAGTAGTGGGAAAAGATTCCAGACGTGGCTCACCTAAAATCAGACAACAACCTGTATCTTTTCACATGTTGAGACGCGACAGAGGAATTCTCATTTTCCTAGAAGGGGTTGACAGCTAGAACTCAGGAACAAGATGCCTACCCTCACTCATTCTCATCAATGATAACAATTCCCTTCAGTGGGGCTGACATGCCATGCTACACCCCCACCTCCATCAAAAGGCCAAAAGAAGCCATCCTGAGAGCTCCTTCTGAGGACTGAGCATGACAGACAAGCAGAGAGCGGAGTGGAGGTCCTTTCTCTAATGACGAAATAGTTAGAAGTTGTTGGTGACCACGTTCCTACCAGAGGAGAAAGTCAGACTTCCGAGAGCAGGAACTCGATCTCTTGTAGGGAGAAGCAGAGGCTGGCAGAGACAAGGCTCCTGGTTCAGTTGTGTTTGAAGGACAGCTGTACTCAGTCTTCCTCAAGGCTGGAGTCTGTGTTCTTCCTTCGGCTTTATTCGTACCTCTGATATCCATGTGATGCCCTCTCTGCTGAAGTTTGAGTTTGGTCCTAATTCATCAGCTTCATCACAAGTCCTCTAGAGAGGAATTGGATCTTAGTTTCAAAAGGAGAGAGATGTCTGCAAGGTAAGAGGGGCCCACTAGGTGTTAAATCCACCTCTACATGGACAGCAATGCATAAAGGCTCAGAGAGGTCAAACGGGAACTCTGTCGCCAGGAGCAGATGTTTGCGCGTGGTCCATTGGAAGCTAGTTTTTAAAAGGCATATCTACCTCACTCAGCAATCTTTGTAGCCTGGTTGGTACAATGGATTGGGCATTTCCAGTTCTTTGTGTTGTAACTGGACATTTGAAGGAAGTGGTATTAATTCAGTTAGCCTAAAGCTCAGAAAGCTAATCCTTGTTTGTAACAATGAGTTATCTTCCATACTTTTCCAACTCTCTTTGTGGAAACTAGAACTTGTGTGTGTGTGTGTGTGTGTGTGTGTGTGTGTGTGTGTGTGTGTATGGGGGGAGGGACGGATGGATGGACAGACAGACAGACAAGACTGGCATCTTTATGTTGAGGCATGGCCTTAAGGGAATTCTAGGTTCAGAGCAAGCTCAGTGTTGACTGCTGAAAACAAAGATGCAGAACTAACTGAACAATATTCTCCCAGGGTCTAAGAATAAAACACAAAACCCAGGGGATCTCAAGAAGACTAAACACTCAAACGGTGCAAAGTCAGAGCCAGGGAAAACAAAGGCTGAGCATTGTAAGACAGTGGCTCCCTATGGGACTGGCACGCACCTCTCTTGCTTGCATTCGTCTCTGACGTGGGCCTTCCTGGGAGTCGTTTACGATGAACCTTTCTCACAGGTGGACGACTCGAGCGTCTGCTCAGTGATCTGCTTTCCTGGTCTCTAATGAACCGTGGACGCGCTGAACCAAAGCGAAGGGTGCCAGATTAGATCAGAGAGATTCTCACACAAACCTCTAGCTACAGGGAGCCACAGTGCCATGGACTGGAGGGTGACCCACTGACGTTCTATTCCATGTCAATTTCTGTCGGGGTGACAGATAGAGGATTTCATACACCATCTTTATTTATCCAAACATTTGTTGAGTGTGGATGAAGATAACGAGCATTATCTGGGCTCTCCAGGGAGGCTCACCATGATGAAAATAGCCACGGTTGCCCCAAGCATAATTTTCATTCTACTCGCTGTCTGGAACTCACTAATCAAGCTGGTTGAATAAATAGGACTTCTCTCTGGCACTCACTAACAAGCATAGTATCTGAAAAATCTGTCTCTTCTCATAGATCAAAAAAAAAAAAAAATAGTTCCCTGTCTAAGTATAGAGTTCTCTTTTCCTTTCTGGCACTGGGGAGAATGAGGGCCTCACACATGCCAAGCACAGGCGTTCTCTGACTGAGCGATAGCCGCTGTCCTCCGGAAATAGTTGCTGAATCAACAAACCCAGGGGCTCCCTGTTCCTCCCCTGTAGAGAACTGAGGGGGAAAGATGGAATCAGGAGGTTGAATTCAAACCGTGACAGAACCATGCTGGCCTTTGGGAGAAGTGACCATCAAAGGAAGGTCAAAGGGGGCTAGCAGAAAAGATAAACTTGCCCAGAGAGCACTTGCTTCTCCTGTGGTTCAAATCTTCGCTCCTTTTATTTTGCTCTTGGCTGTGGAGACTGTTTATAAGTTGGATCCAAGAGAAGACTGGACCCTTTTTCGCAAGGCCAGGTTTGCGCATTGCCTGATAAAGTATGAGCTGAATGTTTTGTTTTTGTAGGTGTGAACAGTGGGGAATTCAGTAGAGACAATGGCTGACTCCTTCTCGGCTGTGGAGAAATCCTGTCTGACTGGAGACAGCATGTTGTGTTGCTCACTGCTGCCCAGGCCATAGTACCTGCGCTGGCCCTTCCCCTCTCACAGAGAGGACCGTTACCCAGCACTGTCCGCGGGTCTCTAATGAGCAGACTTCCAGGGTCTGGGATTTAGGGAGGAGTTTACCTTCAAGCAGGTCTTGGTAGCCACGCATCTTGTTCCCCCTATTCCTTTCCTGTCTCGTGCCTGGGAGAGCTTGGGTGCAGCCTCATGCTGTGAAACCATCCCTCTCCAGAGAGCTAAATGAAGAGGAACCAACTCCCCCGCACCCCCGCCAGCCCCTCTTCTCTCCACTGACTTGGGCTGTGTGGGCCATAGTTCTTTTCTTTGGAGTCTTTCCCATATTGATTGTCTCTGGTGCTGGAGCCCTGAACTCTCAAGAGTCTGTCCGTGGGGTCATTAACGCTTCTAACACATCCTTGACTCCCAACTTTCGGTCTCAATGTGCATCTTGAACCTGCATCTGAGACCTTTCATCCTCAAGTGGCAAGGAATGACTCAGTCTCCCACAGGTCACACTCCTACCTGGCCACAGTGCCACACGCTGCTACGCAGGTCTTCCCACCCTTGGATCCCTTCAGCATCGCCGTTCCTGTTCTTTAGGGCTCCTCATCTGCTACGAGGGTCACACACACGAGCTTTGCTTTCACCTTTCTTCGGTGTCATGCCTCCTTCCCCTGCAGCCTCAAACCTCCGGGTCCTATCTGCAGATGGCGCTTAGGTCGCAGAAGGCTCTTGCTTAGCAGCCTGGGTACACGTTGTCCCTTGTCCCAAGCGACATATTGAGGACCATCATATTTGTTTTAGTGTATTTCTGTTGCTATACCTTACTACGGACTGGACCATTTACAAAGAATCAAGATTCATTCAGCGTTAGCTCTGAAAGGCATTGGTAAGTACAGATGGCATATATCTATAATCTCATGATTTGTGAAGCCCTGACTCAGAGAGAGGCTCTTTTTGTCTCATTGATTCCTCTAAGAATCTGTGCCATGGTGCCCCAGTCCATGCTGACTCTTCCTTATGTAGGCCAGGAATGGCTTATGCACCCTGAGCTGACCATGAGAATCACTTGGGAAGCGGTAGAAGCGTTCTAATGCCTAAACCCCACTCCAGACCTGTTAGATTTGTGTTTAGCTGAGCTAAGGCTAACTTTGATCCCAGGGCACACACACCTCTGCATCTCAGGGCCAACAGACTTTTCAACATCATTTGCTATTTACAGCTCTTAGAAGCCATGCTAGACATGCAAGTCCTCAGGAGAGTAATAAAAAGCAGGAAGGAAGTGAACAGAAATCTTTATGTTTTGGACAAGAGCTTGGCCTGCTGTTCTGGCCTGATCAGCAGCTTTTATTGGGAAAGTCTCCTAGGAGTATCAGATGTACCTCTTTGCCTTGGAACTTTGGTCTTGTAATCAATGGTTGCCTAATCTTTCCTGAGCAGAACCTTTTGGTCACTGTGTTCCAACTCACCACCAGCAAGTTCACAGCAGTCTACTTCGGACTTAGAACTCTCTGGAACCCAGATTAGCCACTCTCCTTGACAGACTCAGGCGATCTCTCCTTAATCGGCGTTGCTATTCTCCCGGGAGGCCACGCTGTGATTATCAGTCCAAAGACCTGTGCCCACTTCAGAGGTCATCTGGACAATTGCATCATGACTAGGGCAAGGCAACCAAGCCCTGGGGCTGGGCCTACTGCCTTCTGACCACAGAGAGTAATTCAATTTCTACTTTCCCACAGCTGCCGGGGCTGTAAGAACACAACGATTTCTACTTGAAACTTTCCTCATTAGTGCTGTCATTAAGGACTATCTTTCCCCAGCTGCCTCTGGCAGGCGGCCAAAGACTACATTAAAAAAACCCTTAACCTTACTTGAGGCTTTTGGTCATTTTAATAGGACTGCTCGGATTGGGTTCTGCTATAAGAAGTGAAGACGGAAAAGCAGTTTCTTGTTATTCTTCAGCATCGCTGAATGTGGCGGGACAGAGACATTATGGGCCAGACATCTCAGGCCAGGCCACCTATTAGAGCCACCTGCAGAGCTTTTGGTTTTGTGTTTTTAAAGCACTAATGGTTAGGTGGACTCATTCAATCCCATTTCTTGAGGCAAGACTCTGGTGCTGCCCTCTCATGAGCTAATGTATAGTCAAGGTTGCAAACCTTTCATTAGTTAAAATTCCTTCGCTTTTATGTGACACAGTTGGGACTGAGGTGCTTGGGAGTAATTCTGAGCTATTAACTTTGCTTTGATGTCTAGGGTGGCTGAGGAGCTAGAACTGTAAAGCTGGCCCAGAAATGTTTGGGCATCTCCTGTTCCAGAAGAGCTCTCCCGACCACTTGTCCAGAAGAACCATCTCGCCTCTTCTGACTCTACATTTTACATTCTCAAGGGAAAACCCTCAGAGGGTCTAGATTCTTGTTTGGGTCCCCCAAGTCTTGTTTTATCCATCGGTATGTAAGCTGGAGCAGAGGATTCCCTGCTCTGAGCCGTCTGGCAAGTGGCTGTGCCCAGGGTTCTATTTTTGGTTCTCCTTAGCAGCCAGATCCACCGGGGTTGGCCATGAGGACTGTACTCATTCAACCCTGTTTTGAAGCTAGAAG
This sequence comes from Microtus ochrogaster, assembly GCF_000317375.1. Classification (NCBI taxonomy): domain Eukaryota; kingdom Metazoa; phylum Chordata; class Mammalia; order Rodentia; family Cricetidae; genus Microtus; species Microtus ochrogaster. The sequence continues at coordinate 36,336,200 of NC_022029.1, forward strand.
TGGGGATCGGGCATTATAGGAAGTGTAACTGGGAGGAAGGTAATGTTTGGGTGTTTTCTTGGCTCCTACTCGGTCATTGTGGTGAGATGGGGCAGGGTGGTGGATGAGGAAGAACACTAGGACAGGATTAGAGTAAACAAAAGACCTACGTGGTGAGGTTCAGGAATGCGTGCTCCTTTCACGCTGTGTTCTGGGTCCTCATGGGCTCTCAGGCATGAAAAGGAAAGGGCACAGGGCCACATCGTAGTTGAAGACTTAAATCTAGAATTGATCCAAGTTAAATATATGGTATGGGGTTATATAAAAAAAAATTAAATGTGTGTGCATGTGTGTGTGTGTGTTTGTGTGTGTGTGGTGTTTGTGTGTGTTCATGTATATGTCTGAAAGTGTGGCAGGTGCACACGGATACCTGTGTATGTAGAGGCTGGAGGACAATATCCGCTGCCAGTATCCACTGCCTGTCCATGTTTGAGACATGCTCCTTAATGACACAGCCCGTAACCATTAGGACTTACTGGCTAGTTAATCCCAGGGATCCGCGTCTTCCACCCCAGACCCCACATCAAGATTATAACTGTGAGTTAAGTGTGGGCTGCAACACCCTACATTTTTATGTGGGTACTGGGGATCGAACTCAGGTCCTCGTGCTTGCAAAGGAAGTGCTTTACCAGTTGGGCCACCCCTGCCATCCATACATTGTCAACTGACCAGAATCACCAGTCCGTGGAGCCACCTCTTCTGGATTGGGAGAGGTGATTGCGCAGAAAGAGACGAGCTGAAGTGAGAAAGGAACCTTTACAGCCTGGTCATAGTGTGACATGCTTGTAACCCAGCATTTGAGAGGCTGAGGCAGGAGAATCAGAGGTTCAAGATCATCTTTAATACATAGTCCGTTCAATAGTCAGGGGCCAGCCTACAGTACTGAGACCTATTTCAAAAACAAAACACAAAACAAAAAAAAAAGGAAAGTTTAAAAATAAAAAAGGAAAGTTTACATTAAAACCAGTTGAGAAACATGTGTTAGTTGTAAGCATTTTGAAAATATAGAGAAGAGCTAGAGAGATGGCTCAGAGGTCAAAAGCATTGGCTCTTCTTCCAGAGGCCCTGAGTTCAATTCCCAGCAACCACATGGTGACTCACAACTGTCTATAATGAGATCTGGTACCCTCTTCTGGTCTGCAGGCATACATGCAGGCAGAATACTGTATACGTAATAAATAAGTAAATCTTTTTTAAAAAAAAAGAAAGAAAATATAGAGAAGAAAGAACCATTTTTAAATCACCCACGTCAAGTTTTGATATCATATATTATAATTACTGTATAACTAAGAATTGCATAATTATTATTATCTTGGAATAGTTTATTTACATGAAAACAAGGTGATGATGAATATAAGGTTTTGTGTCCAACCTCACCACTCACTGCAAGTTTTCCACTAAATACTGTGGAGGCCCTGATTTGAGGGGTGACATAATTTTTACCACATGCTTATTCTATACTCTATGTTGCTGTTTCTTTGCATCATGGGATATTTTTCCTTTGGCAGTTTAACAAACATGTCTTTGAACAAACGACTTCAAAATCTGCTTCCTGTAGTGTGTGTGTGTGTGTGTGTGTGTGTGTGTGTGTGTTCTTCAGATAACTGAGGACTTTATTTCATGTAAAGCAAGAAACCACCCACACATAATGTTTGGAAAAGTCGTAACTTGTTTTCTTAGACAGGTCTGGAGACTAACAAATGGCTACAGCTTCCTTCTATTCATTTCATGGGTTTTGGTCTAAAGATTTCACGATTTGATCCCCACCCTGGCTATTCCCTTGGGTTATAAGAAAACGGATTTTTTTTTTTTTGTAGGCCAGGAATTGTATGCATTTTTTGGCATGTTCCTGCCTCCCCACTGTGTACACTTAAGGTTCTGCATAAGTAAATACTATAAATATAGATGTTGTGGGGAAAGGCTCTTGCTTGTTGCTTTTCTGGGACCCAGTAACAGTTTTGCTCTGATGTTTAGCAATTGAGGCTGGTTACATGAAACACACACACGCTCACACAGGCTCACACAGAGTACTGATTTTCACACTTGATCCCTTTGGCAAACTTGAGGGGGAATATAGTAAAAGTGAAAGAGGAAAAGAGAGCAAAGCAAAGGGGAAGGAGGCCCAAGGGCCCCAAATGTGACCCCCGAGGGACAGGTTAAACTACAAATTCAGATTTGGTAGCTCTCTGGGAGGATCTGAGGCCCCACATTCCCAGAAGTCCTGATTCAGACAGGGCAATGCTCTTGGACCTCCTGTGAGAAGCAGGGCCCTTACCTGGGCCACAGTCTTTAAGCAGTGGTGCAAAGACACATTCCATTGCCTGTTCTGCCCCCTCCCATCCCCTGTCGGGTTCGTGTACAAAATGGAGACAGCTTTACGAAGCCTCTCACAGCATAGCATAGAGCCCATCTTTCCTCCCTTAACACTTCCAGCAATTTCTCCTTCCTCTCTATTATGCAATTTTATTTCTTTAAAAATTATTTTATCTTAGGTTTACTTACTTCATGTGCACAATGGCTTGCCTGCATGTATGTTCACTATGTGCATGCCCGATGCCCATAGAGGTCAGAAAAGGATGTCAGATCTCCCGGAGTTACAGACTGTGAGCCAACATGTGGGTGCTGGCAACCAAAGCCGGGTCCTCTTCAACAGCAGCAAGTGCTCTTTACTGCTGAACCGTTTCTACAGCCCGGATTTTATAGTCTCGCCATCTCATTTCCAGCCTTAGTCTATCAGCCCGCATCTCGCTCTACCCAAACAAGTTTCACTTCTTAAGAGACGACAGTGCAGCCTCTGCAGTAGATCAGACCTCCAACTTTTCTTCTGCTTCTGCCCGTGAACAAAACCTCAAACGGGATCACCCCAAAAGTGGGCACTCTGAGGTACACTGGATTTGCCACTTCTGTGAAATATTGTTCCCCACAAGTAATGCTCCCAAGCAGTCTGCAGGAGCCCAGCCTTCTTTCTCCGGTGCGGTTTCTGTGCTGCCGTGCTAACTGGGAATTTGCACACCAGCGGTCTGTGGAGGCTTGTACAGTTCTCTCTGGATGAGGACTAATTCTTACGGCTGTCCAGCAGCTGCAACCGAGGAGCTTACAGGATTTACATACACCCCAAAGTGTACTTCTTTGGCTTAAAAACAGTGATTTGGAAATGAATTGCTGACCACATGCTGTACCGCCTAGTACCAGCCTCCTTCCAAATCCGCCGAGGACCCGTAAATAGTGATTAAGCCAAGGGAGTGGAAGTGAGCATTTCCAGCTCTTGACTCAGAGTGCTTAAAGCTGATTGCCAATGATATCATTAAGTCATTCCATTCAAAACTAATACGGATCAGTCGAGTACTGGCCTAGCATGTGCAAGGACTCCAGCACTGGGGGAAAAAGATGAAACACTAACAACAACAACAACAACAACAACAACAACAACAACAACAAACTAGCTTATACCTCATTCTCTCAAGCTAGGCTTTCAATTAACTCTTGTTTGCACCAATTTACGGCGCAGTGGTAAATGGTGCTTACCGTGATGAGCCCGAAGCATTTGCTCAAAGGCTTTTTGAATCATCAAAGAAAGCCATACTTTTTGCTTCGTACTTCTTGGCATTAAATATGTTTCAAGTTTGGTCCTGGGAAGTTGGTTTTCTATGCCTGGTCTGCCTCATGATGATGGATCACGTTCCAATTTACCTACAGTTTTAAATGACAAAACTTCATGGTCCCTAGTTGAGAGTCCAGGTGCGGTGCCTTGCCCATGGGAAGTACAAAACAGAAAAGTCAGAGCAAGCGCCCAGGCTTTCAGGTTTCTTTGGTGGCAATTTGTTACTGGACCAGAATGCCTACTTCTCTTACAACCACCAATGTGTAAGGTTGACTGAATGGTACCCTAGGTCTAAATTTGACAGGAAGTTGATGGGGCATAGGGGTACACCCTAACCGTTTTCATAGCTAAGATGCATATGGAAGTGGTCCTTTAATTTATCTGAGGGATAACAGTCATCATTCAGTTTTCTTCTCACACTGTTTGTGGGGCAGCTGAGAAAAAGACAATGGCTTGTCATAGACTCTTGGTCAGTTCCAATTCAATTTAATTCACCAGACGTTGGGTAGGTACCTATTTATGTTTAGGCAGGTATAGTTTTGGGCATTGGGAATTAAGGGGCAGACAAGGCATGGGCATCTCCACCTGGAGTAATTTGGATTTGGTAAATGTGGCTGAGACTATTGGAGCCACCAAGGGAGAAATAGTCAAACAGAGGAGAAAGTAAAGGAGGCAGAGAAGAAACAACTGATTCTTCAGGATAAAAAGGCCATTTCCAGGCACATGAAGAGGAGGGGTCATTTCAGAGCAAAGGACTCTGAGAAGTGGTCCAATAGGCTGGTAGCCCAGAGCTTGTGTTGAGAGAGAAGATTGAATCAACCCCATTTGTCATGACGATGAGCAGTGGTCACTGGTGTTCACCCATTAAGAAATAGAAGACCAAGAAGAATTTTAAGTAGCTGAGTAACCGTGAGCATAGCACGCAACAGTTCCAGCTTTTGGCTGACCCCTTCTGGCACTAGTGACCCTTGCTTTCTAACAGGAATTCTTTTCTGCTCTTTGGGTTACTAATCAGCCAGCTCCAGCAAACTCCCTGGAGCCATTCCGCTCAGGGCCTGATGCTAAGTCCCACCATATAGACAGTGTGATTCGCAGTCTCAAGCCATACTCTGTACTGATGACTTTTCTTCAACACAGGGCTCTCAACCTTCCTCATGTTGTGATGACCCCGTAACCATAAAAATTATTTCCATTGCTACTTCATAGCTGTAATTTTATTATTGATATCAATTGTAATGTAAATATCTATGTTTTCCAGTGGTCTTAGGCAACCCCTGTCAAAGGGGTCACAACCCACAGGCTAAGGGGAACTTAGCTACCAGTGGGTCACTCACAGTCCTCTCCTGCCTGACCATGAAGGGGAGCAGGTGTTTGCAAGCTGCTAAATGAGTAACGGAACAATTATTTGACTTAATACCTGTTCTGTGTTTATTTGAGGATAACTTAGTAGATTCGTTAGGTTCTTTGGATGAACAGAGCCATCAGAGTGTATGTGTGCGCGTGGCACATGCAGTGTGTGTGTGTGTGTGTGTGTGTGTGTGTGTGTGTGTGTGTAAGAGATGAAAGGAATCAGCTCATAAGATTATAGCGGCAATTCTCTTTCTTGGTTGGGTCTTTGTGTGGTTTTGGTATCAGGGTAACTGTAGCTTCATAAAAGGAATTTGGCAATG
>NC_022029.1:36342439-36358160 GCF_000317375.1 Microtus ochrogaster
CAGCAGATGAATGCCAAGGTCTGTAGAGGGTTTCAGCCTGATGACAACCCGGGAGAGCTGAGGGTAGAGTTTCAGTTCAAACTCAAACGCCTGAGAGCTGAGTCGGCTGTTGGTGTAGTTCCGGCTTGAAGCTCTGTAGATTTGAGACCCAACAAACTTTCATTTAATGTCTTCATTTGAAGGCCCTTGGACAGGAAGAATTCTCCCTTATACTCCAGAGAAGGGTTAACCTTCTCTTCAGTCTTTCATCTGATTGGATGGAGCCTCAATAGGCAGGGGTCTGCGCTTTACTCTGCCTAACAATTAAATGCTCTTTAATAATGCTAAACATACACTCCCTAGTGGATGGAGAGAGTCAGTAGATAATGAAGATGCGCTATGTCTGTAAGGCATTATTAGTAGTGGGCAATAGATCTGTGAGGTGAAATGTCTGTGGGTAACTTAGTCAATTTGGTCAAAAAGGAATATATATACATATATAATGTATATCATATATCATATAAAGCATATATTTTATATATAACATGTATAGCATATATTATATAAACAATATATTTTATATATAACATGTATAGCATATATTATATAAACACACACACACACAGAAATGCTTCAGTGTTTTTTTCACTTAGTTTGCTAGGTTTGTACAGTGTTTTTGCTTTGTTTTGTTTAAAATTTCCCAGTCCTTCTGGTTAGACTCAAAGCTGCAAGCTCCCAAACCTGGCATGAGAAATCAATTGATAACTCTCCCAGGCTGGTGGTTATTTGCTTGAGCATGAGAACAGAAAGTGGAGGAGACTGGTTATCACGGAAAACATGAGTCTGTGCATTATCACTCCACCAGAGTGTATCCCTGATGTTCAGTGAGCAATTCTTCAGGGGCAAAACTGAGGAGATAAGGGAAGGAAGGGGGTGTCTCCTGGTTTTATGAGGCAGAGCAATAGCAGAGCTGGGTTCTGAAGCATTTCTGTTTAAAAACTGTTGCCAGTTGAGGCTGCAGCCCTGGATGCTGCCGGTGGTGATACCCAGTGGGTTTCCCTTATCCACTCTTTCATCGGCCCTGCAGGGCATTGGAAGAGTTCTTTGAAATGGGTGCTGGCAGTTGGGAATTCGTTGGCCTCTTTGCCTTCCTTGCTGCGGGTCAGAACATCTCTGTAGAACTGCGGGCCAATAACCCATTGAAAGGGCTGAAGAGCTTTGTTGAAAAAAGTCGTTCTTAGCTGGGCTGCGATGGTGCACCTTTAAATCCCAGCACTGAGGCAGGAGGATCTCTGAGTTCAAGGCCAGCCAGGGCTACGTACACGTAAAGAAATCCTATCTCAAAAAACAAACAAATGAACACAAACCCTTCATCCTTCGGGATGTCAGAATTTGGGACTAGTAGAGAGTGTGCTCAAGCTATGAGGGGAACTTACGGAGAATGTTTCTGGCAGGCCACCAGCCAGCCTCCAGTCAAACTTTAGCAAGAAGGACCTCCTTTCCGACACCGGCCTCACTGTCCCACGCTCAGGACAGCAATTCTCTCTGCTCTGTAATCTGCACTCCCCCCCCCCCCCCCGCCACTCCCACCCATTGATAACTTCTGTCTACAAAGACTCACTGACTTCTCGATTCTCTTCTCTACTGCGCAGAGTTTTACACTCGCAAAGATTTGTGTTCCACCTTCCGCAGGCTGCGTCCTCAACACTCAGCTCTGCGCACTGTATGTAATTGATGTGGGAGAAGTGTTCGCTGCAAGTGTTAGCAAGCGAGTGAATGAACGAGATACAATTTTTCATCTGCACGACAGCTGTATAAACAGAGAAGATCATTTCTGGGCTGCCTTTCCTATGCACGGATTTCCTCTCTTTTTTCTCCCCCTCCTCACACGGACTTGCCCGCGCCCCTCCCCCTAGCATTGCCATTAAGCCGTGGTCTTTGCACACGTTTGGAACACCACAGAAACAGGTCTCATGGGGTGGAACACATCTTGTGGCCTCCAGTAGCCATCTTTTCTTTGAGAAGACTTCATGATTTCTTCCTAGTTTTTTCGTGGAAAGAGTGAGGTGCCAGGAATTTTATTCCCTGATCTGTCCCTGCTTGGGCAAAGGCGTATGCCACCACACTGGATTGGGGTCAGACGTCCTTGAATTCGCCCTGGGACTCCACTGCATGCAGTTGGGATCTTGAGGAAAGTACTTTTTTTCCCCCTGCATTTTAGATCCAGCATCTGCTTTTCAAAAGATTTTTTTAAATTTTAATTATGTATAGGTATGTGTGTGTGCATGTGTATGTGCATGTGTGTATATGGGACTATGGGACTGTGGAGGCCAGAGATGTCAGGTCCCCTGGATCTAGAGTTATAGATGGTTGTGAACCACCTGACATGGATACTGGGAACCGAACCCAGGTCCTCTGGAAGAGCAGCAAGTGCTCTTAACTTCTGAGCCATCTCTTCAACTCCTGACTCAGCATCTCTTAGCTGGGTATAATTATACATGTGTTTATGAAGTTGAAATGAAACCACAGAGGCAAAGTTCCTGACATGCTTCCTCTCCATACATAGTAGAGGATACATGGCAACTATGATTATTCTGCACGGTAGCTGATTGTCCCGAGGCAAAACATAGATGAAGAGAAACAGGTTAAGTAAAATGATAAGAGCTAGGGGGACAAGCATAAGCTAAGGCCGAGCATTCGTAACTAATAATAAGTCTCCATGTAATGATTTGAGAGCTGATTGGCAGCCCAAAAGAAAACCTGCTACATAGAAATTTTAAAAATATATAGCAATTATAAGATCACTTGAGACAATATGCTAGTTCTTTGAAACTTCCAAGGATTTATTATAATATAATCTGTCTAGAAAAGGCAAGCCTGGGTTAATTCATGGAGTATCAGGTCAGGATAAAAACAAAGTAATACACACCCTGTAGCTTTTGCCGTCCCTATGAGTTATGGAATAATTCATAAAACCACCTAATATAATTCAAGAAGCCTGAAATCCAAGGCACAGCACAGTGCTCATACCAACATCAGAGCTATTGGAAGAGCAGAAATGGTGCCCAATTAGGAAACAAAGAGGCTTGTTTCCTGGACCTGGTTTCCTCCTTGTCCTTTGTATGTGAACACTTAAGGCTCCGATCTAAGCTCAGAGAGCTCTGCTAAGTGCTCTCAGCGGGATCGAGAATTGGCACCCTGACTGTTGCTTTCCAGCAGATAGAAGGATGACTCCAAGGTTCAGATGGCAGTGAGACAGTTTTGGCTCAAAAAAAAAGAAAAAAAAATCCTGGACTCCCAGGTACGTGATTTCAGTCAGCTGAGAAGAGCTAGCTCTTGGTTGATGGTTTGATATCGGGGGCTGCTGCGTGCTGCTCATTTAGCCTATGACAATGGAGGGAAAGAGTATGACGGCTTGGGCATTGCTTTTCTCTACATAAGCCGCTCACTGGTTTCATCACTTTGCATGAATAGAAATTATAATCAACGTGTTTTTCTTCACAATACACTAGCACTCAGTTCACACAGTAAAGATGGTTTCTTTTAAAGATCTTTCAACTCCTGAGGGGTTGGTCTGTGTGGGTATTGTAAACAGGCCCACCTCTGAGGACCTCCAACCACTAGGCTCCACCCACAGAACATTCTATTGGTCAAAACTCAGGCCCTCCTGACACTGGCAACCAAGATCCACTCTACAGAACACAAAGCCCAAACTCAGGACTTGAAAATCCATCAATTCTTGATCTTGAAATCTCACTAATCCCTGGGTTCACCTCAAGGTCAGGACTTGAAATCCCACCCTGGAAATCTCAGGCCTGGAAAATTTCACTCCTACACCTCCTAAGAAACCCTATATAAACCCTATTTTCTGCTCAGTTCTCTGCTGCTTCTCGCCTGAGCAAGGGTAATCACCCTCCTGGGTTTTTCCCTCCCAATAAATCTCTTGTGTGAGGTTTATTATACAGTGTGACTCTGTGGTATTCCTTGATTCACGAATTCCAGGATACCTTTTCATTCAGAGCTGTAACCCTTGTTTTGGGGAAGCCTTCTCCTTCAGAACTGTAACACTTACAGGGATTCTTATCGTGTACCAATTTGCTTATAAAACTGATTTCTGCCCTGCTGTGGAGAAGGCTCTTCAAAGCTATGGTACTTGGGATGACTAGAGAAACAGGTACTCACATGGGCTAATGGTAAGAAGTATATACATCGGAGAGATTAGGGGTTCAAGATCCTGGAATCTGGGATTTTTTTTTTATTTAGAATATCATTTATTGTTCATATTTTACATTTGAGATCAATCCTTTAACAAACACACAAAAATAATTTCCCCTCAGAGGCTGAAATGTGCTTTAAAGAGGGAACTGACTCTTTGAGACTTTCCCAACTTTCCTGTCTTTTCCTCTCTATCCCTGCTCCTCTTGTTTCTCCACTGTGCAGAATTCTAGTTCAAGGCCTGTGGCTGACAAACATTTAGACATTACACTTAGTGAAGTGTCCAGCCAAAAACCTTAAAGACTAACCCCAAAAGCTGCTTGCAAGGCACTCTAAGGTGTGTTTTTTAGACTTTTGTTCCTGGCATATAATACTTCAATATTACCAAGAATAACAGTGGGAGCCGGGCGGTGGTGGCGCACGCCTTTAATCCCAGCACTCGGGAGGCAGAGGCAGGCGGATCTCTGTGAGTTCGAGACCAGCCTGGTCTACCAAGGGAGTTCCAGGACAGGCTCCAAAGCTACAGAGAAACCCTGTCTCAAAAAACCAAAAAAAAAAAAAAAAAAAAAAAAAAAAAAACAGTGGGAAAAACAGACTTTTCTCCTTCTTTCAAAACAATCAAACCATACTAGGTTTGAGTTAGAAGGCTTAGGCTATCTATCTGTGTGAATTGTTTAACAGTGGCCAAGAACTAAACCTCTTTCATCAGAAGAATGAAAGGGACAGCGAGATTTTACCTTCTAACCGAAACAGTGGGTGAATAAAGAATAAATACATCACACCCAATTTTGCATTACAAATATGGCACCCAATCACATTAGAGATTACTAAGATGGAAGAAAAAAAGGTTTCATCGACAGTATTTCTACTGAAAATATTAGGATTTAGGGTGATCTTCTTGGCTGTGGCCTCTATAGAATGACAATCTTTCTTCTTCCTGTATCTCCATTTCTAACACCGTTCAGCCTGAAATAGGTCATGTGGTCAAAATGCCCAAACAGAATGAATCTCCTCTCAGAGATCTTTGGATAATGATTAAAGTGGTTGAAACTTGTGCCTACTGAGCAGGCACTATGTTAACTGTTTTACCAATTTTACATCACGGATTTCTCACTAGAAACATCTGTGACATCAACACAGGCAAGGAAATCGGGCCTCAGATATTGTCTCACGGCTAATAAAATCGGATTCTTCCACTTTCTCTGAAGTCTTTATTAGATTTCCTCTTCACTCTCATTCATATTTGTGGTATTGTATCAGCTAGGTTTTTTTTTTTTGATGACAGATGCTCGAGAAAAATCAATTTAAGGAAGGAAAAACTTATTTTGATTTTAGAGGTTTCAGCCTATGGTTATTTGGCTTTGTTGTTTCCGGGTAGAAACAGGGAAGGAAGGGGAATAACAGTAAGGGTCCAGGACAAAGTGAACTGTTCAGTAGAGGTCCCCAAAGATCTACTTCCCCTAACTAGAACTCTCTTCCATACCTCACAATCTTCTGGTTGTCTCCCCAAAGTTTGGATTCATCAATGGATGAAACTGATTAGGTCAGAACCCTTACAATCTACTTTGTCTTCGGGAATGTCCTGCAGGTACATCCAGAGATATTCCTTACTAATTTCCTAAGGGTCCCTCCATCCAATCACATTAACAATCAAGATAGCCCAACCCCACAAGATAGACACATTTTAGGTGTGCATAATTGTATCTTTTTATGGGAAATATCATGGTTTTAGAACTTGTATGCAACAATCAGGCCAGTGTAGCTGACATAACCCTTCACCTCAAACATTTAACATTTGTTTACATTAGAAACATCAAAAGTTCTCTTTTGAAGTAGATGATTGTTATCAACCATGGTGATTCTTCTAACCTATCTGATCTTTGGGGTGCAAATCATGACCTTTCCCTGAGATTTTCACTTTACTATCTGCTAGGTTCATTAGCATACCTACAAATTCAAGCACATCCAATGTGATAAATTCTACCAGATTGCAAACTCTGAGAGAGTAAGGACTTTTGTCTCTCGTGTTTATGGCTATTCCTGTTATATAGAAGGAGATTTCTATATGTTGTCTTGAATGAGTATATTGTCAGATACTTAGATGCAGGGATATGTTTTTGGGTTGGGATCTGACCTTTTGAAGTTCTGAGTTGTCCATGGGAAATGTCTTCTAGGATTTAGACGTATGGGAAGTCAGTTCTCCACAAGTCAACCTGGCAAAATTACAGGTACAGAAGCCGTCCAGAATATGGGGTTACATTCTGAAGATGGCCTGCAAGAATGTGTAAGATCTCAAGAGCAGCAGAATTGATTAGGAGAAAGGTGCCTTTTCTTGGTTTTAGGGACAGAGTAAAATTTCCCCTAGATCCTTATATGGACAGTCTTGCATAACGAGCCCACCGTATCCTCAACACATCTGTGATGGGATGGTCAATGGCTGCTCTCAGTAAAAGTGAGTGTTCTTTTCTGAAGGTGAACCAGATGTCATCAGGCTCCTTTCCTGTTTTAACCACCTCACCCCTCTATGGCACACGATGCAGGGATTTAAGAGCAGCTGGGCACCTGAGGAGGATTTATTCTTGGTTGTTCTAGAAGTAGCACTAGAAGTTTATTTATTTAAAATTTTTGTTGGTTTTCTTTCTTTCTTTCTTTTCGAGAGAGAGAGACTTGATATGAAGACTCTTGACATGAAGTCGTGATATGGCTGGCATCAAAAGTGTGACCCTCTTGCTTCAGTTTCCTGAGTACTGGGATTACAGATGTGCACCACTGTACCAGGCTGGCATTAGAAATTTAAACACACACAGACTGGCTCACATACACTCTGGGCTTTCTCTCCGACTCATCGCTCACCCTGAAGATTGGAAAGACCACTCTACTTGGAGAGAACCCAAAGGAATGAAAAAGGTCTTGTTTCCTGCAAATGCAAAGCAACTCAGCAACAGCCACCCAGTCTGAGGCTGGTGCTCTTTATTCCAATTCAAGTTTAAGACAAGGGATGGCCTAATAAAGACAAAGGGTTTATCTATCTCTGGCCCCAGAGCTGCAAGTTCTCCTCCTTGGCAATCTCTGCTGATGTGGCAGGGAAAGTGGGAAAGCCTACACTTCTGCAATTCTCAAGTCCATGGGGTTCTTGCAGTTTTCTCTGGAGGAACCAAATACATTCCAAACCTATCACTTCGGCATTTTTAAAGTCCCCAAACCTAGAGCCAGAATAATTAGGGATGCTGGCAATGTTGAAGGAAAAAGTCTCTCTCAAGGCTTTGTTCTGTTCCAGTGAGTGTGCCAGCTCTGCCTGCCGTCCAGCTAGAGACTGTGAAATCCTGACGCCCCTGGGACTGTACCAACCAAGTAAGGAGACAGCCTCTTCCTTCAACCTGGCCCAGCAGGTCCTGAAAACAAAGAATCACTTCATCGCTCATAGAACGAACTTGGACCTTGTCGTGCTGGATTGAAAGCTATGATCCTCCCAGGCACAGGCAACTAAGTCATCATGTACCCAATTATTTAAGTCAGGGTTTGTTGAGCTGTGTTTAGGTTTTGTGTTTCCTTTCATCTCTATCTAAAAAGAAGACAAGAGAGTATGGGCAGTGCTGTGTGTCCCTGATGAGAACAGCGGCACAGGCTGCAACCTCAAAGGACATTATGAGAAATATGATTATGTTAAAGTGTGTCTCACCAGGGTGAGTGATAGACACCAGGAGTGGACTTTGCTTCCTGACAATGGGTCTGGAGAGGTGAAGGCTCTGATTTTCCCCTTTAGTTACATCAGGTAGGCCGGTGTTTTCAGAGTTATAATCTAAAGGGGATCAAGAAAAATCCTGTCCCCAAATCTCTCTTTGAAACATCTGCACAGAACTTTCTTTTTATTGAAAGCTGTTGGGTCTTAAAAGTATACTATTAAAATGTATTTACTTTGTGGAGAGATTTGCCTGAGACATGAGCAGTTTTCTAGTAGGGACGATAGCTAGCAGGAAAGAAAAAGCTATGGAAGAAAGGCCATTGGGTGAGTCAGGACTTGGACCGATGGCAACTCCCTCTTTTTTTAAACTGTTGTCCCCTCTTTTCATGTCTTGGGCTTTCCCTCTAGGAGCTGGTGGGTGTTAGGACTAATCTTAAGACGAGTCTCTCTGCTGATGCAAATAATTCCAATTAGACCAAATTAGACCAAATAAAAGATGCCCATGTTTACTACAGAGCTCCCGGGTGGCCGGGAGCATGATGAGGAAAAGAGAGGGGGGGAATCACGCAAAACCCCAAGACCACGTGTTCCTTCTCTGGGCGGCAGCCTAAATACCCTGTGGGAGTGGTCCTGACCCTCCCTGGGGAGGGGTCAGCGCTTGGCTGGTTTTTCCAGAGATGGAGTCCAGACCAAGGGCTGGGGTGATGCTTCCAACCATCCCAGGCTCCTTGGATATAGGGGTGTCAGAGGACTGGGATCTCACTTTTGACCAAACATCCCAGAGTCCTTGTTTATAGGGGTATCAGGGGGCTGGAGTCTCACTTTTGACCAAACATCAGGCACCCTGAGTAGGCTTCCTTTTTGGATTGTTCTAGAAGCAGCACTAGAAATGGCCTGGAAGAGAGGAAGAGGGTGTTTCAAGTGAAGGAAATACTTTGTCTCCAGCTTCCTGCCTCCCAGAGGCACTCCCAGACAAAGCTTACCCTCTCTCTTGTGCCACCACTGGGTTGAGAACAGAGGTGGGTTGCAGGGGGTGGAGGGTGGACCAGAGAAGGGAAAAATAAAACAGAAAGGGAAAAAGGAGAAGGCCCTGGGCAGGAAGGGGTGGGGAGAGCTTCAGGAAGTTTGTTGGTGTGGCCGTCCCTGGTTGTCCCCAACAAAGGCCCCAAACTGCTGGTGTTTGCCACGTCTGCAGGTATAAGAGGAGACTGGCTAGGGCCACAGAGGCTCAAGTCTTGTCCCGTTGCAATTCTCTCTGACCTTTGGAACCTTTTAATCCGTGACAAGACCAGGTTGGCCACATGGTCTCAAAGGTTGCTTCCAGCTGGAACCTTCCTTGTGTTGTGAAATGATGATCTCAAAAGCCCTGTGACCTCACCCCCAGAACAGAACCACACCTTACCAGGGAGGACAGTCTGTGGACACACGGGAATGATTAGCTTATGGAGCTTCCATCCCCCCTGGCTCCTAATGCTGGCATTCACAGCTTGGTAGAAAGCTTATAGGAAAAATGTCTGAGAATGGCTCGTTGGCTTAGTTTCTTCTTTTAACCTTGAGATAAGAACTCTCTTGCTTGGGTCTCAATTATGTAACTCACTTTTCCTAAAACTCTGCTTGACTGTTTGTTATTCTGTGTTTTAGTTGCCCTGGTTCCTGCCTTTAATTAAATAGGTTCTCTTGTATTTTGTATTTATGCTAATTTTTTTTCTCTTTCAGATCCTGACAGGATAATCACATTGTTTTGTGTAGTCAATACTGAGACCAGGGCCACTGTCCAGGGCTGACAATGGTTTGGGGCTGCTCTGGGAAAGCTTTGATTCAGGTTAATGAAGAGACTTTAAGGGAGCAAACTCCCCACAACCCAGATTTCCTCCCCCACCCCCAGCCCATACCTCTTCATCCTTCATCCTTGTTTGTTAAGCATCTCCAGGGATGAGAGCCATTCATAGACTCCTCAGAGTAGTTACCCTTCTCCCAACCCATTGCCCATCTTCCTTCCGCAAGATTAGCTGTGGTGATCTCATTCTTTACCCTCAGCTTTAGAGAAAGTGAGGATTCTGTAGAAACAGCATATGCAAAGAGCATGCAAGCAGAAGAGGATGTGTGTGCTGCCGGAATGGGGAGAGCCCAGCGGAGTTTTGCAGAGGTGTAGTGAGGGCGTTGGGGGAGGAAGGGTGAGAAGGAAGGAGACTCGGGAGGTTAGCTGGAAAGTCTGGGCTCTGAGCCTTAGGAAGGGAGAGAGGAAGTAGGGTGGTCTACAGAAGCCTCCATGCCAGGCCTTCTGACTCAGATTTAGAAAGTACCCAAGACAGCCATATTTATAAACCTCCAGGGTCCAACGGGCTGCTGACATCCCTATGACAGAAACCTGCTATATCGTTTGAATGCGTTAAAACAAGAGCAGGTTGACGAGAGATCCAAAGAGGGAAAGATGTATAATTTACCCAAAGAATGTGGGGTGTCTCCAAGGGCTGAGATGTGCACCTCATTAGCTTTCCAGTAAAGCCACCTCTGAAACTAGTGCGTGATGTTATCAATATGTCAAGCTTTGTGATGGCGCAGGGAAGAAAGTCTTTCAATTTTAATTTTTCCTCTGTTGAAAACATGGCGTTGCTCTGGTTTCGTTTTCCTGTCTATATCCTCTTCCCTCTCTAAACACTTTCTAACACAATATACAGTGTCTTTTTCGTCTTCCCTCCTTCCCTCCCTCCCTCCTTCTCTTCCTTCTTTCATTTCTTCCTTTCTTTCTTTTTGGGGTTTCTCTATGTGACCCTGGCTGTCCCTGAACTTGAGCTGTAGATCAGGCTGGCCTTGAACTCACAGAGGTCCACTCTGCCTTCCGATTAAAGGCGTGTGTCAACAGTCTTCCTAACCAGGGCTGTCTCTGCTCCAGGCCCACCAGACTTCTTCTTGGTCCTCAGGAGGTGAAGGCCCCTCCCATTTCAGCACATTTGCTTGTTGCTTTTGTCTGGAACACTCCACAGAGTTTCAGGCTCCCATCCATTCAGGACACAGGACACCCATTCTTCTCTGGTCACCCAGAGAAGCCTGTTAGTGGCTCGGGGCGCATTGCGTTGCTTTATCTTCTTCATCGCAGTTTTGGCTGTCTGTAATCTCCCGTCAGATGAGGTTCATAACAAGAACTTTGCCCTGTTTCCTGTGGCTTGTCTTCATCACTGGGGATGGCTCACCTGGATACCTGCTTGCAAAGCAAACAGTTTACCTGATAGCATCCTTACAAAACCAAAACACTGTGTATGAGTTCTTCTATATGTGTTAGTTTTCAAAATCAGTTTCTCAGGCATACCCTAACTTCTACCTCAACACAACCCACTGAGGCAGGTAGAACGGGGCTTAAGTTTCTCTGGAGGGGTAAATCCAGTGAGTGGGATGTAGATGGACTTGCCGGAACTTCCTCAGTTCGTTAGTGCTGACGCATGGTCTTTCCCTATCAAGATCAATTCTTTTCACCTGCTGTCTCCTATTCCTGAAGTCTTGTGATTTCCCTTACCTTTCCAGGACTGAGACATCTATCCTTGTGGGAAACGAGAAAGCACCCTAAGAGAGAAGGTGAGGTATGTCTGGTTTCCTCAAGAATGTTTAGGACAAACACCCTACACTTGGTCCAGGGCTTCAACTGCATTGAACCAGTTGATGTGGTGGTTAGCCGTTCAGTTCGGAGGACAGCACTTCTCTCGCTGCAGAAGGATTGTGCTACTTTTACACGAAAATGGTGAGGGTCTTGAACTTCCATTTTTAATTAATACCAAAAGCATCAGCTATGATGCAATATCACACAATTTCACCTTTAAGGCAAATCTGTTTGATGAGTAATGAAAAATGGAAGCCAACATCACTGTTCTCCTAGGATAGATTGTAGGCCCATATTTCTGTATGGCCCAAGACTCATTAGCCAGGTCTGAGCTGATCACGTAACTCTGCAGACAACCTGTCTCTGTCTAACAATAGCCAGGATGTACTGCTCCTAGTTTCTTTTGTTATAAATGTATATTACCTGAGAAGAGATGTTGGCTCAAGCTGATGACTTAAGAGTTAAGAGGTTCGGTGCTTCCTCCCTTTGTAATTTGGAGGATGTCTTATAGAGATGCTAATTCATGGCCTAGCTGACTGCTAGCAAACAGGTAGGTGCGGCTGTGACTTGAGCCCAGGCACCTGGTTGCCTAGGAGACAGCCTAATGTGTTTTCCCCGCTCAATCGATGTGATGGTATATAAGGTGTTTGGTGAATAAATGGGAGATTTTCTTCGAGAGATCTTGCCCTTGAAGGATGACGGTGTAAGCTGTGTGGGTGGTTTATTCCTCACGACTCCGTTCCAGTACAGTTAGGGAATCTGTGTTGGACCCACACGGGCTTCAACAATAGATACAATATAAGAAATATTTTTCTTTTCTGTCTTAACAATTTAATTTATGCATGTGGCACAGATGCATTTGTCTGCATGTGCCCAGAGTTCAGAGCCTGCATGTGCCTGTGCGTGTTCAGAGGCCGGAGGGCTATGGGGGTCTATTCCTCTTTCATCTCTACTTTGGGGGCTTTTTTGTTTCACTTTTTGTTTTTCGAGACAGGGTTTCTCTGTGTAGCTCTGGCTGTCCTGGAACTCACTCTGTAGATCAGGCTGGCCTTGAACTTCGAGATCCACCTGCTTCTGCCTCGTGAGTGCTGAGATTAAAGGCGTGTGCCACCATCACCTGGCTACACCTTATGTTTTTATGACAGGAACTCTCACTGAAACTGGAGCCCACCATTTTGTCTAGACTGACTGGTCAGCAAGATCAAGAGGTCCCCCGTCTCCATATCTTCTTGTGCCCAGCTTTTCGTGTGGGTGCTGGAGATCTGAACCCAGGTCTTCATGCTTCCACAGCAAACACTTTATTTCCTGAGCATCGCCCAGCTCCACGAGCTTTTCTAAAGTTGCCTGGAGCAGAGGTTCTCAACCTTCAGAATGCAGTGACCCTTTAATACAGTTCCTCACACTGTGGTGACCCCCAACCATAAAATTATTTATTTTCCTATCTCATAACTGTAATGTTGTTACTGTTGTGAATCATAATGTAAATATCTGTGTTTTCTGACTGTCTTAGGGAGACTCGTCTGAAAGGGTGCTTGAGCGCCAAAAGAGGCGCGACCCACAGGTTGAGAACCACTGATCTACAAGGTCTGGCAAGAAGGCTCAATGATTAAGGGCGCTTGTTCTGGGAGGGGAGCAGAGGAAAATGTATAGCTCAATAAAATCAATAAGAATAATTAATTATAAAGAAAAGCACTTGTTCTTGCAGAGGATCCGGGTTCGATTCCTAGCACCTACACGGTTGTCCACAACCATCTATAACTCTAGTCCTAGGGGATCTGATGCCCTCTTCTTGCTTCTGTGGCACCGAGCATGATTATGGTTCACATAGATAAATGCAGGCAACACACTCTCCCCTTAAATAAAATGAATAAATCTAATAAGAATCTATAATGAAAAAATAAAGTTACCTAGACAATCAGTTACAGAGCAAGAGCAAACACAGCAGAGCTCGGAAGGTCAAAATATCCGGTCTTATGCAAAGGCCACCGGAAGTCAATTTCTACAGCTTCTCTGGGCTCCAATTCTTCATTAATAAAAAAAAAAAACACTTTAAAGAAATGTTGATGTATTTATAAGGCCTGCATATGACCCTTTCACGACATTTTTATTGATGTTGTGAGACATTGAAAACCCTGTAGGTGCGAGAGAGACGCTGAGCAGATTGAAGCACCTCCCGCGGAGCCTGACGACCTCGGTGGAGTTTCCAGAACTCTTGCAAATTGTCCTCTCATCCCTGCCCCTGTGTGCGCTAAACAAATGAGATGTAAAAAAGCAGGCAAATCCTATTTTCACAACGTGAACTCACTCACACAGCCGGCCCTGGCTCAAGACCTCAATCCCTAACAGTAACCTACACTTCTCAGCTTGCCTCACCCCAGTGGCTGACACTGCCAGGCAAAGGTAAGCACTCTGCATTTACTCGGAGTACCATGGATTAGCTTCATTTACGTTTGGGCCTTCTTCTTCTTCTTCTTCTTCTTTTTTAATCAACAGAACCATCCAGACCATAGCCGTCTGTTCATCTGGCTTCTTCACATCATTTTGGTGATGCCTATCTATATTGTTGCTTATTTTATAGTTTATTGCCACTACGCCATAGTGTATTAATGATTGACTATATTATGCATCTAATATTTGTGATCATCTGGGTTGTTGTTAGGGGCTATTATAGTGTTTTAGTGAGCATTCTTGAATGTGTATTTTGATAAAAACACGTATGAATTTCTGGTAGTTAGGAGAATGGATTGCTGGATCATAGTATATAAAGGCATCAATTTGCCTCTATGGAAATTGATTCCTGAACTGTGTGAGGATACCAAAACCTGAAGCTGCTCAAACTCTTGATAGAAAATGGTATACTACTTCATATCACTTACCTCCTTCCTCCCTCCCCTCTTCTCTTCCTTCCTTCATTCCTTCTTTGGTTTTCCTGTTTAGATAAGGTTTCTCTTTATAGCCTCAAGTATCTTTAAAGTGACAACATAGCCTAGGATGGCCTCAAACATCCGGCAATATTGCTGCCTCAGACTCCTGAGTGCTGGAATTACAGGTGTGAGTCACCATGCCTACCTTCTCCCTTATATGTTACTTATAGTACCTAATACAACTCAAATATTATACATCAGAGATAATATTGTTTAGGGAATAATGACAAGAAAGACAGTCTGTGACGTGTTCAGTACCAGTGCAACAATTGCTCAAATATTTCCCATCTGGGGTTGACTGAATCCCTGGGGGTAGGAGTTGCACATGCAGTGAGCCCTGTCCAGATATTCATAAATAATGCCAGCTTCCCAAAGTTATTCTACGGGCTTATCCTCTATCATTGATGCAGAAGAGGTCTAGTGGTCCCACATTATTGCCAGCACTCTGTCTTCTCAGGTTAGCTATACTGGAATACAACCTATGCCAGATTTTGATATATTTAAATTATGATTAGTTTAATTTGTTGTTATTTGTTGTAAATGGATCTGCAGAATAGCAATAAGAAAATTGAAATCACAAAGATACAAGACCAATGTTTGAGACTTGGTACACTCTTGTCTTATTTATTTTCTTCACAAAGGTAACTTCAGCCAGCTAGCATGATAGAAAATTTTTAAGGTCAAGAACTTGGCATACACATATTTGATAGTTCATACAGTCTTTAGCACAGAGCTGGGCATGTCATAATTGCTTAAAAACCTATGGGATATGGGATATTTCAGTGTCCCTGTTCCCTGCCTAATCACCCCCTTCAGGTACATCTCGGTGATGATGACAAGACCAGGAGAGAGACCTTTTAGACAGTGCCTGACTCCTTTGTGTGTCCTCAGAGCCTACACTCCAGATGTTGAGGGTCTTTGGGTAGAACAAACTCCTTTATTCTACTAGTTTTTCCTGAAGCAAGCACGTCACACCACCAGAGAGTGGAGCAGACAGCAGACTGTCACCTGGGTGTCAGAGAGGACCACTGTTCAGATCTGCTGTGCTTGAAGGGATGCACTGGACTCAAAATGTCTGATCTCATTACACTGACCTGATTTTCCTACGGCCAAATGCAGTTTGATAGAAACATCTCCAAAGGCCACAGTGATCTCTAGGAGATGGAATTCCCCATTTTGCTAATCTGGGAAAAAAATGTCCTCATTTTAAAGCACTGTTGCAGTCATAACACTGTTTCAAACCTGTACTCCGGGGCCCGTGTTAATGTGCAACATTGTGTCATGTTATGTATGTAAAAACCTTTTCTCTGTGTTACTGTATGGTGTGTG
>NC_022029.1:36358270-36367723 GCF_000317375.1 Microtus ochrogaster
TGTCTTCCAGTTTGTTTCGGTCGAGGTCTGTCTTGTTCATTGCTGTGGTTGCCAAGGTGGCATGTGAGCTTCTAGAGACTCCCGTCTCCAATTCCTAGCCCCCTTTAGGAGACCTGGAATTACACATGTGCACTATCTTGCCTGGTTTTTAAATGAGTTCTGAGGATTCCAACGTAGGCCAGGCTTTTGTGACGAATGCTTTACTCACTGAGAATTCTCGCCAGCCCCTAGGCACATTTTTATTTATTTTGAATACGAGCTATTTCTGGATTGCAATCCTGGGAAGTTATCATTTTGGATAACATTTAGTTTGGAATTGGCCAGCCACCTACTGAAATAACTGGTAGCCATATCCTTTCTGGCCTTTCCTGTCTTGATGTGTTTCAATGGGCATAATCATGAGTGTGGGGTTTACAAAAGGAAAGAAATGTGGACCTTGAGATAGGTAGGAAACTGGAAACACTAATCTCTTTGAGACAATGTCCAGAGTCCTCCTTGGGCCACCTGCCACCAGGCCTATCAAGATAGGAGAAGTGTGCCTGTGTTTAGGGGATGGCAGACAAAGTAAGAAATTCCTGGAGAGAAGGTTGCGGTGAGATCTGACAAGCAGAGCAGATAGTAACTGTATACTGTCACTAGCGGGAGCTGGCTTGTTCTGCAAGCTGAAAGCGTGATCAGCAGGTAATCAGATCCGCTGTTCTGGGCCTCTTGGGACACAGCGAATGTTGTAGACTAGACCAAGGAACAAGGGAAGCTTCATTCTCTCCTCTTTCTCTCCTATCAGGGTTGGCCAGCTTCCCAAGATGGGGGGGGGAGGGAGCAGGCTGAATTTTGAGATGCTTTTTCTTAGGGAATGGGCTTTAGGCCTTAGATCCCCTGGTGAGTTTCTTCTTCTGTCTATGTATTTGCTTCTCAATCTCAGATTGAGCCGTCTTGACTCTTGGGTTTACTCTATTCAGGTCCACTGAGCAACCGTGTGGATATTTTTGGTTAGTTGCCATTAAAGCTGAGCTCTAGTACTTAGGGGTGGCCCAAGCAAACAACAAAATCCAAAATGGAGTTTGTGACAAGTTGACCATAGAAGGCCCCACCACTCTATAGCAGAGGGTGCTCACTGGGTAGGAGGGGAGGCCCAGTTGGTCTAATCAGAATTTTCAAGAAAAGAATCTCTATTTCAAAAAATATCTATCATATTCTGACTTTTAGGTGTTACTACAAAGAATTAAAAGAGATCATTTTGCAAACCAGTATTTAAGCACCACATAAAACAATCTGTATAGCTCATCCAGCATTTCCATTCTGGGCCTTTCAGCTAATTTTCTAAAGGAAGACACCAAACACTCAAACAAGTAGCTTCAAGACATGGGCACTTCTATAGTAAGGACCTATCTTCCAAGGAAATAAACCGAATGTTCAGCCATGCAACAAGCCTGAGTAAAAACCCAGGAACACTCCATAAACATCCAGGTTGACACAAAACCTGGCATAGCGCATGGCTGGTACTGATGGCTAATTCACCCGTGCCATGACCGAGTAGAGCTGCTTTCGTAACTGGTTTAGCCGAAGGAGAGAAAGCTCATTTTCCTTATCAGCAGTGAGGGCAGCAGAGGACACACACAGTTCTGAGCAGTGAGACTGTGGGGAACTCCAAGGAAGCTTTAGGAACGTCTCTTTCCGATGAGAAGAGATTCAGAACAGAAGACAGACTTTATCTGTCTGTTTTCTTATGTCTTTAAAACTTGGGGGGGGGGCACTTTGCGACTGTGGAGGAGAAATGTGTAGACAAAAGTTGACCCCCAGAGGAATGAAAAGCCCCAAATGGAAAGATGCTGAGGCCTTTATCTTGTTATTTAGCAGTTGTTTAGCAACCAGAGACCGCTCAAATTGTGAACTTGGTTCCGTCTGAGCTGTTGCAATCTTCTTTTTCTGTTGATGCCATTTTTTTGGTTGGGTCTCTATCACTTTTGACCCAAATAATTCTAAAACAGTCGTGTGCTATCAATGATTTTAGCTTAAATATTGAATAAACCAGATTAGGGCTAGGGCCCAACATGGCCAATGCAAGCTTCTTAGAAGTGCCCGTGAATGCTGAATTTGCCCTTGTGCCATAACACACTTCTGTGGGCCCTAACTGCTTTCATTCTTCTACTGTGAGGAACACCTGACAGCAGCTGGCTATAGGAGGATGGATTTTCTCTCTCTCTCTCTCTCTATCTCTCTCTCTCTCTCTCTTTCTTTCTTTTGTCTTCTTTTTTTGGCTCATGGTTTTAGGAACTACAGTCCTTCATGCAGGAAAGGCATGGTGTTGTGGCTCAACCCATGGCAGTGGGAGATTGTGGCATGTTCTCCATGCTGTAGATCAGGAAGCAAATAGACTTTAGGGGGGAGGGGAAGCTGGCATATAAGCCTCAAAGGGTGACCCACCTCTGCTATGCCTGGCTCTTCCCTTGGAGGTTCCACAACCTCTCCCCAAGCCTCACCAGCTGGGAACCAAGTATGTAAACACATGCACCAATTATGGGGGGCGCAATTTCATATTCAAATCATACAGGGGAGAAACTTGCTTAAGGCTTGAAAGTGTGAACAGATTCTCACCAGCAGAAGAGGAGAGCTCTCGGGTGTGTTCACCAAATGTGTGCAGGAACCCACAGAAGACAGGGCATCCGATCTCCCCCGAATGGAGTTACTGGCAGTTGTGAGCTGGAAACTAAAGCTGGTCCTGGAAGAGTAGCAAGTACTCTCAACTGCTGAGCCATCTCTTAGCCTCTAGGGCAGCAGTTCTCAACCTGTGGGTCGTGACCCCTCTGGGGTCGCAGAGCAGAGATTTACCTTATGATTCAGAACAGTAGCAAAATTAAAGTTCTGAAAGGGCAATGGAAATAATTTTATGGCTGGGGTCAGCACACCATGAGAGACTGTAGTAAAGGTCGCGGCGTTAGGAAGGGTGAGAGCCGCTGCTGAGTTTTGTGTTGAGAGAGGTGACCCGCCCTTCCTCTGAAGAGCATGCTCCCTACTTACGTAGGGAATGGCCACGGTTTTCCTTCATTGACCCAAATCTTGTAAGTCCTCTCAGTTACTATCCAGGAAGGCTGGGATAAAAGGAAGCAAACGTGCACACGTGGAGTGAGCCCCAATTTTGAGTGCCGGTCTTGACCTTCAGATTTAAATATGGCCCTGCCTGAGACTCTAAAAATACTGTTTTCCCATATAGATGTGGATGCTTTTGTTCCTACGCAGCATAGGAATAAGAGGAAAATATTTTATCCATATTGAAATTCTTACATATAATTATTTTAGCTAGCTGGTCAGGACAGTTTCTAACGAATGAGTTAGTGTCCAAAATATACCTCGGGAGGACACTATTTACTTTCAAGCCCATTTTGGCTTTTGTTTCAGTCCTCCGCATAATATGTATTTGCAGCCATTGTTGTCACTAATCTACACGGTTTGGTGGTAAGCTGATCAAACATCCAGCTCCCTTGGGTGAGGACAGGTAGGATGAGGGAGAGATGAAGAAGAGAGGCAGTATGTCTAGTGCTCACTTGCTAGGAGTGAGAGCCCTCTGCTTAGAGGGACTGGAGTCCTGAGGCTTTGAGGCATCCCCAGCCAGGAGTTGAGAATAAAAGAAGCTACAGAACTAATCCCGAGGACGGGATGCCTTAGACAAGCAGAGACGCTTAGGAATAAATGTGGCTCTCCAGGTATTTCTCATCAGCTGCGGTACCCAGTGGACCAGATCCTTGGAGAACATCGGCAGCTTGGCATGGCCTCTAGCTCACTCCTTGAGCATCGTGTCGGCAGCAGCACTGGAGTGCTGGCTCTGTCCAAGAGCTCAGAGGAAAACGTTTATGAGAGCGCTGGAGGGCTGACCTAACAAGGCAGAGAGGACATTAACTTGAATGCTTTTTCAAGCAAAAAATACATCTGAAGCTTCTGTATGAAAGGGAGGGGATAGATGTTTTCCAACTATGGCACTAACCCTGACGTATTTTTCTTTTTCTTTTTTTCCCCTTTAGTTGAAAATACACTCTTTTCTCACATAATATATCTTAACTATGGTTTCCCCTCGCTCTACTCCTCCCCCAATCTGGATCCACACCCTTCCTGCCTCTCATTAGAAAAGAACAGGTTTCTAAGGGAGCGTAATCAAATACAACGAAATAAAATGTAATAAGATAATACAAAAACTATCACATCACAGTTGGACAAGACAAACAAGCAGAAGGAAAAGAGCCCAAGGGAAGGCACAATAATCAGAGAACGACTTGCTCACAGTCAGGAATCTCATAAACACACGAAACTGGAAGCCATAATCTATCCACAGAGGACCTGGTGCAGACCCGGGCCGACCCCGTGCATGCTGCCCCAGACTCTGTGAGCTCATTTGAGCTTTTATGGTGCTGACTTAGAAGGCCTTGTTTTCTTGGCATCCTCTAGTCCCTCTGGTTCTTCCACTGCTTCTGCCTCCTCTTCCACAGGGAGTAACCCTGACATTTTATATAATAACAATGGGCTGCACCCCTTTTAGTTTTGCAGAAAACCATAGGATGTCAAGGGTCAGTGTAGTTTTCAAAGTTCGCATCAGAAATTTGGAAATGGAATCTTGTGCAACGATTTTCTAATGGCTTTCCGTGAATTAGAACACGTAGTGCATAGTCGTGCTGGGAGAGCACACACCCTCTAACCACATCACCGGCTTCTTTAACGGGACAGAGGGGATGGTGTGGCTGCTGCCAGCATAGCCCCAGTGTGGGTTCCAAAGGTCACGACAGACACATTGCTCTCCTGTAAGTCCTTCCTTGAAGCAATTTGGGTTCTGTTTTGTGAGGAGCAAGCTACAATGAATCCACTGGGAGAGAGTCACATTTTTTTTGAAATCTGTCATGGATGTCACTTGCTACTGATGGTGGCAAAACAAACAAACACACAAACAACAAACGAACATAACGGAAGCACTCTGGGTGTTTCACCATGGCTTTGGGCTCAACGGTGCAATGAAGACAACGCTGAAGCCAGGGTGGTTTGTTTATCCTGAAGGGCACTATAGCCTAACTCAGAGAAAGATTTTCTACGGAGAATGGTCAACCCAAATATAGGGAACTACTGATCTCAGGTACTGAGAGTTCATCAAGCTACCACGGGCAACAGGCACAAGAGTTGGAGCCTGTAGGGTCACGACGAGGTGGCCTTCGGAAATTACTTCGTGTTCCCCTTGCTTCGAATTTCTCCACGTAAAATGCGATGGCACTTCTGTTTTAGAGGTATACTTTTAAAAAGCAAAGCATCGTTGTGGTAAACGAGTTTCCCAGTGAGCGTTAGATGTAATTACAAGCGTGAACGGCAGATTTCAAGGAGCTTCCCCGTGACTCGTGAATCCGGTTCTGGTGCATTGAGACTCTTCCTGGAGCAGCAGCAGAAGGAGCAGAGCTTCAGACCTGCTTCCTCATGTGCCGGCTTGGTAAGGGAGGATGTCTGAGATGGAGGTCTGCTTCCAGGGCTCTCGTGTGTGGCCCTCCTTGGGCTCTGTCGTGAAGTACTTGCCTCGTGCCTTGGATACTTCTATGGAACTAGCTGGAGCTGATCCATTCGGGCTTTGTTCTTTGTTTTTCCTAGGACTCGTTGTTCCTGTTTGCAGACGGAGGTCAGGTCTGAATCTTCCTCTGTTTCCAGGCTTGGATTACAAACCATTATCACTACTCTAGCCTCTGATTTTATTTTATTTTTTTTAATTTTGATTTTTCGAGACAGGGTTTCTTTGTATAACAGCCCTAGCTGTCCTGAAACTAGCTCTTGTAGACCAGGCTGGGATTAAAGGCTGGTCTCTGGTTCTTATTTCTGCTACTTTCCTGGTCCTTGATAGAGTGTATGGTACCCTCTGGGCCCTCGACAGGCTAACGGAGGACCGTTTCATCTAACTATCATTTGCCATCACTTTTAATCTGCTGGGTTTTATTTTGTGGTCTTGATGTCCTGTCCTGAGTTTCACACTAAATAAAGGGGCCGAAAGAAAGGGTGCACATTTCCCTTACTTTCTGTTCTCTCCCTAACCAACAAGGAAAATGAGAGCACAGGTGTCCTTTGTCCTTCACTGCCTTTGTTTTTGAGTTCAAAGGCGATAGGAACATCTGTAAGTCCAGAGATTAAAAGTATTTTACGATGCCCAGCTCCAGAAGTTGTGCGCATGTATGGAGTAGAAAATAGTATTTTAAATATACGGAACAAAAAGCAATATATAGGAAATCCTTCCATCATCACATCAGTACAATTGTAAAAAGATTTTGTTTTTTTTTCTTCTTTCTTTTTTTTTGTTTTGTTTTTTTGCTTTTTGTTTGTTTTTTGAGACAGGGTTTTTCTGTAGCTTTGGGACCTGTCCTGGAACTAGTTCTTGTAGACCAGGCTGGCCTCGAATTCACAGAGATCCACCTGCCTCTGCCTCCCAAGTACTGGGATTAAAGGTGTGCGCCGCCACCGCCCAGCTGAAGATTTTGTTTTTCATCAATGATTAAAACTGAAAATTTTCTTCTATTAGTAATATCCTGAAAATTAACAGTATATACAACTATGACTATCTCATACATCTCAACCCAAAACATATTTAAGTTTGTCACAAAAAAGGAAATTTGTTATGTCCTGATATCTGTAGCTTCTACATGAAAGAGACCCCGAGAGTGGTCTCCACAACTTTGCCAGTATTCCTACATATTTATACCACATTAACAATAACATGTTACAAAGTCCAGAGTTCAAGGGACCAATAAGTGAAAACTCATGGATTACACCACAGGATAAAATAAGTTCTTTCCATTTTCTTTTCAGAAAAAAATGATATCCCCAAATTGATCTGCTATGAGGAGCGGATGGAAGAGTCTACAGCCAAGAAGTCAGGGAAATGCTTAGGAGAATATTTCATGAAGTGAATCAGTTGGAAAATTATTGTTTGGCGTTTATTTGTGGTATCTGTGGTATGTGGTGGCATTATGAAATTTGTGATTTGGTGTGGGATTTCTTTTTTAAAAAATATTAAACATTCAATTTCATAATCTTAGTTAAAGAGATCCTTCATGTTTGTGGATGCTTACAGATTCTGGAACTGTTCCTAATGGGAGCTGCCTGGCCCATAACTTAATTGACAGTGGTCGCCCATGGGTATTTGGGCACATCTGTGGGAAAGTGTCCTGCAGGTGGATAGTTGTTGAACAAAACAAAAATTAAGAAATGCTTTTCTTTGTTGTGTTGAGACAATGTTTCCCGATGTAGCGTACGTGGGCCACACAGATGGTTCTGTCTAGGCCTTTGAAGTATTGTCCCTACAGATGCGCTCACCATGCCTTGCAGAACCATTGCTCTG
This sequence comes from Microtus ochrogaster, assembly GCF_000317375.1. Lineage (NCBI taxonomy): Eukaryota > Metazoa > Chordata > Mammalia > Rodentia > Cricetidae > Microtus > Microtus ochrogaster. The sequence continues at coordinate 36,365,619 of NC_022029.1, forward strand.
GGTAGGAGAAACAAAGAGATTACCAGTACTCAAACTTAGCGTTTATCATTTCGATGCATTTATTTGTATGCTTACATCACTGCTGATGGAAAACTATACCAAAACTTTATTTCTTAAAACACAACTATCATTTCATCATATTTTACTAAATCTCCCTTTGTGGGGTGATCAGGACAAGACCGAAAGGTAACTATTTGCTGAATCTATCAGCAGGCAGTGGCATTACCTGACTCTGTGTTTGATTAAGTGAAGAACTACCGGGAGAGAAGGGATTTATACTCTACTACAGTTGAAGACAGATCTTAAGGATGCGGGGCAAGAGGGGACATGGCATTAAAGTGGGACAGAATATTGGGGTGTAGGTGAGATTTAGCTACCAAGGGACAGTGTTGAGACTCCTTTGGTGGGAGTGAAACCAAGAATTGAAGAGGATGCAAGGAGGACAGATGCCAAGGGCTTCATGGAGGTGGAGCGGTTCTGCTACCAGCAGCGCAGTAAGTTCCTCAGAGTTAATTACATTTGGGTTGGAGATAGGAGGATTTGGCTGTTCTGCAGTTGTGAAGTATCTTGGTTATAATAGATGAATGCAGATCTCTATCAATGATAAGAGACACAGATCTGTAGTTCCCTGTGAAGTCTGAGTTTCCCACCAACTTCAAAGGCATTCCCCAGGCAGACTGGCTGTGGGAATACGTTAGGTATGCCAGCAGGGTAGTCTGAAGTTGAGACCTTTCAGTCTCCTGTTCTCATAGGAGTTGAGAGCCCACGACAATGTTCACTTCATGCCTCAAGCACCACATTCTGTGTTATGGTGGCTATTTCCACCCGTTTATTATTTTTGAAAAAGGTGTTACGGAGTATGATACAGTTCCTAAAAGGTCCTGCCGGCAATATTTTGTATAAAGACCATGGCTTAAAAGCCATTCTGGTATATACTCTTCAGAAACACTCAAGTGTGTCTAATGGATGGATTTGGAGTTTTGATGTTATCGCTACTAAACTTTATACTTAAAGATTTAAAACATTAATTATGTGTTGTGTGTCCCATGGTACACACGTGCAGGTCAGCAACAACTTTTGAGAGTTGGTTCTCTCCTCTCTTTTACCATGGGTTTGGGGGACTGAATCCGAGTATTCAGGTTTGTGTGGCAAGTGCTTTTACCCACTTGAGCATCCCGCTGGTCTAAACTGCAATACTAGTAACTGCGAGATCCTTTAGGAGTCTGCAGAAGTGGATGCTCCCCATTCTACCCAGGAGAGTGCTTCCCATGGATGCCTTCAGTCTGGATTCATTTGCTCCAGCTGTCTGAAACAGTCTGGTAGGCATCCAGAACCCATGCAGCCAGCTGTCTAGGGCCCTGAATGAATGGCTCTTATGAGTATAGACTTTGCAGTCCGTGTTATTCAGAGGTCATAACATGTTTAAAGACAGGGGCAATCCAAACAGACAGAAACGGTTGGCACCTCAGCTTACTACTTGAACACGGTCTGCAGCCTTTTAAGCTTCAGTGTCCTCCTTCGTCAAAGGCTGAGTGTGATGCCCATAGTTCTGTAGGAAAAAATAACCATGATGGTTCTCATGTATCGACATGTGTCAGCTCTGGGCCAAATGCTTTATTTATATTACCTGTGATGACAATAAAAGCTGCTGGGTAGAGGCCTTCAGGACAGAGGAACTGAATGAGGTTAATTATCTTTTTCAAGTGCATAAGCCAAGGGGCAGAGCTGAAGTTCTTTTCACTGTGTTGAGTGACGAGATTCCCATTTACTTATGTGAAACTTGTGTGTCTCAGTTTAAGGCATTGCACCTCAAGACGAATATGGGTTGGAGGAATCATTGACTTCCTCTTGCATTTATGAAGGACAGTGCTCCCTCGTTCTGGACAAAAATGGACTCCCACATCTTAGAAGCAGCGGGTGGAAAACACTCTATTCATAGTGTCTGTAAATCCTAGTCTCCGGCCTCCATTTTTGGAGGCTCCGTTCCTGTGCCCCTTGAACCTTGAACTCTCCTCGAGGAGGGTCAAGGTAGCCCACCAAACCTTGACCCCTCCCCAGAAAAGGTCAAGACCACTCCCCCAGGCTATTTAAACTGCTCCCCCCCC
>NC_022029.1:36368318-36374830 GCF_000317375.1 Microtus ochrogaster
CCTTAGGGGATGTGGAATTCCTGCCCTCTCCTCTCTGTGTTTACTCTTGGATTCTGATGAGGAGAGCGGTCTTGCTCACTCACACACTCCTTGAAGTTGCCATTGGCCACAGCACCAGATACCTAGAAACAGTGAGTCAGCCTGATCCTGGGCTAGAATCTCCAAATCCTTGAGCCCAAATGACCCTTTGTCTTTATCCGTAGTTTACTTCAGCTATTTGTTATAGTAACAAAAAGCTAAGAAACACGAAGGCTTGGCTTTTATCCATATCTACTCCAGCAGGAACTGCAATTTCCCTCTGCACCTTTGGGAAATTTCCTGCCTGGCCACTCCACAGAAAGTCCAGTCCCCAAAGAAGCCTTTTGTGAGGCCAATCAGCTTACTAGGAACAGTCATCATTCGGTTTCTGGGATTAATCAGTAATCATCGGGGCGCTGAGGTCAAGGGAAGTCCCTTGCCGAGTCCTTTGTGAAAAAGCCAGTGATTAGGCCAAATGTGTGGTTTCCCATGCTCTGAATACTACCTGTCCCCAAGGTCGTGCCCTAGCAGCCTGGTTCTGCTTTTCATTTTCTGGGCTGCGAAGTGGTTCTGCTGATGTGCAGAGCTCCACGTGTCCCAGGGAAGCAGCGGCTTCACTTCCTGTGAGCCATTCTTGCAAGCTTCTCCATCTCCGGGAGCCACAGCTTGCAAGCACGGGCGGCTGCAGTTCCTCCAGAAACCCCATCCTAGCAAAGGTCCCCAGGTCTCTGGAGAATCCAGTTGCCCCTAACACAGAGAGAGCAAGTTAACTTATTTGAATAACAGCAATATCTAATACTTTTACTATCCTGGCCATTCGTTTATATTTTTCTGCTGATTCTCCTAGCCCAACCCTGCCTCATCTATCTGATAGACTCCTTATCAAAGGAACATTTTCCACTAACGCTATCCAAATCTCTACATCTTACAAGGAGAATCTTTCCCCTTTTCGTTTCCCCACCTTTTCCTTTTCTTCTTCCTTCAGTTCCTCCCTTGCCTCCTCTTTCTTTCAGCAAGGTCTTAGGCAGCCAAAGCCAGCCTTATGTAGGTGGTAATTACCTCGTCTGACCCCCTGCCTCATCACCCTGAGTACTGGGATTGCAGATGTGAGCCACCAGGCTTGGTTTATGTGGTGCTGGGGTTGGAGCCTAGGGCTCTGTTCCCTGTTCAGGAAGAGTCTTCCTATCTTACATCATCTTCTGAAGGTCAACAAGATGTTAGGGCAAGACCTAATCAGGTCCTTTACTCTTATCTTCCTAAGAAGTGGCAGGAGAAGGTTTTCTGTAGGACTAATGGCCCCCTTGGTGGACAGTCCATATATAAAAAATAATACAGGTTTATTATTTAGAGACTGGGTATATCATGTGGTCCAGGCTGACCTTGAACTACTGTTCTTCTTCCAAGTGTTAGGATTATACATTACAGACAGGAGTCACATGCCTAGCTTCTCTCTCTCTCTCTCTCTCTCTCTCTCTCTCTCTCTCTCTCTCTCTCACACACACACACACATTTATTTTTATTTTATGTTTATGTGTGTGTGCCTGAGTGTATGTACGAGCACCGTACATGTGTAGGTACCTGCAGAGGTTAGAAGAGGACACTGGATCCCCTAGAACTGGAGCTACAGGCAGTTGTGATGGGAGAGCAGGGATCTGAACCTGGGTCCTCTGTGAAACAGCAAACACTCTTAATCACCGAGCCATCTCTCTAGTCCCCTATATATGTATATTTTTAAAAATGAAAGTTTGAATCATCTTGATTCAGGTGTAGTGACCACAGAATGTAAAAGGAGTAGGTTTGGGGTTCAAGATAAGTGGGGGAGCAAAAAGAGATTTCTTAAACAGAATATGGAAAGAAAAAAAAACCCAGAGAGACGCAGGGAGTGGTATGGAGGGGTAAAAGGGACAAGGGTGAGGGAGAGAGAGAGGGAGGGAAGAAAAACACAAGGGGTCACAGAAGCCAGGATTAACAGAATTAGATTCCTTAGTTAACAGTGAGGAGAAACTCATGCAGGCTCTTATTATACTGGATGTCTGTATCAGTCAAGAAAATTTGCCCTGAACAGCAGAGGGTGAGCTGACATGGGTGAGATTCCAGGTTAGAACGTACTCCGATAGCTAAGTGTTGCTAACTGTATCAACTTTAATTTAGCAAAAGCTATGCCTTTATTTTGATATTAGAAATACTTCCTAAAAGTCTGAATTTTTAACTGTCCTGTGAATGAGCACCTTCTTTATTATGAGGGCCTCTCATTTACCCAGTAATTGACAGTAGATAGACCATTTTGGAACCATCCTTTCAAGGCTCCTCTCCCTCTCCCATTTTCTTTGTCTCCTTTTTTGAAGAGCATCATGTTCTTGGGGATAATAACATCCCATTAAAGGGAGCTCTCCAAACTGTACTTCACAAAGACAGAGCAAAACAGCTTCACAAGTCAGTGAAGAGCCTGCCACAAAGGAGAGGGAATGTTAATTGCCCTTTGGATTATGTTGGTTCTGATTTCAGAATATATACCTATTCACAGTTATACTTTTATGTATATTAGAAATCTGGAATCCATATCAACACCTGAAATTAAATCCACTCCATAGGAGTCACCTAGCCTTCCCTCTTTGTAAGATGTAAAAGGTTGAGAGACATTAAAAGATAATTTGACAATGCAAAATAAAATAGAAAGTAAATTAGGTACAACATTTTGGCCTCATCAAGATAGGATATAGAGTATTTTCTCTGAATTTGTCAAATGCAAATGGACTAGACATGGTTAATGTATTTATTGCATGTGTAAACTGTACATAGTTATTGCACTTATTGTATAGAATTTTTCTTATATTAGTTATAATTTTTTATTTTAGACAAGAAGGAGAAATATAGTGGTATATTGTGTTTTAATAAATAAAGCTTGCCTGAAGGTCAGTGCAAAGCAGCCACACTAGTTAGTCACAGAGGCCAGGTGCTGGTGGTGTACACCTTTAATCCCAGCACTAGAGAGGAATATGAAGTGGGAGGAGACACGTCTCACCATCAATCTCCATCGGAGGACTCCTGGAGGCAGGACCGCCTATTTCTGTCTGAGGTAGAGGTAAGAGCCTATGGCTGGCTGCTTTGCTTTTCTGATCTTCAGTTCCAACTCCAGTATCTGTCTCTGAGTTTTTAGTTAACTGTGCTATAGATGTATGTGTATTTTGTTATTTCTGCTCTTCACACTGAGCATACTGAATATGCTTTTCTGTAATCCCCCCTTTTTCCATGTAAGAATTTCTCTTGGAAGTCACTCCAGATCAATTCACAAAGATCTTTTCTTTTTTTCATCTAAGAGCTTCAAAGCGATCATGATGATTATTTACTATAGTTTCTCTAGCTTGGGCATCTAGTTTCCACTCTTGCAGCTGCAGGGCCATGGCAATGGGCCACCTTGGGCATAACATTACGTGTTGTTGGGCATTCCAATCTTAACAGCTGGTGCTCAGAAATGGCGTTGGTGCGCTGATGGGGAAGCCATACATTTTTGTGGCTGCTGCAAATTCTTTTGCATAGGGTTCCGCCGCTTTGCATTTATCAACGATGTGCGGGAAGAGTGTTCTCCACGTGTGTGCCGGCAATGTGTAATCATAAACTTTTGAAGTTGTGTGTGAAGTAGACTATTTGTCATTCTGCTCTATTTCTCATATGAATAAAAGAGGACATTTTTACATGTTTAAGGTCCACTTTTAGAAATTTTAAGGGACTTTATGGATGTCTTCTGTCCATTTTTTTGTTATATTTGTTTGCTTGTTTGTTTTCCAGAGCTGAAGACCAAACCCAGGGCCCCGCACTTGCTAGGCAAGCTCTCTACCACTGAGCTAAATCCCCAACCTCCTTCTGCCCATTTTTTTAAAATCCTATGGAATTAAAAAGATCCAATTTGCCTATTTGGCAGTATATCTTTTTGATATGACATGCTAATTGAAGGCAGAACCACAGAATCCTTGTGGACTAGCCATGAGTTGCACCCTGTAGACACCCTCAGTCTGTAAGCAGGGCACTGGGGCAATGGCAATGATCTTAGGAGGTGCCGGTGTGCTGCTGTTTACCTTCCAATACTACACCTGCCTCCAAGGCAGGTCAGCTCACACCTGCTGCACTGCGAGGGCCACCTACCAGAAGACAGTGGTGACAGCTCTTACCTTTCAGGATTATTGTCTGGATTCAATGACTTAATGCGTAAAGTACCTTAAACAGTGGCAGGAACGGCACGCTTTCCATAAATGTTCTGTTTATAGTCAATATCATATTCTCAGTGTGTTGATTTGATCCCACGAGAGTGCCTTAATCTAGCATCCTGGAACCTGGAATCGGTAGGGGACTCAGAATTTTAATTCATTCTTTCATTAATGAACTCATCCAATCACTCTACGAACAGCTATGGAGGATCTGCTACTGGCCACGCACTGGTCTAGACGTTGCAGACACCACAGAAAGACTGACTTTGAACTCTTGCCACTTACTCTTTGGTGCTAGAGGGGATGTGCATCTGTTTTATCACTTGCGTCTTCAATATCCCAGAGCAAGATTAATGCATGAATCAAAGAATGGAGGAGCAGGGACTGATGGGAGAATGAGGCCGAGAAATGGGAAGGAAAATGGCGAGTCCAGACTGTAAGGACAGCTTGTCAAGGACAGCCTGGACTTCATTCCGAGTTGAGAAACTGTGAGATCTTCTTTGTGTGTGAGAACTCTCAAGCCTGTGGCTGGGCGAATCCGCTGGAGGGGAAATGCTCTGTGCTGGTGAGAGCAGGGGAGGATGAGGAGGGTGTAAGTGAACAACAGGCTGGCTGTGGTGCCGGAGAGGAACTGAGTTAGGGGGAGACTCAGGAGTCACAACTGACAATAGAAGATGGGTCAGGAGGAAAGCGGAGGATATAAATGTACGAACCCACAGGAGTGGATCCGTGCCACCTTGACTAAAGGTCAGAGTTCAGACCTAGGCTTGCTTCTTCAAGGTTACTGACAGGAGATCTGTGGTGTGGCTACCAACAGGATGTCTTGACCTCTGGTGTGGTTACTTGGTGTTTGGGGCATTAAGATGGTAATCACTTTGATCTTTGTGTCCTGGTAAAAAAAAGTCTTGCTTTCTCCCCACCCCCCTGTTTTGAATTGGGGCATTTAAAGATCATAAGAAATAAGCATGGGCGGATTCAGTATTCACTGGGTCGCCTTTCTGACTCTATCCTATGTCTCTGTATTTTGTTATTTTGTATTCTGCCTAACATTTCTAGTCCACATGCCCCTACCTTGGAATGTACGAACTCATCGAGGCTGGACCCTGACATATAAGAGCAGGAATGACATCTGGAATGCATCTCTCTTGGGTTTGAAGTTGAAGAGAGATAGCTAAATGGAAGGTGGCTTTTAAAATTTGAATTCCAGGTGACCACTAGGTTTCTCTATGTTTACTGGAGTTAGAAGGGGCGCTGCAGATTTCAGTGTCTGATGGTAGGACTCCCTTGCCGACCAATCAGTAAGCAGCGTAGCTTTGGGGCTGCCTAACTTTCCTAGGACATCTGATAGGGCACACTCAGTGCCATGTAACCGTCAGCAGTAAACGGGAGCTTAGTCTTTGAAGGCATAAGTACTCAACTTGGCATCTTCCAAGCCCACACTGTTAAAATAGATATTAGGAAGAGAGAATTATGAAAGCAAATCCAAAACTGGGTGTGGTGGCAAATGCCTTTAGTCCCAGCACTGGTAGGCAGAGGCCGGATTTCTACAAAGCAGGGTCTAGGACTGTTAGGGCTGTTACACAATGAAACCCTGTTTCAAGAAAGCCAAACACACACACACACACACACACACACACACACACACACACACACACACAGCAAGTAAATCTTTAGGCTGCTCCTGGAACGTGAACTAGGCCATAGGGATTTAGTACAGAAAGAGTTTACAATCTGTTCCCCCAAAGACAGAGAACAGGTGATTTAATAATCTCCGGACAGCCAGGAGATGGTGGTTGCGCATGCCTTTAATCCCAGCACTCGGGAGGCAGGGGCAGGCGGATCTCTGAGTTCGAGGCCAGCCTGGTCTAAAGAATGAGCTCCAGGACAGCCAGGGCTACCTTGCGGGAGTGAGGGGTGGTGGTGGGGAGGAATCCCCAGCATTCTAATAAAAAGCCCTTGCAAATGTTGATGACAATTAGTGCTTTTTTTTTTTTTATAGAGATCTCATGGGATTAAAGATTGGGAAGTCGAGGCTTAAGAGATCCTGACAAGACAGCCATTTGGAAACCTGGGCTTCCTTCTTTACCATAGAAAAGGAATTTCTGATGCCACCGTGGATGTGGTAAAAATCCATGAGAATAGGAGCCATCTTCCACAGCCGCCTCCACAGGTTGACATTGCCGTTATAAAGTTAATCCAGCACTTGGGAGGCAGAGGCAGGCGGATCTCTGTGAGTTCGAGACCAGCCTGGTCTACAGAGCTAGTTCCAGGACAGGCTCCAAAGCCACAGAG
>NC_022029.1:36376050-36382072 GCF_000317375.1 Microtus ochrogaster
CGTCCGCCCCGACCCAAGGGGGCGGCCTCGAGTCGGGGCCCCGGGGCCGGGACGCCCCGAGGTCGGTCACCCGGCGGGCACTCGCTGCCTTGGGTGCCACGCGCGGGCCGGGGAAGGGAGGGAAGAGCGGGACGCTTGGGCCCCCGCGGTGGTGGTGGTGGCGGCGGTGGCGGCGGAGGACGCGGGAACCGCTGGCACCTGGCTGCCAGGTCGCGGTGCTCGCCACACACACCCTTGCCGGTGGGAGCCGCAGTCCGCAGGCCAGGGCTGTGGCCCGGGCTCAGGTTCCCGAGCTCTTCGATCCTCCCTACCCATGCGCAGGAGTTGCGCTTGGCCGGGCTTCCAAGTGTTGGCTTAGGTTGTCAAACCGGGGTTAGGAACCCTGGGGCTGCTAGTCTTTGGCTTCTGGCTGAAAGTGGCTGGTGTGAAGTCACCTGATCTGTCGCTCCCGGGTTTTGCTGAATGTGAGCTCCTACTGTACGTGTCCATGGCGCCCCTACCCCCTCGAAGACGCAGTTTCTGCTCTCACTCACAGCGCCCTTATTTTTAGGAGTTTAGCATTTGATCTTTCACCTTGGTGTGACTTGAACGCACGAAGTCCTTATTGAGAATTGTGATGGTGTAAAGGCATAAAGTTTTTAAAGGGCGTATCAATTAGTAAAACTGACGATTAGAGACGTGAGGTCAAGATAAGGAGTATAGTAAACACACTGAGTACGAGATTGCGTTCATATTTCCTTTTCCACGATCTGATAGAGGTTTTACTGGGTGAAACTTAAAACATTGTGATTAAATATTAACCACAGGCATTTATAGACAACTTTAGATTACACTTCATATGTGGTAGCTCTTGGACATATGTCAGAGGTGAGGATTGATTAGAATTTGTCTATGAGGAAAAAAATGTTACCCGTCAACTACAAACACTTGCCAGAGCTGTTTACAGGAGTAGCCCTTTGTCCTTAAATACTCCCTGAGAGACTTTTACTTACTTTAGGTGGCTGATGGTTGAATTTAAGTATTTGTCCTGGAATATCTGTGTGTGTGTGTAACAGTTTGAGATGTAGTGTCAAGAACACTTTATTAGGAAAAGCATCCATGGTTAAGAGCATGTTTTTATGCTTTGGACACTGAGAAGGGTAAGAAAGATCCTTGGGACTGTTGATAAATAGTGCTTGCCCAACATTTATGAAATGTTCTTGTCTCTTGCTTAGAGATTTCGGCCTTTCTTTTGGAGCCCGTGCGCGCGTGCGTGCGTGCGTGTGTGTGTGTGTGTGTGTGTGTGTGTATGTGTGTAAGACTTTCACTGAGTAGCCTGACTTCCTAAGACAGCCCCCAGCACCTGCTAATTTGTTTCTGAGTCACCTCTTACTGTATTTCAGACCAAATAGACTTGTTAGGATTTGTGTCGAAGGTAGGAGCAAACAGACTGCCAATTCCTAAGGGATTCCTCTATTTTGGTGATGTCGAAACTTCCTCCTCCCTGTGCTTTTTAGAGCAGCAAACTGAGGAATTGAGTTTAAAGTTAAAGAAGTGAGTTGGGGTGAGCCAGGTGTCCCTTAAGTGGCACAGTCTTGGGAAGATGCTCTATTCCTCTAAGAGAGATGCTTGGGTTTTAAGAAGTTTAGGATCTCTAGAAAACACACTCCTTTGAGAATTGAGGATGTTTCAGAATTTACCCACCATGAAATATAAACTTTAGGGATTTCATAAAGTTAATAGACAATTAAAATAGAATTTTATGTACAAGGAACTTAGTATTTCAAAACTTCTGGTGTTGATGGCCTCAGATCTCACTTCGATGAAGACAGGAACCTGTGTTATGTTAAGCACACAGTTAGCAACTGGTGAAGTCACATAGTCACTCCTTGGTTTACCATAGTTGGGAAAATATTAAATGGGAAATTTAATAAATAAGTGACCATACATTTTAAGTTTTGTGTTTGCGTGAACTCATGAAAAAAAAGATCAACCCCAGATCATTCTCCATCCCCAGTGTGTTGAAGATCAAACCGAGGGTTTTCCATATATTAGGCAAGTGCAGTATGTTACAGCCTACCTCCTGAGTGGATTTAGGATGCAGCACTCAATGAAAAAGTATTATTGACCCTTAAAGTTGATAGGAGTCTAGGATTGTGTAGGTGAGATCAGTCTGTTAGATAGAGTGCTTTTGAAATTCTGTGTAATTGTTTTTATGGGGAGGGGAAGAAGAAGCTACTCTACAGCAAAGGGGTGTTTATTATGGAGAAAATGAGGTCGTAGCTGTAGGCTGAGTCCACATAGGTATACAGTTTTTCAAGATTTTTTTTCAAAGATTTATTTTAAAAGGTGTGTGTGTGTGTGTGTGTGTGTGTGTGTGTGTGTGTGTAGATGCACCTGAATACAGGCTCGAGGTGTCAGATCCCCTGGAGATGGAGGGGGTGATTATGAGCCACTTCATGCTGGTGCTAGAACTGAGCATGGGTTTTGGGTTTTCTGGAAGAGTATGCTGTCTTCAGCACTGAACAATCTCTCCAGCCTTTCTTTTTTTGGTGTGGCTTCATTACAACTTTGGTAGAATTCCTGATTGTTCCCCAAAATGACTGTTTTGAAATTGTTAGACCTTTTCCGAGATCATGCCCTTCTGCAACTGGTACCAGGTGGCTCCCAAGGGTGACAGGAAGGTAACCAGTGTGATGATACTAGAGTTGACACATTTTGAACTGTGACACATATTTGCAAATTCTTGTTTATGAGTGATCTGCTTGACAATCACATGCGAGTAAAGCGTTTTTCAGGCCAGCTCTCAAAGTTAATAGCCAGAAAGGTTGGGCAGAGGTAGATTTTTTTTTAAATGTTCACTTAATTACTTTATAAGGAGTGCTTTCTCTGGGGAAGATACAGAGAAACAATTTTAATCTCTTTTTTCCTCATCCTTAAATGCAGTAGTACCCTGATATTGTAGCCATTTGAGGTTTTTAAAGGCCATGTGTGTTACTTCATAGACATTGGCCTTTTTTTTAAACCTTTAGATGTGACCATAGAATAACTGATTTGATCCCACGATGAACTCATTTCTGATGCTTTGTCTTATCTCTTAGTCTCTTTTGCCACCAAGAAATGGAACAGTTGAAGGCTTTTTCTATTGTTGTAAAAGTGTTTAATCAGAAAAATCAGCCTGGCGGTGGTGGCGCATGCCTTTAATCCCAGCACTCGGGAAGCAGAGGCAGGTGGATCTCTGTGAGTTCGAGACCAGGCTGGTCTACAAGAGCTAGTTCCAGGACAGGAACCAAAAGCTACGGAGAAACCCTGTCTCGAAAATCCAAAAAAGAAAAATCGCCAACCTGAAAATTTGATTACAACCAGGTACTATTTGGTTCTTAACAAAGCACTTTGCCCCCAGCATTTTATTTCTTAAAGCCCCCTTTTTGGGGAGGGAGTTAAGTCACTGTTCGCACTGGAGAGAGAGTGTGCTGTTTCTCCAGTCACAGAAATTTCTCAGGTACTTGATTCATTACTCCCATGTTTAAAGAGGTAGGGTAGGGCTTTTCACTGGGTTGCTACATGTGATTAGAGATGGCTGAATAAATGAAGTTTAAAATGCTAACTGGGAAGACGGACAGAAGGCAGTATACAAGGGAAAGTGCAGACAATTCGCTGAGTGCTGGACTGTATTTGTTTGCCTTTGGTGTGGAGCTTAGGATTGAACCTAGCTCCTGGCCTAGAGAGGCAAGTGTTTTCATAGAGCTATACTAGCTCTACTACCCTAGCTAGACTTGAAATTAAAAGTAGGTGGGGAAAGGTAAATGTAGAAAGTAGAAAAACCAATGAAGGAAGTAAAGCAGTGCTAGTGTTAGGGACAGTGAGGGTCAACGTGCTCAGAAGTACAAAACCCAAATAGCTGTTTAGTTAGGACTTTTCAAGTGGCTGTTACATATATCTATCTGTGTTTGTGTGTGTACACACTAGATTGAATTTTGAAGTAAATTCATGATTTTTCACTACTTTGGGATAAATGCCTATACAGTAGTTGGTGTGATAGCTTCTAGAAATGACTATAAATCATGAAAGACAAATTAATAGTCTGTCACTTTCCCAATGAGATAATACGCACTTTTGACTAAGTTGTATATGGTTTTCTGGCCAGTACAAGTAGAATATAGTGGGTTTACTTTCTTTCTTTTTTTTAAAATTTATTTATTAATTGTGTATACAGCATCTGCCTGCATCCCTGCAGGCCAGAAGAGGGCACCAGATCTCTTTATAGATGGTTGTGAGCCACCATGTGGTTGCTGGGAATTGAACTCAGGACCTCTGGAAGAACAGTCAGTGCTCTTAACCTCTGAGCCATCTCTCAGCCCTTTACTTTCTAATTTTAGTTTAATGAAGATTGTTTCATAGAATTGTATCTCTGTGACTGATACTACTATAAGCAGTTAGTGGCTGCCCAGATAACCTAGCTGCATGAACACTAGCTGGAAAGATTCACATCTGATGAAAGTTGGTTATCTAGAATCAGTACTTTTCATCTTATTTATTTTTTCATTCTAAATGTCCAGTTTTGTCTATAGACTTTAATCTAGAGAAGAATGGTGATGTAGGGGAAGAAGACTTACTATATAAACTGCCAAAGTTTTGAAGCCAGCATCTGTAGTATCTATAAGTTCTTACCTAGGCTTTTGTGGGAAACAGATGATAGAGTGTGTGTTTGTAACCCTTTAAAACTTATTTGTGAGCCCTGGTGGTGGTGGCACATGCATTTAATCCAGCACTTGGGAGGCAGAGACAGGTGTATCTTTGAGTTTGAGGCCAACCTGGACTTAAACAGATTGAGTTCCAGAACAGGCACCAAAGCTACATAGAGAAACTTTGTCTCGAAAAACAAAGCAAAACAAAACCCAAACAAACTTATGTGTGTCTTAGTTTGTTTTTTATTGCTGTGTTAAAGCACAGGTAAAAAGCAGTTAGGGGAAAAAGGGTTTATCTGGCTTACATGTCCTGATCGCAGTCTGTCATTGAGGGATGCCAAGGCAGGAACTCCAGCAGAGACCATGGAGGAACACTGTCTACTGCTTTGCTCTCCATGGGTTGCTCAGGCTGGTTTTTATACTGCCCAGGACCACTGTTTAGGAAGGGCACCACCTCCAGTGGACTGGGCCCTCCCACTTCAATCATTAATCAAGAAAATGCCACACAGACATGCCTATAGACAATATGATGGAGACATTTTCTCAGCTGAAGTTCCCTCTCCCTGATGACTCTAGCTTGTGTCAAGGTGACAGTGTAAGTAGCACTGTACATGTGCACACATGCCTACCAGCCAGAGAACTGTTTGCAGCGAGCCGCTTCTCTCCTACCATGTGAGTCTCAGGATTGAAGTTAAGGTCTTGAGTCTTGGTGACAAGCACTTACTCAAGGCATCACCTCCCCACTCCTAGTGTGGGTTCTATTAGGCTTTGGAGAGTGGGTGGGTCTTAGCTGTGGAAGAGACTTACACCTTGATAGGCAGTGTGTTGTTTGATCCTCTTACAAAATAATTTAAGCACTCTAGAAAATTTATAGCATTCTTGAGATTCTTTATTTCTAAGAATTTTCAATCATAAAAAGGCTTAAAAGTATTTAAAAGCAACTAGAGGCTGTTGGAAAATCGAGTGGTGTTAAGCATATTTAATAACAAAGGAATATGGGTTATTTTTTCTGTAATTAAATGGAACAAGGAATTGACCTCAAATGCCTGAATAATTTTTGGAGAAACTTAGTAGCCAAAAAGTGGCTCAGGAATTCTGGAACACCCTTTCTTCTCCTTTGTTTTTGAGCAGGTTTATTTATTTACCATGAGAATCCCTACATGGACCCTAAAATTGTCTTAGAAGGAGGAAAAGGAGAGAGCAGAGTGGGAAAACTAGCTTTTTTTTTTCTCGTCAGGGTTTCTCTCTGTAGCCATTGGCTGTCCTCAAACTCTACTCTGTGGACCAGGCTGGCCATGAACTCACAGAGATCCACCTGCCTCTGCCTCTGGAGTGCTGGGATTAAAGGCAGGCAG
>NC_022029.1:36382172-36411717 GCF_000317375.1 Microtus ochrogaster
AGAGAGAGAGAGAGAGAGAGAGAGAGAGAGAGAGAGAGACACAGAGAGAGAGAGAGACACAGAGAGAGAGAGAGACACAGAGAGAGAGACAGAGAGAGAGACAGAGAGAGAGACAGAGAGAGAGAGAGGAGAAAGAGATTGATTCTCTTGCTAAATGGTTATCACAGGTTTGTTATCCTTTAACTACCACAAAGTTGCTTTTTGAGCCAAACAGGGAACTGTAATTTGTCTAAATAAAGGAAACCTTTTCTGCTTTTTTATTTATTCTCTCCTGTTATAAAACCTTGTAGTCTTTGTACTGGTATTAATTCTAGAAGAAGATGGTGTATGTTGTCATTTAATAAAGGCTTTTATGAAAACATAGTGTCCCTTATAAAAATATGGGATAATTTTAGTGTTAACTCATTGTCTAGGCCAAGGAAGGGCATTGATGAATGAGCTCTTGTATGTGTCTTTGCCCGTTTTTGCTGTCACCTTGGCCTTGGGCTTCTTGCCATAGATCAAGCTCTTCTGATTGCCTTGTGTCTGATCTCTCTGGTTTTAGACTCCTTTACAGTTCTTTCTCACTCATCACGTTCAGTTTGTCACAGCGTAGCTTTGATCTTGTCAGTCCGCTGTCCTTAGGGATAATGCCCTGGATTCTTAGCCTTTGGTTTTAAGGTCAGCTAGCCTTCACTTATACTCTCTGAGGCCAGAGAGATGTCCTATCTTTAGGATGTTTTAATTGACAACCTGACTTTTGGTTTTTTGAGACCGGGTTTCTCTGTGTAGCTTTGGAGCCTGTCCTGGAACTCACTCTGTAGACCAGGCTGGCCTTGAACTCACAGAGATCTGCCTGTCTCTGCCTCCTGAGTGCTGGGCTTAAAGGAGTGAGCCACTACTGCCCAGCATCTGATTTTTAAAAAACTTTCTTTTTATCCAAAATATCTTTCACATCCTGCATTCATTTCTCCATCCCTTTGCACCCACCCTTTGCCCCTGTAATCCCCCCCCCCATAAAACAAAATTTAAGAGAAAAAGAAAAAAGGAAAAAAAATTAAAAATCTTGTCATGGAAGCTGCAGTGTGACACAGTGAGTCACACAGAAAGCCCCGTTTGTCCATATATCTTTACTTACAAGTGTTTGTTGCAAAGAATCATTGTCTGGTTCGAGGCCTCTGGTTTCTGCTACACTATTAATGCTGGGCCCTCACCGGGACTCCTTGATTATTCTGTTATTGCCCTGTGTTGTGGAGATCCTGCAGTTTTGGGCTCAAGCAGGTCATAGATGGGGTGTATGATAACCTGATTTTAAATAATTCAAAATAGGGCTGCTACTGGGTTCAGCTTCAGTATATTTTTAAATGCATCTGTTACTTATCTGTTGTTTAAAGAACTGGTCAGTACTTCATGGCAGTCTTTGGAAAAAAATAATTTGTGTCCACATATAATCTATTTTACATTTTCCTCATCTAGTTCCATAAGTGCGTAAAAGGATTTTATGCCATACTGTTCTTTAAGTGGGAACAGCAAAAAAAAAAAAAATGGTATGGCATCAGTGCTGGTTGCTATGGAAACAGGGTAGATTTCGAATGGAAGATAATATGTGAATCTTATAGGAAAAACAACTCTTTTTTCTTGGTTTGAGTATAATGAAGGAGATAAACTATAATATATACGCTCCAAAGCATTTTTAAGGCCTTTAGTGTATTTCTGACTAGCAAACAGTACTAATGGGGAAAGTATATGACAACTGGCATGCTAATAAGTCCTTTTATGGAGTCTGAACTCCATCTCCACCCCATTTACATAGTTCAGTTTTCTAGAGAAAAACTCAATTGTTTAAATTCCTTCTTGTGTGTGTGTATGTATATATACATATATATGTAAATAAATAAAATATATATAATATATGTATTTTGTAGAAGCAAAAAATGAGTTAAAATGCTTCCCATTGCCCAGTTGGGTAATAGCTGCTTCTCTCCTTCAGTAAAGCATTTTAGTTGAAGTTCAGGTATGCATGTTTGTCAGCGTTCCTATCCCAGACTGCAGTCTGGGAGGCAGGTCCCAGCACTAGCATAAGCATCGCTAAGTCAGTGACCACTCTGGAGCAGTTGTTTCCAGGCCTGGCTGTAGAACATGGTAACATTTTAAAGTACCCTTTCCATCCTTTTTACTTTTAAAGTAGAGTTTGTTTTAGTTCTTTGTCTCTTGTGCTTATAGACTCAATAGTTTGACTTTGGTTGAATAAGAGTATCAGCAGTCTCCAGAAAAGAATGGAGCTTACATAAAGCACAGCCTGAACCCGCCCCCCGGCCTTCTCCCCCATTTTTGAACATTATTAGAGACTAGCTGAAATAAGATTAAGCGCACAACATTATATCAAATATTGTGACCTTTGTTATCCATATAGGATATGGATACAAGTTTTTAGGATTATGAGTTTTGGCATCTTGAAGTTAATTGCAAACCCAGTTTCTCAACTTCCACCTTAGATTGATTTAAAGAGTCAGAATATGCATTTTAACAAGATCCTTAGTTTGTATTAAAACTTTGAGAATGGGGCTCAAGAGGTGATGGCTCAGCTGTTAAAATTTCTGGCTCTTCTTCCAGAAGTCCTGAGTTCAGTTCCCAGCAACCAAACATATGGTGGCTTATAGCCATCTATAATGGGATGTGGTATGCAGGTCTGTATGCAGATAGAGCACAGTATATGTAAAATAAAGAAATCTTAAAATAAAAGAAATAGTATATATAATTTTGAGAATGACTGTTGTAGAAGATACGTCATGATCTAGTCTCCTGCTCACATTAGTCATGCAGCTTTAGAATAGTGGATTGGACTGCACAGTCTGTAAAGTCCTTGGCATGTAAGTGTTGAGGCTAGTTTTAAGCACATGTATTAGTATTTCAGTATATGTATATGACTTATATGCCATGTCTTTTAGGGAGTGTATGTGTAGTTTATTGATGTGTAAGACACTTCTAGCTCTAGGAAAATGCCCTTCTTTCCTAATAAAAGAGGTTCAAAGAATTCTTAAAGAAATTAAGTATGAGTAACTTAGAGTTATTTTTAATTTTTTTTAATTCTATTTCTTGAGACAGGGTTTCTCTGTGTAGCTTTGGAACTTGTCCTGGAACTTGCTCTGTAGACCAGGCTGGCCTCAGACTCACAGAGATCTGCCTACCTCTGCCTCCCTAGTGCTGGGATTAAAGACATGCACCACCACAGCCCAGCTTTTAATTTTTTTAAGTGGGCATGAGATTTCTTGTCACCATCAAAACTTCAAAATTATGTTTTCAAGATCCTAGTTCATGAGGAAGTAGTTATTTTGAATTGAGTGTTAGAATTAATGCACAGCTCCAGTTTTAAAATATTTATTTTGTGGGTGCATGTGTGTGTGTGTCTCTGTGTCTGTGTGTGGTCAGGTCACGCGAGTGCAGGTACCTGGGAAGGCCAGAGGCCTTGTATCCAGTTACTGGTGGG
Organism: Microtus ochrogaster; assembly: GCF_000317375.1. Classification (NCBI taxonomy): domain Eukaryota; kingdom Metazoa; phylum Chordata; class Mammalia; order Rodentia; family Cricetidae; genus Microtus; species Microtus ochrogaster. Next base: position 36,385,639 of record NC_022029.1, read on the forward strand.
TTGTAAGCTTCTTGCCATGGGTGCATAGTCAACTCAGGTCCTCTCCAAGAGCAGTTTGTGCTTTTAAGCTCTGAGCCATTTCTTCAGCTCCAGGTTTTAATCATCTTAGTATAATTTTTCTGAAGTTACCATAGAAGTGAATAGTACTAATGAGAATGTTATTGTTCTGCAGAATGATTTTTAAATTGGTAGAATTGATTTTATTAAGAAATGAAAATGCTAAGAGAAATTAGGCAGACTCTGATTTTTAAAATATGTCTTGCTGACATAATTTATATAAAATCTTGATTTGGTAGTATTTTTGGATGGGGTTTGCCGGAATTTATAACCTAAAATTGTGATGCAGAATAGTACCTCAAAAAGTTTTTTTTTTTTAAAAAGAAGTCCTTTGTAGTCAATATATGTATTTTCATTATCATTTTATTATTATTATATAATGACATATATAGAAATCATATTATGTAGTCAGTGTGTTTATTCCCAGTTCCTGGTAAGTACTAATCTTTCTGTGGTTGCGGTTTTGCTTAATTCAAGAATTTTATAAAATGAAATTATACAGTACAATAATATATGTGTGGCACCTTTCACTTAGCATACAAGATGCTGTTTAGGCTTTTGTGTTTTTATGTGTATATTCATATACATATTATATATAAATGTATGTATATGACCCATTTCTTGCATTGCCAAGTAGCCATTTGTTTTACAGACTTAACATAATTTGTTTACTTTCTAGTATATGAACAAACATTTGGGTCATTTCCAGATTTTGGATATTATGAGTAAATCTGCTGTGAATATTTGTATTTAAGTCTTTTATTGTCATATGTTCTCACTTCTCTAGCTACCTGGGGTATGATTGCCAACAGGTATTTCTGTTGGTCTTTAATGATAGCTCTTCTGCAGCAGCATTTTGCTGTGTCGTTAATTTATATTTTCTTAACACCTAATAGCATTGTGTGTCTTTTCCTGTACCAGTTTACTATTTGTGTATCTTCCTCAAATTGTATGGTAGAAATGTCCTGTGTATTTAAAAATAGTCTTTATTTAAGTAAGAGTTCCTGTTTATTCTGAATATTAGATTCTGATGTCTACTTATGAGGGATATTGATTACCCTTTTGTTTTCTATCGTTGTCTTTGTATGATTTTGATATCAGAAATAATTTTGGCTTCATAAGGTGTATTGGGAAGAATTCTTTTTCCTTCTCTCCTAGAAGAGTCTATAGAATTGGTCTTATTTTTTTCCTTAAATGTTTGGCATAATTAAGTAGTGAAGCTCTCTATATCTAGTTTGTTTTCTTTGAAGGCATTTGATAGATTTGATTTTAAAGATGATCCTTTTCAGTCTTTCATACTAGTGAGTACCTTCTTTTAGTCAGTCAACTAACTGTTAGTGAATTTCATTCTTTTTTTAAATATTTATTAATTATGTATATAATATTCTGTCTGTGTGTATACCTGCAGGCCAGAAAAGGGCACCAGACCCTATTACAGATGGTTGTGAGCCACCATGTGGTTGCTGGGAATAGAACTCAGGACCTTTGGAAGAGCAGGTAATGCTCTTAACCTCTGAGCCATCTCTCCAGCCCTGAATTGCATTTTTCTTTCCTTTTTAAAAATAATTTTTATTTTATGTGTATGGCTGTTTTGTCTGATGTGTGTCTGTGTACCACTTTGGTGCCTGATATCTGTGGAAGCCAGAAGAGGGTGTTGAATCACCTGGAGCTGGAGTTCCAGATGGTTGTGAGCCGCCTGGTTGTGACTCTAACCTGGCTCCCCTGAAAGAACAGCCAGTGTTCAGACCTGTAGCCATCTCTCTAGCCCCTCAACTAACAATTATTAGTTCCTGTAAATGTATTGTTTTTAGTTGAGATTCTTTTAGGAAATCTATTTTGTTCTGTGTTACATGTTATTTAATTTGAAAAATGATGGTTGGAAAAATATTTGGCAGTCATTTTTTAAAATCAAAGCATATTGAATAATGATTATGTTTTTAGTAATAACGAAACTTCTTAAAGGAATTTTCCAACTAGATTGACTAAATTGATCGAGGTGTTTACATTTTTTAAAGCTCTCCTAGGAATAAAATAAAATAAGTTTAGGAGATACCCTTTCCTTGATAGATTTTAGCAACTTGGGAGGACTACCAACCCCAATATTTTAGGACTATTTCTTAATTAATAACTGGTCATTATTTTTCTTGTTAATGTGCTAAAACTTTATAGTAAGTATCAGAGAACAAGCATCTTCCTTTAAATGTTTAATTCCCCCTTTTTGGTTGTTTTTTGAGACAGTGTTTCTCTGTAACAGCTCTGGCCTGGAATTTGCTGTAGACCAGGCTTTTCCCCCCACTTTGAAAGTATTTTATTGATAAATTCCTTTTAGTGAGAATCTAGTAATTCAGATAAAATTTCTTTGAAACCATTCATTGTTCTTTTTTTTTGTCCTTGTAGCTTAACATAATGCATTCATTTCACAAGAAATTCTTATTTTCTTGATGATATTCTCAATAACAATTCCCTTTCAACTTCCAGGTATATCACTGAAAAACTCTGTAGTATATCTTTAATGGCAGTGTTAATCTCTTGTCTCCCTCAGTCTCTCATACTTCGCACTAAAATCTTACTCCTTTGAGAATTTACTTCCCAGTATTTAAGTGTTTGATTACAGATTAAAGTATGTCTAAAAAATTATTACTTGGCTCAATGTTTTTTGGGTTTCTTGTGTATGCTGGTAGGCATCCTACGATGTTTTCCACATTAATCAACCTGTCAGCTTTAGTAGGAACAAGTGGTGATTGCACTGACCTAGAGATCCACTCCTTCAGTTGGGACGTCTTGTTCTGCACAGTTGTGCTTTGCTGATATGATTGGCTGAGGCTGGAAGATAACTTATGTTTTTTCATTTCTTACTTTTCAAAGTTTAAAATAGCTTTGTATATTTCCAGAGTGACTATTGGTTTACTTTTAAAGAGTTTAACATTAGATATGATTTACCTTTTTTTTAAAAAAAACTGAGATAATGAAGTAAAGAAAAATTCAAAATTTGAAGAAAATTTGTACAAAGAAAACAGCAATATATATTTGGGCTAAGCACAGTTTCAGGATTTTAAAACTGGTAGTGAGTTTTAGTTCAGTGTTATACTGAGTTTGTGAGGCTCTATAAACAAATTAAATGACATTTTCACTTTCACTGTTCTTTTGAAAATTATTTTTTTCAGCTCTGTTCTCCTTTGGGACTAAGAGGCAACATGTTGGATGTTGTGCCACTCTTCTCTGAGACTTAGTGTTTCCTCTTGCTACGTAGATTAGAGTATGTCCTTGTATGTTCTCAAACTCTCTGCCACTTCCCATCTCCCACGTCTACTCAGTGAATATTTTATTATGATATTCAGTTCTAGATTTTTCTTTTATTTCTGTTGGTGTGGTGTGTTTATGTTTATGTGTGCGTGCACCCATGTGCTTGCGCATTCATACTCATGCACAAGAGCATATGTGAACACAAGCTAGTGGTTGATATCTTTCTTAGTTGCTATTTACCTTATTTTTGAGATAGGGACTCTTACTGAACCTGGAGTTCACCAGCTTATCTAGGCTGGCTGTGATCTAACTATTGCTTTCCCAGTGCTGGGATTACAGATATGTGCCTAGCGTCCGTCCGTCCATCCATCCATCCATCCATCCATCCATCCATCCATCCATCCATCCATCCACTTATTTTATGAATGCCAGAGATCCAGACTCACTTCCTAATACTTGTGTGGCAAGCATTTTGTGCTTATTCTAAATATCTTTTTTATGTGTCTGGTTATGTATTGATATAGTTGGTGTATACGTGTGCAAATATGTGTTTGAAGGCCAGAGGTTGATGTCAGATATTTCTTCACCTTATTTTTTGAGATGACATCGCTCACTGATCATATTATACATTATAGAGTCTGGATTTTTACTCAGTTTTTGTTGTGATAATTAAAATTAGCCTCTCTGATATTTTATGATCATTCAGAATTGATAGATTAGGGTTCACTCTTGGTTATATATTCAAAAAACTGAGAAGGATCCTCTGCATTGTTTGTATTAAATTTCCTTTGTGTGTGTTATGTGTGAGCATACATCATGAACCTGGAACTCACTGATTTGACTGTTCCTGCTGGCCAGAAAGCCCCAGGAATAGTCTGTCTGATTCCTCCTCAGGCTAAGATTTCTGTTCTGCACCATGTTCTGGACCTCTGAACTCTGGTCCTGTTTCATGAGAAGCACTTTAGTTAGCTGATTCCCCTGCCCCTGCACTGTATTTCAAAACTGCATCCTACAGATCTTTTCAAGTCCTGGTTTTTAGGCTCTGTCTGGACTTGTCTTAGATAGGATCTTGTTTGAGGACAAGGTCCTTAAATCTGATTGGGCCTTTTCCAGTGTTTCAGCCTGAGGTTTGATATGTAAGATCTTTCCAGTCTGTCACAGCCAGAATTCCAAAGGGCCTGCTTTCTGGTGGTGGTTTCCCTTCCAGTCTTGCTTCGCAGGCCTCAGGTGAGCCTTGTGCAGTGATGTGTTCCCTGCACCTGAGAGGTTTGTTGTTGCCCTTGCCTAAAGGCTTATGGTTGCTGGCTGCCTTTCCTCTAGTGCTCACCTCAAGTCCCTACTACTTTAGTATTTGTGAACTCAGGTTTGCTTGTGCTCAGTTCTTCCCTCTGTAGTTAGGAAATTGTTCCTAAAGGATTGGAAATGAGCATAGTGCTCACTTTAGGAATGCCTTTTTTGGGGGTTGTTGTTTTGAATAAGTGAGTGGTCCAGAAAGACTACTTGGAGGAGGTAGCTGTTGAGCTGACAGCCTGGAAGGAGGAGATGTGATGCTCTGTAAATTCTAAGGTCATTCTGTACAGATACAGGGGGCCTATGTACAGGATAAGAGTCTAAGGTGGAAACCAGGTCTGTTTGCTGAAGGGACACCAGGAAGGCCAGGTGGCCTGGGCCTTGGGGATGGACAGATCATTGCAGGATGGATGACGGGGGTGAGGGGGGTAGAGGCTTGATCTTAGGACTCCCATGACGCTTGGCAAGGAAACTAAGAATTTTCTTACTTCCGTATTTTATGTATTCTTTGGTTAAAGTACAGTGAAAGTTTTATCAGTATTTTAGCTGTTTAGCTGAGGGGATACATATAACAAATGTGTACTTACATAAATATTCAAGTGCTATATTAATAGTATAGGAACATTAAATTTATTAATTTCTTATTCTTGGAAAATGACATTTAAGTTGAAACTTGGACTATGAATTGACTATGTGGAAGAGTATATTATAATCCAGTAGAGGAGTATCATGAGTCTAGAAATGAAGTATGAAGACTGAAGGAAATCTTGGTTTGGTTTACAGAGGGGAGATTTGTACCAAATGACAGTCAGAGATGGCCAGTGAGTAGAGTTTGTAAGACTGATTTTAATGAGAGTAATGAGTAGATTTAGAGATATATTTAGTTGTCTCTTGGAGGTTGGATTAGTTTGGGGGAGGGCAGCAAGTGTGTTAATGAAGACCAGTATGATTTAAATATGATATAAATGAGATAAAAGATAGTGAGAGGAACAGGTATTAAAGGCTGAGGGAAAGGATATATGTTAAGGATGGCACCCGATTTGTGTCTTAGCAATAAGTATCTGGTGATGTTAGTATGTAGCCACTGGTTGAGTGAAAGTCAAGTGTTTTGTAGAAGTTCCTGTTGGAATGTTTTAAACTATTTTTACCTTAGTAGCAAACACCCATAGTGCTTGCTTATGTGCCACACTACTTAAGCACATTTAATACTCATGACAACCTTCTGAGGGAGACATGTGGTTGCCATTTACAGATGAGAATAGACACAGGGAAGATCTGACGTGGATATGGGAATTTTACTTTAACCTCCGATTAAGTTTGGAAACTTAATCACATAATTTACATATCACTCATCTGATCTTTCCTAATGATTTCTTAACTTGTGATTTTTAACTGTCTGTATCTGTCCAGCAAAGCTAACTTTTGTGAATTCAAATATCCTAACGGGCTGCAGCCAAATGTTACTGAAAAAGGAAATGATAATACACTCTTTAATTAAATGTTGATTGCTTTTACTTACAGAAGTTATTCAGATTCACTTGCTCTCTGTAGTGCATTATCACCATTCAAAGCACATTTTGAAATAATGTTGATTTGGCTATACAGTGTTAAAGATGACTTTTGATATGGCGGGGAGGCAAATCAGATATTAATTAATAGTCGGAGGGGTGGCGGCTCACACCTTTAATCCCAGCACTCACACCTTTTAATCACACCTTTAATGGGGGGGGCAGAGGCAGAAAGATCTCTTTGAGTTCAAGGCCAGCCTGGTCTACTGAGTGAATTCTAGGACTCGCTCCATAGTTACTGAGAAATTCTGTCTCAAAACCCCCGCCTCCCCTCCAAAAAGAAAATAAAAATACTTTATATAGATAGAAGTGCTGATCTGTGGATGGTGTTTATGTGGACAATGTGTTGTTTCATTGTTGACTAATCATGTTCTACAAAGTAGATGAACCCTTCTCATGAGAGAATGGAGAGTCATTGCATGGAACACAGTAGATATCCAGGTCTCCCTGGAGTGAAAATTAATACTTAGTGGACAGGCTCAAGGGAGTGTGTGAAATTACCGGGTGTGAGTGAGAATGGATCACGAAACACACAATGAAACCCACTTTAAGAGTTTATTAAGAGAAAGAGACACGTGGACAGGCCTGAGGAAGTTGGTGCAGAGAGAGGGAGAAGAGAGAGATAAAGATGGAGTGGGGGGGGAGAGTAGTTACCTCTTTAAGGGACTGAAAGAGAGTAGAGCCTTTAAAGGCTGCCTAGTGCATGCTCACAGGGGCTTCCATAGCTGTAGCTGCCACGTGTGTAGATCACGTAACCATGTAGCACTTACTTCATTCATTACCAGGGACTTGAGGTCCCAGGGTGAGCTTATTGGCTCACATGTTGCCCTGGAACCTGGAAGAGCCAGAGTTTGGGGTGGCTAGACATTTTGCCAAAGTGCTGGGCAATGGAAATCTAGCAGTGTGGCTTCAAATTTTTTATATAGGAACATTCATAAGGTCCCAATGTTAATTTAATTGCTACATGGGATCAGGAGGATGGTAGAGAAGCTGAGCAAGGAACATATCAGAAGTTATTAGATACTTTTAGGTTTTTTTCCTTTGTTTGTTTTTTGTTTTTTTGAGGCAGGGTTTCTCCGTAGCTTTGGTTCCTGTCCTGGAGCTAGCTCATATATATTTTGGGTTGTGAGCCTAGCCTTTAACGGCTGAGCCATCCCTCCAGACCTGGAGCTGCTCTTGTAGACCAGGCTGGTCTCGAATTTACAGAGATCCGCCTGCCTCTGCCTCCCGAGTACTGGGATTAAGTTGTGCACCACCACACCTGGCCTGATACATTTAGGTTTTTTTTAAACAACAGAAAACTAAACTTTGGGCAGTTGTCTCCATTTACATTTTCTGTAGTTATTTTTCCATCATTATTCAGTAAAACTTTCTGCAAAAGTTACCTTTTCATGGTGTGTGGTAGTGAACACAAGGATGGTCTGGTTGTTTATAGAAGCCGTGTATTCTTAAATTGTGGCTGTGTTGTTTTAGAAAAAGCCCCAGGCTGGGCGGTGGTGGGGCATGCCTTTAATCCCAGCACTTGGGAGGCAGAGGCAGGTGGATCTCTGTGAGACCAGCCTGGTCTACAAGAACTAGTTCCAGGACAGGCTCCAAAACCACAGAGAAACCCTGTCTCGAAAAGGCAAAAAAAAAAAAAAAAAAAAAAAAAAAAAGCCCCAGTGGACAATAGTACCTGGCTTCTCAGTGATTTTCCCCACTAAAACAGTCCTGTGTACTTTGCATTGGCAAGGGCTCTTATGTAAGTCTTAATTGGAATTTGGGACTTATTAGCTTTATTGGGTCATATTTGGGCACTCTCTAGAGCTTTACTTTTCAAATTTCAGAATAAAAATCACTAATCTGCTTTAATCTTTGTTCTGTGGAGAGTGATTGTCTAGGTGATGAATACAAGAAGAGCTGGACTCTGAAGTACCAAGTGAAGTTGACTTTGCCAATGTCTGTGTTTAACTGCAGGATTCCTGAAGTCCTGAAAGGACTTTGCAGAGTGCTGCAGACAGCTGTTGCTGACCTAGCGTAGATGTTTCTCCATCTCGCTGTATATAAAATGGGAAATCTGACTGATAGTGTTTGCCCTGTTCTAGAAGGATTGAAAAATGCAGAGGAACTTGAATACCCTCCCCCCTTTTTATAACTTTTCTCAAATGTTTTACAGGGAGAGAGTATTTCAGAGTGCTTTAGGGAAAAGTTGGTAATGTAGGGATTAAAGTAACCTGTCTTTTTCTTTTTAAATTCTAGGTGAGGATTTTGAAGATGATGACCTAGTAAACTCAGATGAGGTTATGAAGAAGCCATGTCCAGTGCAGATTGTTCTTGCTCATGAAGATGACCATAACTTTGAGCTTGATGAAGAGGCCTTGGAGCAGATACTGCTACAGGAGCACATTCGGGATCTTAACATAGTCGTGGTGTCTGTGGCAGGAGCTTTTCGGAAAGGAAAATCATTTCTCCTGGACTTTATGCTTAGATATATGTATAACAAGGTGAATAGCGTCTTTTAAATCGACCTCAACTAATACAATTTAAATTTTTCCAGCCAACTTAAAAAAAGACAGAGGCCAGAATTTTTTTTTAAAGATTTATTTATTTTGTATACAGCGTTCTGTCTGCATTTTTTTTTTTTTTTTGCCTGCAGGCCAGAAGAGGGGACCAGATCTTATTACAGATGGTTGTGAGCCACCATGTGGCTGCTGGAAATTGAACTCAGGACCTCTGGAAGAGCAGCCGGTGTTCTTTACCACTGAGCCATCTCTCCAGCCTCCCCCTCCCTAGAATTAGATTTTTAATTTCTAGCTATGTCTCAGATATCCGAGTATACTCTCAAAGATCACTGAGTTATTGTGAAACCCCATCTTTGTTATTTCTTTATACATTTTCCTTTTTGGCCACATACGATGTGTGAAGTAGACAAATAGAGACCTTTGTAAAAGTATCTGTATTCCTCAAATTGTTACTTGTAGTGATACAATTCAGTTCTTTAGAGTGGCTTCCATTGTTGTCTGAGCCTCATCTCTTCCTGTAAGTCAAATATACTATAATACTATAATTTTGCTTGTTTGTTTTGAAGAGTATGTGTGCTGTTCCTTGAATTGCCATATTTGTGGCTGATCTTTTCATAAGAGGCCTTCCTACATCTGGGACTGCTATGTACCCTTCCTTCCTTTAATGATTTAGGCATTTTTATTAATAATGGTTTTTAGTCGTGTGTAGTTTTTTATTTATTTTATTTTATTTGCTAGTTTACTCTCAGGAGGCCCCCCCCCCCCTTGATTGCATATCTCTAGCTTCTACCAAAATAATTTTAGTAGGCATGTTTGGGTAGGTGCATTTCCCTCCTATACATTCTCGCTTTTAGATGGTATGAGACTTTTTATTTTTTGTCTCCCTGCCTTTGACTTTCATCCCTGAAGAAAAGTAGAGGGAGATGATTCACTTTAGTCAGAATGCTTTTCTAACAGCTAAACGTTGAGCAGAGGGAAGCAGAAGCAAGAAGGTTGTAACGGGACATTTTGGAGTAGGACATTAAGGTGGTTTTGCTTTACAGGTGTCTTTGACATTCAGAAGGTACATAAAGATGCTAGAAATAGCACTTAACTGAATTATATAATTATCTAAACACCTGTCTGACTGATTACCTTTATAGTGCATCTGTCTTGAAATAAGAAAGGAACTAAATATTCTCATTGGTTTTTCTAGGAAGCATTGCAGTAAAATCTTTTCATTGGAATCTCTTCGGGTGTTCTTAAATGTACCTTTCTATCAGTAATGTAGTTCATATCAGTTAGTGAACAGTATTTTATGGTGTTTAGCCAGTTAAGAAAGCTGTTATTTAGTTTTCCATTTAAAGCTTTTTTCTGAATTACTGAACTGTATGAATAGTGACATAGTACTGTTTTGTTTTTTAAATCTGTTCATTTCAAGTCAATAAAGATCTTCTATAGTGTGATGTTCTCTAATTCCTTAAATTAACTTTTTTTGTAGTATACCTCTGTGAACTGTGAACTTCAAATACCTTTCATTCTAGATAGGTCAGAGATAGTAAGTGGAGTATTGGGATGGGAAGGAAACTAAGATTACTTGTCTAGAAATAATAAAAGGTTTCTTCCTAGGTAACATTTCTGCGCCTCTGGGTGATCAGTGATGTTCATTCACAGGGGAGAAACAGCTCTCATTTATGTGTTCAGAATCACAGGGCTAAACTTTCCCTTTACTGCAGGAGGTTCTGTAGTCACAGAATGGCTCGAGTTAGGTTACATACCTATTTTAGTGGCTTCTAAGTTGAAGCAGCTTTCTTAACTGTCAGTTGGAAGGTTTCATGTATAATGGAATGCAGGGTAGAAGTCGCCTTCTTTTGTTAACTAGAAATTGCATTAGACAGTCTCTGATTTTTTTTTTTATTTTGTTGATAACATACCGATTTAGTGGTAGGTCATTCTTCTCCTATGAAATGTAGGTAAAGGAGACATGACAGTCACTTTAATGTGTAGTGAGTTATAGAAGGGGAAATTAAATCATGCAATCAAAGTCAAAATTGGTGGTGGTAATAGGAAATGGTTGATTCCCCCCTTCAGAGTATGTATATACTCTGATGTTGTATAGAATTTTAATTTCTGTTTCTACTGGTAGTTCAGATAAATACATTTTCCTTAAAATTTAAGTATGATTTACAAACTGAAAGATAAATCTACAGTGTATAGCTTGATGAAACTTTGTATATGTATGTACACCTTCATGACCACTATCCCAAAGTAAAACTATTCTGAGCCTCTTCCTATCTGTTCCTTTCTAGATTTGAATGAAATCGTGCTGTAGGGAACTATTGCCTTATTTCAGTAACTTTGTAAGTGTCGGATGCATTCATACTTCTGCATGCATTCTGTGTTTCACAACATGATTAAAATATACTTATTACCTGTTGGTGGATATTTGACTTACTTTGACCTTAATAATTTTTAGTCTGCTGCTTGTATCAATCACCTCCTTTGAAAATGAAGTAGGTTATCTTAATGTTAGTGTCTCCTCTCTTCTGCAAATGCAAACGAAGGAGATTAGATGCTGATGTTAAGTGGGCTCTGGGCTATTTTCTTCCCTTCCCTGAGATTTTGATTTTGGAGCTGGAATTAATTTTCCAGCCTTCTATATGTTTTTATATAGATAGCCTAAATTAGTGTGAGTGATTTCAGCTAGCAGAATATTGTTACATATTGCTGAAGTTAAAGAAGTTAGGAATGGATGAGATAGAGAAATTTACAGAACATTGATGGCTTTAGTATAGTGTTTTAAGTGGGGCTCCTTTGATTGCAAATCACGAATTGCTGGAAAACGTTCTTTCATTGTAGCATTTGAGATACCTTTTCACCTTTAAGCTTCAGAATATATGTACTGTCTTTTTGGGTAATATAAAAAAAATGATACCCATGTCATGTGGTATTTTAATTTTGGATGTCTGAAAACCAGGTGTGAAATTTCAGAGATTTAGGGTTTTGGTGTGAAGTTTTTGTTAATCTAGCTAGAAGGAGGCCTCTAGCTGTGGGACTGTGTGCTTTAATTTTCTTAACTCTCTTCCATTGTCTTGGGTTTCCTTAAAACTCCACTTTTTGTTTGCAGAGTGGTTTTTTTTTTATTTCACTCTCTCCTCTGTGGTTCAGAAGATTTTTAATTTCACACAATCCCAGTTGTCTGTCCTTAGTTTTCTTTCCCATCATTAGAATTTTTATGATGATTATATTGAGTCTGATGATTATATTGGTTTTCACTATCTTATGCTAATGACTGAGCAGGATCTTTGTCTCCTAATGTCATCTAATTTCTTTCTCCAGTGTTTAAAAGTTTTTACTATAGAGGTAATTTTACTTCTTTGATTTTACTTATTTTTAAGTATTTTTTTTGAAGCTGTTGTCTTCATGATTGCTTCTCAGCATATTTGCCATTGTATGAAAAGCTGCTTATGTTGATTTTTGCTCCAGGCTACTTTGCTGAAGGTGTTCATCAGTCCTAAGAGCTTTCTGGTAGTCTTCAGGGTCTTCCATGTGTAAGAACATGTTATCTACAAATGGAAATAACTTGACTCTTTCCTTTTCATCTTGCCCCTTTCTCTTACTGATTTGGTTAACTGATCAAGGGCTGTATTGAATAAGAATGAAGGTAGGGGGACACACTTGTCCAATTTTGATTTTAGAAGAAATGTTTTGAGTTTTTCCTAATTTAGTATAATATTGTCTGCAGGTTTGTTTTATGTGGGCTTTATTATACTGGAGTTTTTCTATTTCTAGGATCTTTGAGACATTGCCATGAAGGGATGTAGATCTTTGTCAGCTGCCTTTTCTGTACCTTTTGACATGATGAGGACAATGACTGGCTATATCTTTCATTCATTTTTTAAAATTTTATTTATCTTTATTTTTTTGAGATAGGGTCTTGCTATCTACCCTAGCCTAACCTTGAATGTTCATTGATTCTCCTGTTCCAGTCTCCTCGGTGTGGGGTCCTTCACTTCTCATCCCTTACCTACTCCTTACCCTAGACAAGAGGATAGAGGGGGCTGAAATTGGCTAACTGTGCCTTCCCAGTTCCACATAAATCTCTGTTAGGTTAGTCTGCCCCCAGGGCAGGCCTTTGTCACAAGGACTATTCTGGGTGTGTGTAATTGAAAACCATCATTTTCCTCCTAGTGAATTTAAAAATGACTGTTTTCTTCCAACTGTCCCTGAGAACTTTGGAGTTTTCCGAGCAAAGCCTATACAAGATGGTGTCTGCCTCCAGGCTTCCCAATTCAGTCTAGTCTGCTCCTGCCAGGGAACTCCGCTATGGGCAGTTCTTGGCCTCTCAGGTTTTGAGGTGGTATTTTGCTTGTGAACTCTTTTTTTTTTTTTGTTTGTTTGTTCAAGGAAAAAAGTCATGATTTTGTGTTTGACATATTTTCTTGTAAGGACTTGTAAAGATTTCAGTTTTTACAAATGAGGCTGAAACTGAAAGTCCATTGCAGGATGGAAGTGAAATTGCCATGTCATACGTCAGACGACAACTCAGTAACTGGACTGTCTCCCCTTTCATTCTAGCAGCCCTTGGGGCACTTTTTCCCCCCAAAATGCGACCCATAGCGTCACTGTGTTAACCCTTTTCAAGTGTACAGTTCTGTGGCATTAAGTTCAGTCACATTGTAGCAATTGCCATCTTCTTTCTGGTTTGAAGGTTAGAGACTTGAAGGTACTAACCTATTTCCCCGCTTGTAGAAACCATACAGTGTTTATATTTGCTTTGTGTCTGGTTTACTTGACTTAGTTGAGTGTCTTCATGGTCTCAGGCACTTTCCAAGATGAGCTTTAAAAACAGACTGACTTAAATTCCTCTTTAGAATGTAATCAAGTCATTAGAATAATTGTCTTGAGTCATGAGTTATACTTTCTATTTGTCCAGCCCCAGAATACAGGAGTGTTGGACATCGGACAGTTTGGGTGCACGGGTAACAAGTGTATTAAGCTGTTTGGAATGTTCCTAATTTTTCCCGTGGTCCCTGGGAAATACTGCCCTACAGCAGGTGAATAAAGTGTGCACATTCCTCCATGTTCTGTCTGCTACTTGGGCTTTATGGATTAAGGTTTGATTATTTCTGTGGGAAATGCTTGTAGTGAGGGAACGTCTTCCTTCTACCTACTTTGTCTTTTCACTGCTGAGTGCGATGACTTAGGGCTCTTAGATTCCAGCCTCACCATCGTGAAAGGCGTTAGCTTCCTGGCGAAAAGAAACTGGGGTGCTGTGAAGTTCACTTAGCTGCTGCTCTGCTTTGTTACATTTCATAGGAGAGATATGAATTTCTTACTTTTTAGGTAGAGTTTGTTGTTGATAAATTGTATTATGTAGGTCAGTCTTGGATTAGAACTGTATTGTTTGTTTGAGGACACTTAAAGTCCAGATGACTGTAGGTTGCCTTTTGCAGCTGAGATTCACTGGAAAGATCTTGTTTCTTCCCATAAGGAACAAGGTTGGGAATTAGGGTTTTGAAACAGTAGCAAATGGTACCAGATTAGTGGTTTTTGAGTCCCTACGTTTGCTTTTAATAAGTTTTGGGATAAAATGGGGTCTGCTAAAAGCACCGCAGCTTCTAAAACCTACTAGAATGCTTTGTGGGCAAGAATGTTTTGTTCATTTAGAGAACTCTAGATTTATAACTGGTAGAAGATTGGTAAATATTTGTTGTCCATGTTGGCCAGTGGTGGTGCACACCTTTCATCCCAGTACTTGGGACGGATAGACAGGTGAATCTCTGAGTTCGAGGCCACTTCTACAAAGTGAGTTCCAGGACAGCCAGGATTGTTACACAGAGAAACCCTGTCTTGAAAAAAAAAAAGCCTTCAGTGTTCAGTATATTAGAGTAATAGTAGATTTTATGTGTTTGAGAATTTGGTTATCTAGGATTCCTGATGTACTTTTCTTTTTTACTAGAAAATTAATTTAGCATTTAAAAAGTAATTGCCATAGAGTGAACTAAGAAGAAATTATACATAGTGATAAATTTCTGTGATACACTAATTCATTTTAGTTTCTTTGAAGATGGGGGCTTATAAGCATGTTATAGGTCTATGATTTTTGTCAACTTTTAAAATTTATTTTTTACTGTCTTTTTCCTTATTTCTAGAAATAGAAAATCACATTCCTTTTATACTTGATACCCATATTCCAAAGAAAGCATATTGAATTTTACAAGTAAATTTTTTATTCTTTTAATATTCTTAGTGCTTTCTTATAAGCCAGGCTGAATGAAACAAAACTTCAGTTTTCATGAACTTGTGTTCACATATAGGAGACAGAGAAACTAGATAACATATTGAATAAAAACATTCTCTGAGAACAGAGTCTTTTTATCTGTGTAGGTTGGACATTGTGGGAAAGAACCTATCTGATACCAGATCCTTTAACATTGTGGGGTATGAACAGTAATTTCTTACATACTACATTTTATTCCTTCATAATGCCAAAGTTTTTGAGTCTAGGCAGGAGAAGGTATAGATGTGCTAAACAGTGTGTGTGTGTGGGTGTGTGTGTGTATGTGTGGTGTGTGTATGTGTGTGTGTGTATGTATGTATGTAGGGTTTA
Source organism: Microtus ochrogaster (assembly GCF_000317375.1). Classification (NCBI taxonomy): domain Eukaryota; kingdom Metazoa; phylum Chordata; class Mammalia; order Rodentia; family Cricetidae; genus Microtus; species Microtus ochrogaster. Next base: position 36,400,890 of record NC_022029.1, read on the forward strand.
TCTGATTGTTTTGATGTGTTAGAGGCAGGAAGGTATGTGTATTACTTGTGTTGGGATCTGTGGAATATTGAGAGCATAGATTGGGAAAGTGAAAGATGAGCTGTTTGACAACAGATCTCTAGATGACCTTATGGGTATGTGGAAGCCATAGATAGCATTTCAGGAGACAGAGACATTTCTTGTGAAGATAAATGACATGGAAAAAGTGAATACACAGGGTCCAGTTGGAATATCTGAACTGTAGAGTGGGGCCAGACTACTCGTGTTGTCTAACCCTGTGAAGGGTGCTTTGTGAAACACAAGTCCAGAGAATAGTTGTGTGGTGTAGTGTCCTTGTAACCAGCAGGAATGAGGGACCAAGTTAGAGTATCGAGAAGTGAGGGCAGCGAGTGGGTGCAAGAGAATTTTATAATATCGGGAATGGAGTATTGTGGGATAGCAATAGACGGATTCAAGTTCAAGGCTGTGTTTTCTCAATAGATGCTGTTTAGGTGTTGTATTTGTCTACCTTATATGTGCCTTCATAAATTACAACATTCCTCATTGATCTTGTCTTAAATATATCTCTCCCCCCATTTTGTGTTTTGTAATCCATTTTGGATTAGAGATTCAAGTTTCTTAAATATTTCTGAGCTGGGGAGTGGTAGCCCACACCACCTACACCTTTAATTCCAGCACCGAGAGGCAGAGGCAGGAGAATCTTTGAGTTTGAGGCCAGCCTCGTTTACAGAACTAGTTCCAGGACAGCCAGGACGATACAGAGAAACCTTGTTTTGGTGGAGAAGATTTCTGAAACAAAGAATATTTTTCTTTGAAATAAATAAAGGACTTAAAAATATGGGCATCTTGACATGGCCGAGTTAGCCATTTACATCACATATTTAACAACTCAGCATGTTACATTGTGGTATACTAACTTTGTATCTATAATGTTTATTTAGGGTGGTGGACATTATCCTAGGCAAGGCCTTATGTATATAGGCAAGTGCTCTCTCCTTGGACTATACCCCAGTTCCATACTATATGATTATAGTAGTTGTAGCCCTGTGACTTGAGTTAAAAGATATTACCTGCACACCCCCTCTTACCCACCCATCGCACCCCCACCCAGCAAGATAAATTTCCAACCCCTAGATATTTTATCACAGAAAAGTTCTCAAACACACTTCAAAATAAAGAGAGTAGTATTATGAACCCCAAAGTACCAATAGACACTTGGTGGTATTGCTGTATCTTATTCCTTTGTATGTGTACTAAGCATTTCATCACTACTGTTTAGGCATCGAATAGATAAACACTCAGTTATATTATTCTTGCACACAAAATGTCTTTTTTGGTGCTCTTCCTGTTTTTTAAAGTTATAATTTGTATTTACCTGTTTGTTTTCTAAAGAGAGAAAGAAGGCATGGAGTGGGATGGGTAAAGAGGTGGAGAGGATCTGGGAGGAGATTGGGGAGGAGAAACCATAGTCAGAATATAGTTTATGAAAAAAATATTTTAAATAAAAGAAAAATGCTTATGCCCATTTAATGCTATCTCATAGGGAGGAGGATTTGGGTTCAGTATCTGTTTGTTTCATAAAAAGACTCCCCCCGTTCCCACTTAACCAGATTGCTAGAACCAGGTTCCAGACAAGTCTTGGTTATTTTTAAAGGACAGCCTCAGCAGTGTGAAGTGTTTTGTTTATACTATTCTAGGAGAGGGCTACTCTTTTGACAGTCCTGCTGTCTGGAACTTGGTTTTACTGTTCTGTACAAGATATTAAAATAGCTAGTTCCTGTATTTTATGATCTTTAAACATAGAATAGCTTCCCCAGAGGGGAAGAGTGGGTGTGTGTAGTCCCATGCACGTAGAAGTCAAGAGTGAGATCTTGGACAGTGTGACAAGGGCGATTGGAGGAGACTAGTGGTCTGATAGGACCGAACTGTGTGCGCGGTGCTGGACACAGCCTCCCCCTCTGTTAAATATGGAATGGGTGGCTTAAAAGTTTTACAGTTCCTAATTTTGGTGTGTTTATTTTACATTTATCTTTGGTTTTAACAGGATTCTCAAAGTTGGATTGGTGGAAACAATGAACCGTTGACTGGCTTTACATGGCGAGGTGGTTGTGAAAGAGAAACAACAGGCATACAAGTTTGGAATGAAGTATTTGTGATTGACAGACCTAATGGAACAAAAGTAAATTTCTACTTATACTTTGCTATTTTCTCCTGTATTTTTTCAAGAGCGATTTTCTGGCATTAAAATTTACAACAACACAAAACTATTAATAAGTAGTCTGGTACTTTAATGATTAGTGTGTTGAGATGTATAATATATACTTTTCTTGATTTAATTATTGTTTTGAACTTTTATCATTTAATGTGTGGGTTTTTTTTTTTTTTTTTAGGTGTTTTTGGTGATCATTGTACTAAGTATTTTAAACTTTCAAATTCCTAGGTGGCTGTGCTGCTAATGGATACCCAGGGTGCCTTTGATAGCCAATCAACAATTAAAGACTGTGCGACAGTGTTTGCTCTGAGCACTATGACCAGCTCCGTCCAGGTGAGAGTGTGTGCTGGTATCCGTTCGTTCAGTCCTACCTTTGTGCAACATCTGCAGATGCTTTTGATTGAAGAAAAATGGATTGGAAATTAAAGAGAGCTAGCTGTCCTTCTTATTCATTATTTACATCTGTGTTTGCTTTTCTGGCTCGGTGTAAAATTAAATACTTCACATAGATATAAAGGGTGAAGTGGGTCATCTTTGCTTTACTTTTTATCATAGAACCAATATTTTATTAGTTCTTTACTAATAGAGAAGTATTTTGATTATACTTACTCCGTTTCCCCAGCTCTTCCCAGATCCTCCCCACCTTCCTACCATCTGTGTCTTCATTTCAAAAAAAAAAATCAACAACCCATTATGTCCAGTTTATGCTACTGGTTCATTGGGTATGTGTTCATTCACTGCAGTTTCAGATAGCAACGCAGTTTTCTGTTTGGTATCTTTGACTATTCTTAATTATTTGAACTAAAATAAATAAAAATATTAAGAATTAATATTTATTTAGGTTTTTCGAGACAGGGTTTCTCTGTGTTGCCCTAGGTGTCCTGGAACACACTCTGTAGACCAGACTGTCCTTGAACTCATAAGAGCTCTGCCTGCCTCTGCCTTCCCATTATAGGATTAAAGTTGTGCACCAACACCCAGCAAGAATTAATATTTAATTTAGAAACCCAAGTGATAGTTAGGAATTTATAGCACTGGTTTGGTTTAGAAAGGGATATTGCCGTGTGTGTTGCTCACACTCTAATTGTACTTGTTTTACCAAGTTCTCTTTTCTTCAAGATAGATTATCTCTGTATAATCTAGAGTGTTGACATACATCATTTTGTATTTTTTGGGGGGGGGGGATCATTTGTGGTTGGTAACTTCCTGGCTCAAAAATTAATGATTGGAGTATGGTCTCTCAAATCCTGCTGGCAGTAGTATGTCAGGAAGGGTATTTGAGTACGACAAGATATTGTCCTTAAAATCTCTTAGTTCATAGGCAAGACTGTCAGAACATCTTAATACTTTTGCGATGATTTCTAGTAATGTCTGAGACATAAGCAGCCTCATGTCACCCCTTCCCCTTCTTCCATGACTTGAAGCTCCTGATGGGAAGAAGACTGGGTGCAAAGAGAGGTTCTTTTCAGCCTACTTCTGTTACAGTTATACTTTGTTGCTATTCTTTTGTTTATATAACTTTCTGATGGTAGGAGATTTGGTTTTGGACAACCTATACTACTTAGACATTTTTTTGACTATAGAATGAGGCTTTTACTTAACTTGCCTATCTCATGTATAGTTGTTGTATAAGAGATAATGCATGTAATTATATGTATGTGTGTGTATATATATATATATGTAACACACACACATACATACTTTTGTGAGGGGTGATGGTAATGGGATTCAATTTGGTGTTGTGTATGCCAACAAACACTCTCGCACTGAGCCACAGTCTCAGCCTTCAGTATATTGCTTTCTACAAACTGTGGAAGGTTGTTTTCTTCTCTAAATAAGTTGTGGCTTCTAGGGATGGTGGTGTGCTTCTGTAACCTCAACACTTGGAGAGCCAAGTTAGGAACTCTTGAGCTACATAACAAGAATAAGTTAGGTAGAGGTCATCCTGGGCTACACAAGAGATGAAAACATTGTTTTCTTTTGGACTGGTAGATGGATGGCAAATTGATCTTGTTTACTTTTTCAACAGATTCTTAGGACTTATTGGGTACAAGGCAGTATACTAAGACCCAATGATCTAAGATAACAGGAACCAATCTCTCTTTGTTCTTATCGCTTATAGTAAAGGATCTACACTCGTGTTCTAAAAGTTTAGGCCCACGTGGATAAGAATAAATTGGTTTTGTTAGCTTTTTATATTTTAGACACCTTGTTGGGATTAACCAGTGACTAAGCATTCCCTTTTGGTGTTTACTCATGACTCTCAAGTTTGCCTAGATTATCACTTATCTGTTGTTAGAACAAATTGTTCTCTGTGGAGCAACTGTGTTTACTGATACTGAATTCTGCCTTAGAGGTTGTGTTTGCAGGTATCACTGCAGTGCCAGCCCTGGCTCTTTTCTAACACTCTGTCATGAAAGGACTGGGCCTAGCAAACCCTCTCCATTTGTTCTGCGTACACAGAACAGCCACTGTGAGTTCTGCTCCATGTCTTGGAAAGACTCCAAAAAATTCTTAAAAAGGGCAACAGTGCCACCTACTGTTCCTTTTACTTGTTTCCATGGCCTGGTAATGTCAGTTCAAGTAAAAGAGACCGTGTTGTGTGAGGATGAATGCCAATAATTGCAGCACTCTGAAATCTTAGCACACGGGAGGCAAAGGCAGGAGAATTATAAAAGTTTGAGGTCAGTCTGGGTTAAGTAGGGAAATCCTTTTTAAAAACCCAAAACAGAACCAATCAAACAACAAAAAACTCAGAGCCTGCTAAATGAATATATATTCTGTACCACGAAGAACTGTGTTTTTCTAAAAGTTTTGCCCCTTGCATTCACCATCTTAGACAATGAGTGAAGCAGTTTTTACCCTCACATCCCCTCACTGTGTAGTTCAGGGTGGCCTTGGATGCCATCTGATTCTTTTGCCCCTACCTCCCAAATGTCGGAATTTCAGGAGTGCATCATCACACCTGTTTCAGCTTATTTTTTTAAAAATGACCATGACAAAAATAGAGAGAGGAAAAGAAAGTGCATAATACACGTAGGCCATGAATATGTGTGTCTTTATTAGTTTACTGCTTCCTTTGTAATAAGAAATGCTTTCCATGTAGCACTGGTTAAATAGTGGCTAAGTGATTAATTTGTACTGTCTAAAATAACCCTTCTAATTATAAGGGATTTTATGTTCATTAAAACATTGATAAAAGCAGAATAAATTTTGTTTTAACAGGTATATAATTTATCCCAGAATATTCAAGAAGATGATCTTCAACACTTACAAGTATGTCTTAGAAATTATATGCCAGAAGTATTAAAACCTGATTCTTTCTTTATTGTAAATTCATGTTTAGAAATCTATAATATTTTTGAATTTCTGTGGCTTTAAAGAAATGGTTAATTGCTTAACTAGAGGACATTTCTGATAAACTTGATTCATTAGCCAGTGAAATGCCTGACTTTCAGATAAGGATAAAGACTCTGACAGTCTACTATCTTGATGTGGATAGTTTTATTAACATCTACTACTTTGATATAGACCATGTTATAAATAACTTCTTTCAGGCTCTTTGGCAGCATTATTTTAAATAACTTGGTTTGATAGTTATTTACAGAGTATGGAAGACTTGCAATGGAAGAGATCTACCAGAAGCCATTTCAGGTAAGAAAGTGTTTGAGCACTTTAAAGACACACCGGTGAGAAGTTTCAAGTCCCAAGTGCATTATAGACTCATACTGTTGACATACATCATCAGCTTACTCATAGTTGAAGCCCAACAGGACAGGAGACAATAACTAGATTAGTTTGCAATACTTCTACTTGGCAGAGAGATGCTTCTCTTAGTTGATGTTATTTAATTCCAGAATTTAAGACAGTAGAGAATTTATAGTATGTCAGATTTATTTTACACCTGATAATAAACTATTAGAAAGTGTTATGGTTCCCTTTTTGTGATGTATTATAAGTTGAAGACAAGTCTCCTTGCTATCCTTCATTTCATATGGAAAAGTTTGAGTGGTTTGTTTATTTATTTATTTATTTTGAGGCAGCTAGTTTGCAAGCTGGTATTCGTATTGTTGACTGCAGTGAGTGGAAGAGAATGATTGCTGTGTTTGCCTGTCTGGGTGAGGAATTTATCCTGTGTGACAGCTTTGATAGTTATTATAATGTTAGTGGACTTGCATTAATTTTGCCTCTTTTTTTTAATCTGGCACTTCTGTTTTAGACAATCACTTTTATGAAACTATTGAGCATCAGATCATGGCTTCTTTTTGTATAGATGGGTGAAATATACTATATTTGGATTATATCAGTTTTTCTTTTTTCTTTTTCTTTCTTTTGGTTTTTCGAGACAGGGTTTCTCTGTGGCTTTGGAGTGTGTCCTGGAACTCGCTCTGTAGACCAGGCTGGTCTCGAACTCACAGAGATCTGCCTGCCTCTGCCTCCTGAGTGCTGGGATTAAAGGCGTGCACCACCACCGCCCGGCTTATATCAGTTTTTCTAATGTAGAATAATTTATCCACCTAGGAGACATTTGACAGTTTCTGGGAATATTTTTGATTGTCACAGTTTTGAGGGAGGGGAGGTTAATGTTCCTGACATGTAACGTAGAGGCAAGAAACTTTACTACAACTCAAAGGGCAGCCCTGTACAAGTACTTATCTGGGTCAAATTGTTAGTAGTGCCAAGAATTTAAATACTGTATGGATAAAACATTTGTGAAAATGGTCTCTTTAGTACCAAATCTACCAGAAATTGTTCTAGTTATATATAGTTAATATAGATTGATTTAAAATTATGATGATATACCTATGTTCATTTTGGCTTTGAGTATCATTGCTTTATGTGTAGTGAGGTTCTCAAGTAGAGATGATTAGTTTGTGCAAGGGTTGGGAAGTTGCTTCAGTGAGCTATTGATTATAAATATGAAGAGTATACTAATCATTTGCCCACTCTAACCCTTTTTATTTTTAAATTTTTGGTGCTGGGGATTGGACACAGGACCTCAAGAATGACAGTTATGTGTTCTATTCACTGAGCTACTCATTGTAGAGGTTATTTGTAGAAGGAAGTTTTCAGTAAACTTAGAATTTTGTAAGAAGTGATTTGTATTTTTTTCCTATATGTAGACCTTAATGTTTTTGATTCGAGATTGGAGTTATCCTTATGAACATTCATATGGTTTGGAAGGTGGAAAACAATTCCTTGAAAAGAGATTGCAGGTAAGCTCCATTTTTCTGGAGAAGAAAGCATATGCCACAGGCCAGGGGTGGGTTTCCTGGACTGCCCCGATCCTGCCGGTTACTGTCATGTGAATAAATGAACTGTCCTAGCATAGTCAGATGATGCTGTGTAAGTGGCGAAGGTTTTCCAAAGAAGATACTCTTAAATAAAAACAATTATTCCTCTTGCAGGTAAACTACCACCTACCAGTAAATAGTCAGACTGATTTTTTGAAAAGTGACTATTATTATTATTACAGTTATTATTGTGGTGCCTCATGACATGTGTCTGAGTATGAATATGTCATAGCATATGTGTGGAGGTCAGAAGACAACTTTGAAATTTTAGATTCTCTCCTACCTTTACATAAATTCTTGATATCGTACTGAAGTCATCAGGCTTGCGTGACAACCACTTTACCTGCTAAGCCACCTGGACCTTTTTAAAGGAACCCAGATATCCTCATTCATATGCACTGTGTTTTGTGAAAGCATTCCTGGAAAATGACCTCATGAAAGGTCATATTTTTTTATCCCTGAAGGCACGTTCATGTGAGAATACTATGTCTCCACATCCAGAAGACAGTGGCGAGAAATCCTTTTATTATGTGCTTATTATAACAAAATAAAAATATTTTATTATGTATGACAAAATGATAATTATTTTATTATTCACAATAAAATGATATATAATAAAATGATAATTATTTTATTATTATGATCCTTTATTATCAGAAGATTTTTGTCTGATTATGACATGACACATTTTATTTCTCAACTGCATCCAAATAGTTGGGGCACAGTATGGTTTTTTTTATTTCTAAAATGAGATTAATTCCTTATTCTTAGATTATTTGGAAGGCTTTTTCAGACCTGTGATGTAATTTATTAGGTTTATTTTTTTCTGGTTATTTAGAAGAAAGCAACACATAATGTATTAGTCATGCTAGCTAAACTCTGAAGTATATAATTCAAAGACAGGGTCTCAGAGCGATACATCCAGTTACAAAATTCTCATATTTTAAGTGTTCAACTTGATAAGTATATAATGAACCTAAATGTGTAACTGTGCCCAGAAGCATCCAGTTCCATAATGGTTGCCCACCTTAAAACCTGTCTATCACTCTTGACAGATTATATGAAGTACAAAAAGGCTCACAGAGTTCTGGCTGCCTCTGCCTCCCTAGTGCTGGGATTAGAGTGTTTTTTCCCAGTATTTTTGTTCCTGAGAGTAAACTATGTTGTTAGCGATAGTTTAGTAGTTCATTCATGTTACTGTACAGTATTATGCTAATAACAACTGCCTTTCATTCTGTTGATGGAGATTTAGATAGTTTCTAGATTTTAGTCATGACCAGTGCATGTTTTGTTAGAATGGTCTTTCAAAAGAATATTTTGGAGAATGCATGAATCTAAGCATGCAGGCAGGGAGTAGTGGCATACACTTATAATCCAGCACTGAGGAGGCAGAGGCAGGTGGATCTCTGTGAGTTCAAGGCCAGCTTGGTCTGTGTAGAAGGTTCCAGGCCAGCCAGAGTTACATAGTGAGACTCTGTCTAAAAAAACTTCCAAATGTAGACATTTACTTTCTTTCACGGGATGGTTCATCATGTAAAGACACTTGCTACTAAACCCAGTGACCACAGTTCCATCCCCCAGGACCCATATGGTAGAAGGTGACCTCAGCACGTGTGCCTTAGCACGTTTGTGCTCTCCCCATCCCTATGTGCAGGCACACACACAAAATAAAGAAGTAAATATAGCCGGGCAGCAGTGGTACACGCTTTTAATTCTAGCACTCAGGAGGCAGAGGCAAACAGATCTCTGTGAGTCCGAGGCCAACTTGGTCTACAGGAGGTAGTTCCAGGACCAAAGCTATACAGAAAAACCCTGTCTCGAGCGATTATATATTATATATTCTAATATATAATAAAAGTGTTTTAAAAAGAATGTTCTTAAGAAAATGCATAGCAGTCTCTTTTCAAAGATCTAGTGACTGACAAATAATAGATAATAATGTAGAGAAAGCACTAAAATTCTTACTATAAGTTTGTTTGGAGCGCTTTAAAAAAATTCTGTATAAGTTTGTATGCCTGTGTTGGCATGTGCCCATGAGTACGGTGCACTCTGAGTCCAGAAGTGTTGGTTGGATGCCCCTGGAGTTGAAGTTACAGGCAGTTGTGAACTGCCTAATGTGTGTGCTGGGAACCAAACTGGTTCTCTGCAGTAGCAGTGTATGCTTTTGACTGTTGAGAATCATTCCAGCCCCTACACTGGAGCTTTTTGGCTGTACTTTGTATTTTGCTCAGTGGCTAGCTTTTAATTTTAGGCAAATTAATATTTTGCATTTTTTGGCTTTAGTTAGTGTTATTTTGACATAAGCATTTTAAAGGCAAGTTCTTTATTAGTTTCTAAGTCATAATCACAACTTGTTATTCAAGTGTTAGATATTGTAATTAATTGTTTATATGTTTTGGAACATCAAACAGTTTTCTCTCAGAAAAATGCCCTTCAAGTTGATAAAAATGACCAGATTACACTTTTAGTATTAGTAAACCACCACTCTAGAATAACCTGAGTGTAGTGTGTATGTGTGTGGGTATGTATGTGTTTCCCTTTTAAAATTAAATAAAAAAAAAAAATCTCTACTACTTTCCTCGTTATTTCTTCTTCCAGGTAAAGCAGAACCAGCATGAGGAGTTGCAGAATGTCAGGAAGCACATCCACAACTGTTTCTCAAATCTGGGTTGCTTCCTTTTACCACATCCTGGTCTTAAAGTCGCGACAAATCCTAGTTTTGATGGACGACTGAAAGGTGGGAATGCCCATGCATGCTAAAACTTTTTATTACTGGTTAGCAGCTGAAAGTTTGTATTGTATTTGTTTTTATTTATTTTTTGAGATTATAATGTGATTGCAACATTTCTCCCTTCCCTCTTCTCCTTCAAATCCTACCATATAACCATCCTTGCTCTCTTTCAAATTCATTTCCTTTTTTTATTAATTGTTGTCACATGTATATGTATACATTTCTATTTCTAAATATAACTGTCTAGTCTGTATAATGTTAACTCATATGTATGAGTTATGTATGTATTCAGGGCTGACCATTTGGTATGGGATAAGCACTTGGTGTGCTCTTCCTTGGGGAAGACTAGTTTGCCTACTCTCAGCATTGCCTAGTTGCCAGTAAATGTTTCCTTACATTTTCTATTCTAGTGATAGCTGTGTTGTTGCAGTGCTCTGCCACTCTTTAGCATACTGATTAGCCCGTTTTATAATGTTGTTCTGTGAGGACTTGTGTCCTGAAACTTCTAAAGACAGAAAGACAGAGCATTGCAACTTCCTCTGATTGCAGTCTGCTAAAAAAGTTTCACTGATTGAATTAATGGACTCAGGT